>NC_056735.1:752884489-753199489 GCF_019279795.1 Protopterus annectens | reverse complement strand
ATAAACAAACGTCTACCTCCCACACCCCCCCCCAGCTAGGCCGGTGAGACATACAGACATGCAATAAAGGTAAATACACCACTGCTTTCCAGACCACCGGCAGGAAACTACCAGTGGGAGAGAGCTACAAGGTCTACACTTTAAACATGGATCATGGGTTCCCTTGCGGCGCACCAAAAATTTGCCTTGTAGGCAAACCATTAATGATTGACACGACCAGGATGTAGCTGTACATGGAACAGTAGGTTGTGCAAGTCTGATAACACATGGGTTGACAATACGTATGACATGTGTCCCGAGATGGGGAGAGTGGGCAGTGTGTATGGGTGTGTTCATACCCAGCTGCGCTCACAGTAAGGATGAGTGCTGTAGAGGGATGTCAGGTAGCGGAATCATGGGTATGCAATAATGGGCCTAAGTGTGCAGGTGTTGGTTGGCAGAGATGTATTAGGCCCACCCAGTGGAAGTAATTAATATTCCTATGTGGGCATAGCAGATGCCCATACCTCCAAAACTGTAAGAGCACATCTACTGGATAGTCCGTAAACCATTGGGGGAACACATAGGGACTATATCAGTGAACTGTACCCGATTATCATGGACGTCTGTGATTACGAATCAGAGTCTAACACAGTCCTAACTAAACACTTTCAGAACTAGTGATATTAAGTCGACAGGTGGCAGAATACACATAATGACTAATGACAACATGTATGAGCCATAAACAGCATATACCTCGACAAATGTGTATGAATACATATGCTCTGGGACTGTCAATGTGTCAGGTTAATCTAAATGTGTCCCTGAGGGTGTTATGCAGTGTCCCTGATTCAGTGTTCATTCTCCCCCATTCGTATGTGAGGTCTGCTAGTGATGGAAAGCGCATATTCCACCGACTACCTTAGGTAGATGATAGCATAATAGGTTGGGGTTACCATCTGTTCACCTTTGCGAGGGACACTCCCCTTTGGGCAGTTGTGTCCTGCAAAATAAATGTTATTATGGCACATGGCCTGTGATTTAAGGCAAAGAATCCATATATTTTCTGTAGTGGTTGCATAAAACTATTATGTTGTATCTGAAACACCTAGCTGTTATAGGAAACAGTATTAGCAGCTATAATGCTACAAGACTAACCTTTACTTATGCAAACCAGTGAAGTAGTCTATTTTCTACTGGCTGTGGGTATGTGTTGCCTTGCCAAATCTGAAATCTTTACATATAGGTCCTATAGGGCTGTCCCCTTTTCAAATGGGCAAAGTGGGACCTGCTCCATACAAATGTCAGACGTACCAGGTCAGAACATACCTATAGCTGTGCATAGTACAGAACTATATGTATTAGCACAAATAAAAGCTTAGTCTAGTAGCAGTCCAGTTGCTTATGCTACTTCACATAACATATCGAAGTGTCATATATACAATAACTGTTACATGCAACTATTAGAGAAACGTAGAATATAATATTGTCCTGTAATCAGGACATTTGCTATGTCTTGATTATTTTTGCATGACACATACGCCTAAGGAGGGACTGTCCCATGCAAAGTGGGACAGGTGTTAATCCTAAAGTCTCACCACGGCCAATTTAAAAGGTGGCAAACCTACAATAGGTATGCGGTAGCATGACCCGGCAGACAGATGTGGGTCCCAAAACACATTTACTTGTCTGCATTGCAGAGTATCAGTTCCCATATATCAGCCAGATGGGAGAAAATTGTATGAGGAACACGCATATAATATGATTAACTCACTGGACAGGCCGCCGATTCCGTACAGTCGAACACCATGCCGTCGCCTAATGGTCAGCCATACCCGATACTGTAGTCATGTAGTCCGATGTTATAGGCATCACAAGGGATCGCGCCCACCCAGCGTGAGTGACAAATGCAAGCACCAATGTCGGTGCATGTGCAAGTGAGGGAGCGAGTGGGTGTAAGCGTGTTTGGCTGCCAGTATGCGAGTATTGCACTGGTAAAGAAATGTGGATTCTAACCAAGTGTAAGAAGCTGTAACTAGAGGTCAGCAGTGCTTAAAAACACACAAACCCATGCACAACCACTCCCAACTGCTTCAATGTGCCTTACTCACTCCGTATCCAATGGGCTTGTTCTGGCCGCAAACAAATAACCGTCCTTTGCAAATGTTGGTCACAACAGCCTGCGCACATAGCTAATGTGAATTACCAATACACCATGGCAAATATACAGACAATACACAGTACCACACACACATACCATACAGCACAGTCATCCAACAGTATAGCAATGTACCGGCAGATATGTCAGGACCACTGGTGTTTGCAGACCTGGCCGTCTTGTGTTTACGTGTGTGAGCATGCCCAGTATGACCATTCCGCATGTTGTCGACTGACATTGCCATCATACCTTCATGTGTTTGAGCATGCCCAGTATGGTCAACTGTATTACATGTGTTACATGTCCAGGTAGTCAGTACTGTGGTGCCGACCTCTGCGTTGTACACTGACAGGTGGCATGTTGTGTCTGCAGGGTATCCATTGGTCATGTGGCATTGACTGTTGCTACATTTCTGCACAGCGTGGGGGGACATCCGACTGTATCCACATTCCTACACAGCACCAGGGGGGCGCACCTGACTGTTACATATGTACGTTGGAAGGGGGGCACACCTGACACTTGTACACTTTTGCTACTACTATACTGGTATGTCAGGTACTCCATTTCAGTGTGTAGACCTACCTATTGTGCTGGCTAGGGGCATACCAGTGTACTCCAGATTTTGGCTTTAATTACCAACATATTAGTTTCAGACGTCCTAGCCTTCACAACCTACATTCAATTGTCTGGCCTGCTGTAGTCTGTCTGTGTGGGTCTGTGGGAGGGGGAGTCATCCATTGGGCATATTCAGAGGCCATAGTACAGCATTTGTCTGTGTTGGTCTACACCTGTCCAGCTGGTTGAGACTTGTGTGGGCTGTATGGACACACATGATGCTCAGCCCATTACCCACAGTGGGTTATGACACCCTGTGTACTGCTGGCTACTATGGTAACCCTGGTATGTGCTACAGATGTCATGGTGCCACTATGGGCATCTACTGTCCGTTGCCTTAACATTCGGCCACCAAATTCCCTTGCAGGCTCACATCCATACTATAGCTATAGGTAACAACACATTCTAATACAACTGCCAATTGGTAGGTTGATTGACTTACCTTGAGGGTGTGCCAGACCTGAGGATGGTGCTGGATGGCTGCCTTTGTCGGATGCACACAGTGCACTTCCTATACATGGCTGAGCACAGGAAGTGTCATGTTTGGCATCCCTTTTACTGTCTGTGCGAGTCAGAGAGGGTGACATTCCCTGGGTACCTACTGTGTCAGTGCATATGCTATGCATTGCCTCTTTGCCAAGGCCAGGTCATACTGGGCATGCCTCCTTCCACCTATTGGGTCCAGCTCAGGTTGTTCCTCCTCCGAGTCACTCTGTGCCTGTACAGGCCTTGTTATTGGTGGGGGACTGTGTGGCCCTGTCCCATACTGTTCCTGCTGCAGCTGTTTCTGCAGGATCATATTGTGTAGCATAGCACATACCATAACAATTTGGGTGCATGTAGCTGGTGAATACTGCAAGGCTCCACCGGATGTGTCCAGACACCGTAACCATGACCTGAGCATCCCAAACACATGCTCTATTATATGTCTTGCCAGTGTGTGTGCCTCATTATGGCGTAGTTGTTCAGGTGTGTGTACATTTCTGATGGGTGTCATCAGCCATGACTCCAGTGGGTACCCAGCAGCCCCCACTAGGTGACCGTAGGGGATGTTCATATTGGCAAAGCTGTGGTACAGCTGCATCAGATGCCATATATTGGAATTGTCATAGCTTCCAGGGAAGCCAGCACACACATTCAGTATAATGCCCTGGGCATCGCATACGACCTGGTAGTTGATGGAGGGGATGCCCCTGCAGTTAATCTAGGCCCTACCCTGCTCACTGGGTGGTGCTTTGATGCATACGTGCATGCAGGCTATAGCACCCACTACCCCAGGGTAGTCTGCCATTTGGTGGAAGAGACGCATATTGCTGGTCAACACCTCACGTGTGTTGAGGAAATGTACATGCTCACTGGCATGTGGTGACATGGCATCCAGGAACTAATGGAATACTCTAGATGCAGATGCCTGGGAGATCCCCATGATATCCCCAGTTGTGCTTTGGGAGGTACCTGTGGCTTGTATACCTAGGCCTACACATACCTTGGTATCCACTGGGATGGGTTCTCCTCGGTGTCAGGTGTGGCCAGCACAGCTCAACAATCTGCTGTAGGAGGTCTCTGTCCACCCCATAGCTCTCCACTATCTCCAGCTCATGTAGCCCCTGGTAGGTTACCCTGGGTCTGTACAGTATTCTCTGTCTCCTCACTGAGGGTTGTTCGGCAGCATTCACATCCTCACCACTCTCAGCCTCCTGCACATGTTGGTCTATGTTGCCTGCTGCAGCCCTTCTCATTTCGTTGGATTGTTTTGTAAAATTTCCCCGCATGTATACACCGGTGGTGTAGAGTGTGGAAAAACCCAAGGGTATGGTGCTTGCTCACTTTATCGTAGTGTTCTTGGCTGGGCTGGGCCTGTAATCTGCTAATTGTGATAATTATCACCTGTTTGCCCAGCTTGTTCACCTTGACTACTCTCCTACTGCTATTGTCCCTCCCAATTGCACTAGGCAGGTATAGACACACCCCTAGCTTAGGCATGCTAAGCCAGGAGCAATCCCGAGACACAGGGCTCCAATGTACGTACAGTATGCCTGACACCCCCCCCCCCATGCTTTCACCTATATCCAAGTCCTGCACCCGGCTATCTATACACATACACTCTTGGGATCTGCATCACACCCTGGGGATAAACGGGATTCACTATTTTCCACCTCGTTTGCATAGTATTGTCTTCTAATGCATAGTTACATGACCAATACTGAGCCTCCCCAAAAATTACCACTACTTACTGTCATGCAGACCCACACACAACTGGTTAAAAGTGCCTTACTATCACTGTATTCGATGTCCCTTGTTCTTCCCAGCAACAAAACAACCGACCCCTGCACGGCTTGAACCCAGGACACTGCACACCACAGATGATGTGCTTTATCACTAAGCCATGGCAGATATACATACATCTGAGGTTATCACATACAGATCATCCAGCAGAGGCATTCAACAATATAGGACATGTATTCCATCATGTAGATTTATGTGTGCTAATGTCTACATATATATATATATATATATATATATATATATATATATGTGTGTGTGTGTGTGTGTGTGTGTGTGTATATACACATATACATATACATATGTAGATATAGAATATATATCTCAACAGTGGACCACGTGACACCAAATCATTAGACAAGAATGAAAAGGAAACTATATTTGCCTCCTGCATTATGTACTGGTGTTAATATCAAGGCAAGTGTGTTTCTGCGCGTCACATGGGTTCAGACTGTATTAAGGGTAAGATTAGGGCTGCTGACATTACTCACCAGACCTATTGCCGAATCTATGTGTATGTCTTGCCAACCCAGTCTCTTGGCTGAATGTGACATTTATGGCCAATATATAGGAAAACAACAAAACATACTCCTCAACACATCCAGTAGCTAGCCACTCACAGACACCGACACATAGGATATGACTGTCAAACACACACACCTGTTATGCCTTGGAATAGAACACCTACCTGTCTATTCTATCACACTACAGCATTACGCAGTTACAGAACATGCTACTGAGATTACTGGGACACAGCACTCCCAGAGGTGTACTTCTAGGTGGGTGACATCATCAATAATGGCAAAGTCAGCGATAGGGATTGTATGGAGTGTGAGCAGTCTAAAAGCATATTTCCGTCCCCAGGCAGACGTAGACAAACACATGCCACTGGTAGGATCAGGACAACTGCCTATCTATGGACCACTATTACAATACTACATAGATACAAGCCGTGCCACAGACACTACACCTTTCAAGACTGTCAATATGACCTTCTAGGAATGCGGACATCGACATGGATGCTTGCAGTTATGATGTACATACCTGTGAACCTGTGTGTTCAATGTAGGAATCCATCCTGAAGTGGGGTATGGCCATCTGTTGACTGGACGACTACTATCGCTATACAGGGTTACAATGGCCATGGCCATACACATAGAGGCACATAACCGACACAAGGTGTCACTGGGCATGCTCACACACTTAGTAGCACATGGCCGTTTGGAATGCACTATGTGTCCATCTACACAATGTTATACTGGGCATGCTCACACACTTAGTAGTAGCACAGGGCTGTTTTGTATGAACTCTGATTCTAAACACGGAAGGGCACAGAGGCCATGCTATTACAGTTAGACATGAACAACACATTGTAATGGACTCCGGTGTCGATAGTTGTCATTGTTAGCAGGAACGCTGCACTACATATATCTGACTCCGGTCTTCTACACAACATCTGCTGCTGTCCGTCACCTTAGACGTACCAATCTAAACCTGGTACACTACTACCACCCGTGGTGATGTCCTGCCAGGAGTGGCTACTTCGCCCATATAGTGCCATTCATAGATGAATGTCCTGAGACCAGGTTAACACCCTGACACCTAGAGGACAACTGCATTGTATGCATATGCTAAACAGTGCTAGATGTGTAGCGTTCGTAATCACAGCTGCCCAATGTAGATCCAACAATGGGGAATACTGACATCTGTGCAGTGAGGAACACCTGGCTGAAGGCTCAGTTGTGCACAATAGCACTACCACCGTATACCTCGGATACAGACATGTGGGCCATAACACCGGTACAGACCACTCCAGGTGGTGGTGTACCCACGTACATGAAGGCCACTCACATGTACTGACCAGTACACCCTCAAAAGGCATCACAGATGTGTCAGGTGCAGATCACAGTGTCAAAAGCCGCATTCGAGGATGTAGCCCTCAGACATCACCATGTCCTTGGACCAGCAACACACATCCATACATGGGGTAGAACATATATTAGTACAACACCATGTGCCCCATGACCAGTGGACTGTACCTAGCTCTACATCAACTGTGCAGACTACCCATGCACTGACACAGTTGCATCATGTGTTATGCAATGCAATGATACCACTGTTCATAACCAGGTCAGTTGTACACATAACATGGGCCCTGGGTCATATACAGCAGTAACAGATGACTGTTGCTGTACACCAGTAAACACCCTCATGTTTGGATATGACATACATGTACCTGTCGTGGTTATGTACATGCCACACACACACGCAACACATATGTACATAGCATAGCTGTTGCTGTCCTTCGTGCAGACAGGTGGCTACAGCAATTACACACATGCACATGGAGGGTAGGTCCATGGCTGTTGAATGCTAACAGTACATAAGGTGTGATATCAATGTTGACTGAGTTAACATTCCCTCTGTACTGGTTACCCATGACAACTATCATATCATACAACAGTCCATGTATCATGTATGTCATCACACATGTCCACCAATTGCAATGCCTACAAACATGGCTAAATGACAGGAATGTAGGACCTACGCACATGTACATGTAGTGGTGTGCATTCAGCTACCATCTATGTGCAGTAGCTGATGTTTGCAGGTGACATGTGTCTTACTACAACATGCAGTTGCAATGCAGCCCCATCATTGCCAACTGTATATAGTGATATACTGACAGTATGGTAAGTTGTACATCAGGTATGGACGGATGTGTGGACATAACCAAGTGGTGGGCCATCTTTGCAGATGGATGTTTGCTGAAGACAGCTCACAGGTGTGTCACAAGCCATCCTACAATAACATGTGCAAACACTAAGCTATGTTTCTATTAATTTAAGGGGAACACATACAACCTACACAGTGGTCAGGGTGTCACTGACTGTAAATCACTTAAACCTGTAACATTTAAGACCCCCCGTGTGCATATATCAGCACAATTGCCAAAGGTAGCGTCGGTACACATTGTAATGTGGGCAATACTGCTGCATGTCTGTCATACGTATCATAAGATGGCAGGTGTTTGATTCACAGTACTGCCATGTGTGTTTGCTTGTGTGTCCATATATGCCATATATGGTGGGGAATGCATCCCAATTGTTACTCACACTCCTGTACACTGTTGTAGAGATCTGTACATACTGCATTGTAGAAAGCAAGACATAGTCAGGGGTGGGGTGTGTATCACACACATGTGAGCTATCTGTATGTGCATGACATAGGTGCATTCAATTGTGGACTCCACAGTGGGTGTGTGTATGTATGTATGTATGGCTGTCTGTTCCATGGAGTGAGGATGTATGTTACCGTAGTGAACAGATAGGACCCCTAACCCCTCCAGGTGATGCAATCTACTACCCTGTTGATGCCATCAATCTTAGGCATTACTGACTACCTGTACATGTGTATTCTCTGTGTCGCGTCATGTGGGTGCACAGTACTGTAATGGTGATTACCACATAGGCAGGGGTCCTCACCCCAACACTATCAAGTGTGTGTGTGTTACAGTGTCGTTGACCCCATGAGTGTGGGCATGTTACTGTGTGTCTGAATACATGTGTGTGAATACCTGTGTGTGTGTGTGTGTGTGTGTGTGTGTGTGTGTGTGTGTGTGTGTGTGTGTGTGTGTGTGTAGTTGTGTGTTCTCATCCTGTAATGTGAATGTGTATTACTGCTACACAGTGAGGCCTCAAACTATCAACTGCCCTCTACCCTTGTCATCAGCTAGACTGCTATGTAAACTCCCCGCCCCATGTAACTGTACCTGTGATGTCACCTGCTATGGATGTCACATCTCTAGCTACCATAGCTTTGTACACAGCTCCCATGCTCCTGGATCAGTAGATGTGTAGACATCTTTGGAATGTCAGCCTTTCTAACAGTGAGGTTGAAGCTACGAATAGCATGCTGGTATTACCATACATACCTGTGAGTAGTCCACATTGACACATGGGAAACTGCAAACACTAACACTCAATGGCACATGCAATTAGACCTGAAGGAGGGAAGCAGGACATCATGACCAACATGCTGTTACTGTTGTTACCAAGCCACATACTGTGAACAGAAAACAATGCATTCTAAACCTGTACTACATGGTATGTCTGCTGCATGTCAACAGTACATAACAATTGTAATCTACACTTATCTCCTTATTCTATTCACCCTGTGCATCAGACCATATGAGCATGGTGTGGATGACAGGGATGCGGCACAGGCATCATCATATGCACAGGGTGATAATGTTTGCCAGGGGCCTAGGCTGCACCAGTGAATGACATCATGTGTGTGGGTTAGGGCCTGTGATCTAATTGGCCATGTGTGGTTGTTATGCATGTGAGTGTTGCGGTGCCCTACAGATGTTTCTGGTGTGTGCTTATATGTGTGCACACAGTTCTGCCATGTGTCTGGCCTACACAGGGGTATTATTGACAGCACCAGACTGTACAGACCAAGTTTTACAGCTCACGGTGTCCAGCCACAGCCACGTGACCTGTGCCTGCCAGGGGTTGCACGGGCACTACCAGGCAGAGGTGCAGATTGGGTACTGTCTGATGACACATGTCCACTGGAACGGTGTCCCCATTGGGAACATCCAGGGCCACGTGCACGTGGCCTGCTGTGTCCTGGTGTGGACAATGCAGCACCAGCTGCACTGCTGCTGCTACTGCCACTATGGGAGCAGGCATGTGAGGTAGCTCATTCACGTAGACCTGCACCAGGTGACGTAGCTGGCCTACATCCACATGCCCTATGTCTCACTCCTACCAGATGTTCCAGCACAGACAGCTCACGCTCGTGGATTGTCATGCCACAGTTAAGGATTCCAACCACGTCACCCAATCGTATGTCCAAAACCTCAGCAATCTGCTGTTGAGCATTTGCCAATGCCTGGATGTTGTCATTTAAAGAACGGATAGCAGCCCTCTGAAGCCTCTGCCCTTCTCTGTTCTGCCATTCAGCACATGCCTCTGCCGCCATTATAGACTGAAACATGTGTCTGATGACACCAGCTGCTGCACTCTGTCCTGCAGGGGCATGTCGGCTAGAGGTCCTCCTACGAACAGCACTGGCCACATGCCTGTGTGGCCCATCTACCATCATTTGCCTGACACCATGGTGTGAATAGACACCTTCCGTAGCCACCACACTTTCCTGTTCCAAGCTACCACATGCCAACTGTCCTTCCTCTATGGCCACTGGTGATGGGGTATGTGTTGGCATTAGATCTGTGTGTGGGGATGAGGGGAATATAGGTGGAATGGCAACCAATGGCACAGATTCAGCTCCTGAAAACCCTGCCTGTGCCTCAAGCATATGTTCATCATCACTGCTAGAGGCTGTGGGGACACTAACATCAGATGGACCGCAGGAGGGTAACACACCTACATCACCTGTGAAGGCAAACAAAGACTCTACATTACAATACAGACACACAGACACACACACACAGACACACAGACACACACAGACACAGACACACAGACACACACACAGACACACACACACACACACACACACACACACACACACACACACACACACACACACACACACACACAGACACACACCATGCATGTGATTTGACAGAAGGCATACAACATGCATGTGATACAGCAGACTGCATGCAGCCCAGACAATAATAGTGTTAGTTATCATAAATCCCTGGGTTGCACACAACAGCATGCATGTGTCATAGCAGAAGCCATGCATTTCACACAATCATGGTAGTAAGCATGCATCCCTGAGTTACACCATGTAGACCAGCACAGGTTAACAGTACACATGGCTGATGTGTGGCATATGACTTTGACATTAACATGTAGTATGACATGTAATCTGCTGACTTGTGCATTGACATGCATACATGTTTTACACAATGGTGTCCTGTCACATATACAGTGGGGTAATGGTGTCACATTGCAGTGTTGTCTGTCCGCCCTACAGATTAAATGCACATTTAGCAGATGTGCATGACCATTGCAGGGTATTATGCGGCATCTATATTGCTATACAGTGTGAAGTACAGACACAGTGCCATTGCATGGAATCATGAGGTGTCTCTATTGCTATACAGTGTGAATTACAGACACAGTGCATAGCCATGACTGTGTGCATACACAATACATATATACTGTGGATTGCGACCCATGTTGCTGAGGTGTATACACACTAAACCATGATGTGGAATGTGTGACACAGGTCACCGAAGGCCATACAGATGACACCTCTGCACATCTGCAAACATATTTTAGCTGCCTGGCAACCATGTCCACACATGGCAGACTTGTCAATACACCATGACCCACATGACATTTGTGTACCACACACACGAGGTGCACAGCTGACAGTGATGTCCAACAGCAGCAAGGGAAATGTACTGTATCTGTGGCCTGATGTGGTTGTCTGTGTATGTATGTGGATGATGTACAGGTGACTACTGTCATGCTATGACACAGTCATGATGTTCAACACATCTTATGTGGTTGAATGATGTTACGCCTCCACAAGCTGTGCACAGGCCTGTAGGATGTCCAGTGTTCCACATCTACAATATAACCATTCAACAAAGGCTATAGCTGGACCATGTGTAGCCAATGTACAACAGGGTGTACACACAAACTCATCACATCTACTGTGTGTTGCTACATGTCCCTGGCCATCCTCCATGGCCATGTGTGAACATGTGTTGGCCAAACGGTTGTGATGGCCATCTATCTCACATGTCTGTGTTGCCCCATATGACATACACCCATAGATGTCATATACTCCACTGTCCACAGGGTTATGCAGACAAAGGGTTGTATGTTTGGTATGTGGGGTATGTTTTATGGGATAGTGAGACAATGTTGCAGCCAGCCCACTGCATCACAATGTGTGCACTCATAGCAGGGGCATAATCCACAATGGTGAATCCTGTGGGCTGCCCATACTCCAGCTCACTGTGTAGTACTGTTTGTGTACCCCACATGTGTAGTTCTGATGTGTAGTACATGTTCCTACATTGAACAACACCTCCACCGTTATATGCACAGCTGTCCACACATCTAGCAATGACAGTTTCTGAAGTTTCATGTCTGTGTTTCACTTAGTTTGTAAGTATTGCACATGGGTAGCCACTGTGATGGATTGCAGATGCGACCTGTATATTGTGCCCGGACCATTCATTATGTGTACATGTGTTAACTGGCCACATGAATAGATCTGTGCATTAACATGCCTGATACTTATAACTGTCTCACCTGCAACGGCCTCTTGTCTTAGCAGAATGCCAGAGGTACCTATATAGGGGTGACACAGCAGTATGATCATTATCCACGCCTGTATGACAGCTACAGGGTGCAATGTGCACGTTAACACATTCGCCAGTACAATAGGATATACTATGGAGTATGCACATGTGTGCATACACAAAGTAGCATACTATAGTATGCGGCATGTGTGTATACATGCCTTACATATGATGTTACATTACATATTGTACAGTGACACATGCAACTATATGGGATATAATAGTTATATGTGCAGTAGTGACTTACCAGGCAACTCCAGGCTTGGTGGTTGAGAGACACCCACCTCCACGATGTCAGCTAAGGCTTGTGGATGCTGTTCTGCTGGTGTCCCCAGGTTGGCCAGTAGCTCCTCAGTATGTGTGAGTGGGGGCTGGGTTGTTGGCCACCACATGTTGCACCTTGTTCCCTGGCGATTGCATTTGCACGCTGTTCCACATGTCTGATCAGGTCTGTGCAGTGTCTACGCACCTGCTGGTATGTGCGGTTATGGCCACCCACATCATTAACCCTCCTGCGAAGTTCCTGCCACAGGTCATCCCGCTGCTGTGCATCCTGTGGCACATGGCTAAACAGGACATCATAGTTGTCTTGGAGATAAGGTATAAGGGCCTCATCCTCCAAGCGTGTATAGGCTGGGAGCCTTGCTCACGGCATACCTGGAAGACAGAATGATGGAGACAGGTCAGAGTATCTCAGGGATGCATAGAGATACAGCTGCACATACATGTGTATCACATTTATGACATATAAATAGTTGTCTTTGCACTGACACCACTGACATGTTTGTGTCACAAACATGTGACACCCAATGGGGATTGGATATTATCACCATATATGTGTGTCACCTGATTACATTGCTCATACTCCATGTGGATGCTGTCTTGATGTGGGCATGTCTGTTTGCCTGTACTGGTGTTCTTACCTATCAGCACATGCCTGGATGTGTCCACATTAAAGCTGTTGACCTTGATGCTGTGTATATGTCACATATAAACACATACACTGCCTTAACAGACATGACCTGTGACAATGCAGACATGCACATGGAAGCCTTTACATGCATGTGTTTTGCCATATACATCTACATGGCACTGTACAGCAGTTCAACATCCTGCCACGTATCACCTGTGCTGCACATGTGATACACATGGGACACTGGCTAGCCTGATGGTATTTGCAAGGATAGTTATCAACTATAGCATGTACGGCCAAGGTCATCTAGTAGTCTGTATGCCCTGGGCCATGTATGAGCCTAGGATGTAAGGTTACCTAGCTGTAGCTGACAGCCGTTTTTCCAGCACCAGGTGAAGCAGTGCCACATAACTGATCCACACGGTTAATTATACATCTACCATGCGGTCATCACACCATGTCTGACAGAGGTGAAATGTGCAGCTTAACTGGACAGGGTTGCATAGTATGGCAGGAGTATGTAACGTGTATGGCACAAGGATCTGTCCAGCATGTGGCGATCCTTGTACTAGGAAGGTGGATGTCCATGATGTATGTATTTCAGATCAGGATATGTACGTGTAGCATGTCCAACATCACAGTGTCGGGCATGTCTTTATGCAGGGTAGGCATCATGCTACATAGTGGAGATGAGGATTGTGAAGGCTGGTGTTGGCCATCCAAACATGGCCAATACCCCTTAAAGGTGATATGTGATCCGATATTGGTCACTTGAGTGATGAGTATGGCTATACAATGATCTCCATGTTCATGGATGGCACCCTGTCATGACCAGGGTTGCCTCTTATGACTACCTAATAGGCTTGGTGATGTCACTAGCTCAGGGAGGTAAACTGTACAGCAGCATCGATTACACACAGTGTCCATTATGTTGACCACTGCCTAGGTGGTAGTTCATGAGTACAGGGTTATTAACTTAGCGGTGACAATGCAATATGCAGCTGTCAGATTGTGCACATATGTCACACACCTCACCCACAAAGCCCCTTCTGCATGTTGTCCACAACACTGAGTCAGCTATTGCTCCTAGGTCATAGCCATTCACATACTTACATACGCAGATGTCTCCCATTTGTCTGTGTGGTATGGGCTACAATGAGGGGGAGTACAACAAATTAACCCTGTTTTACTATAGCTGGCACTGGTGTGATATGCACATATTACTCAGACACCTTTTGTAGTGTTGCTTCTGTCAACAGTCCACTGGCAGAACACTCCTGTGACATACAAATGTACATCTAGTATACTGAGTGTAGGTGGAACACAGTATGGGTGATGATGTCCTATGACCTGTCGCAGGTATGATATGCAGTGTGAAATCATCCGTACTGTCATCTACATCTGTACTGTTAACAACATATACGTTGATTAAGGTTCATGGTCTTTCAGACCAGATTCAGCAGGGTAGTAGTGCAGTGCCTCCCATTATGAGTGGTGTCTCCACTTTGTGGGTTGTGATAACTGTTGGTGTGCACCATTCAGTGTTTTCACAGACTGACATGAAGCTATGTTTTACATGATGTGTATGTGTAGAGCAAACTGTTTTGCCATATGTGTATGATACAACCAGGGATGTGGACAGGTCCCATGCAGCCTGAGTGCACCTTGTACCATCATAGTTAAGGTTACAGGGGCTCTGTAGTGTACATGGATATGTTATTGTGTACCTGTTGGGGGGGCAGTGTGTTTATGTTATCCAACACCCTATCTGTATTGCTTATTCATGCTCAGCACTTGTTCAGAACATGTAAGCACTACATGAGCTACTAATTACTATAGCACTCAATCCTCCTCATTACCTACAGGTAAACACTGTACTTACATTTCCCACTTGCTTAGAGTAAAACAGCTCTTGTACACACTTTCCTCACTTATCTAGTGGGAAATAGTTAAATATTCAGGCATGTCCAAGTGTCAATTCCCAGTGTTATCGCCTGTCTATATGATGAATATGGGCATCATGAGGCAATATAGAAATTGTCTCGTGTACACAGTCAATACTCCCCTCCTAACATACAACACTACAACCTGTGGGAGATGGACATATCTAGCCATGGTGGAGGTAAAGCTCTCTCCAACCCAGACTGAACTTGACAATCATGTGGGGATGTTAAACATTTGCACCACACCACACTCATCACATAGTCTCACTAGATCTCCACCACCACAGGACACAGATAGTAAGACTACAACATTTTCAGAGCCTCTCAATACTACTCTGTCTAGGCAACAGAGAACTCCAAAGCAGAAATGCAGGCAGCCCCCATCCCCCAACACAACACCAATTACTTATAGCCCACAGACTCAGTGTGCCTATCAACCACAGCCAATAGGGCGATATAACGTACCCAACACACTAGACATAGGTGACTCTATAGGCGGTCACGCTGATGTCCCACTCACCAGGCTACACAAGGAGATAGTTACTGTCAGCTGCCTGTCAGGTAACAGGATCCGCAACATAACCTATGCACTCAGGTCACTCCTCAACAGGTACAATATGACTGTGTCATTCTCCATGTTAGTGTGAATGCCCTGAGATGTACCTTCCTGGACTACATGTAAAGAGACATGGAATAGCTCTCCGATCTTGTAGCCCAGGCAGGTATCACCCTATTCCTGAGTAGCATTCTGCCATCGTCCAGACTGATAATGCAGTACAAGGACAAAATGATTTTCTTCAACAATTGGCTATGCTTCTGGTGTCATTCCAAGGGTATCCAGTATCTGTCTGCTTGGAATGACATGGTCGACAGAACACGATGCTTTGGCACAGATGGCCTGCACCTGTCGGCCCTGGGATTCCGGATAATGGGTAAGGCTCTTGCTGCTCCTATAGTGCCTGTTTCAGGCACAGTTCAAATAACATATTCACCACCATAACAGGAACAGGCAAGCAAAACCTGAGGGTTATGCTACTCAGTGCTTGACATCTTCATCTCAAATGCACTCACCCGAGGCACTCCTTGTAATGGACCACCTCGATATCTGTGCAGTGAACTGGGACCTGCTTCTAGGCTCCTGAGAGCACCCCTGCACTACCAGGCTATTACTCATACCACACCTTTCAGTCCTGTAACCAGGACTGGAACACCCACGGCAGAGCTGTGTCCATATTTCCTAAGGATATCCACACCTCCAGGCTGGTTGCTTAGCACGATGCATCAGAGGTTATCCAAGTGCAACTAACTCTGGCCATAACTGCCATACAAATTGTAGCTTGCTACAGATCCCCCACCATACCCCACGGTTAACGGTCCTCACTTCTTGGTGTACTGGAAAGTAGGGTTCAAACAGGCACACTACTGATGTGCGACTGACACTACCCCACCATTAACTGGGATACCTACTCATGTACCAACACATTAGGCCAATGCTTTCTTGGATTCATAACCTCCAATCGTCTGGATCAACCTAGCCACACCACCACCAGGGCCAACAATATCCTAGACCTAGTCATTACCAACATGTGTAACTGGTGTTCCACACCTGGGGTTATCTCCTCATTGGTCAGATCCGAACGTATGCTAATCACCCTTGTTATCCACATCCTGGCACCACACCCTTTACGGAAAACACAGTACAATATTTCTACAAAGCCAACTTCAGGCTTCTTATGACAGCAGTAGTAAACGTCATGACACCCATGCAGATGGACAATACAGTTACAACTGCTGAATCATACACAACTGCACTTAATTAGCACTTACACGACTGCATGGATCATGCTATCCAAAACAGAACCATGCCGGTACCCACCAGAAAACGGAGGCCACTTTGGTGGTCCACTGCCATGGACATAATGTACAACAGAAGGAGGAGACTGTTGCAAAGTAGAGTACAATCCCATGAGTGGAGGAGCTCCCTGGTCAGCCTCAGTAAGAATCTGAGATCCCTTATCACATCCTCCAAAGCTAGCTATGTAAACATAACAGTGACTAATCCCAATGACTACCACAAAGCGTTCTAGAGGTATGTCACTACTCTCGATGGCGATACCCACATCTGCTCTGACATACAGCAGTAAGGCACAAACATTACAGAACTGACTGATATTGGCAACATCCTGGCAGATAGGTTAAGTGCTAACTTTACACCCCTCTCACACCTTAAAGGGCCCATATCTATACAGGAATGATGTAAAGTCCCTGCGACCACAACTATGCAGTTCAAAGCTGCACTCTCTAAAGCCAGGAACACAGCATCCATGTGACCGTACAACATCCCAGGCTGCAATTTCCACGAACTTCAGAACGAAATGGCTCCCCACTTGGGCACCATATTCACTAATAGCCTTGCATCAGGCATTGTGGCCCCTGAATGGCACACAGCAACAGTTATCACACTCCACAAAGGTGGTGCCACAATGGTCCAGGGGAACTATTGCCCTATACACCTGACTAGACTGTTCTGCAAGGCTATGGAGCACATCATCATGGATCTCATTCACAGAGACATTGGTGGCCTCCAAACCTTTGATCCCACCCAGTTTGGATTTGTTAGGGCCAGAACAAAAGATAGGACCAGCAAACAAGGCACCTTGTAGTAATCAAAAATACTTTTGTATTTTGTACCTATGCCAGATGTCCAGTTCTTCAGATCCAGAATCAACAAATTAGGTTGGCATGATTTACTTAATTCCATGGAGAAAAAATGGATTATTAAACTTGGTGGGCTCTTTAAGCCTGGTCTCAATGAACATTTGTAATTAATCACATGATTCAATGAATTATTTATAAATAGGTTCTTTTCTGTATCTTATTCATACACTGAAGAAGGCTCTGTATATTATTTGCTGAAACCGGTCTGTTTCAAAGAACCTAATACTTTTATTAAAGTATTTTTGATTACTTCAAGGTGCCTTGTTTGCTGGTCCTATCTTTTCTTTTGTGCACTTTCCCTTTGGGACCCTGCAGCTGCCGTACTCGCAGAGGTTGCATCATTTTCGTTTTTTTGTTAGGGCCAGACCATGCCTCCTAAACCTGGTGAAGTCCTTTGAGACAGTTACCAAGGCAGTAGATGAGGGTAAGGAGGTCGACACAGCCTACCTTGACCTCTCAAAGGCTTTCAACACCGTTCCCTATTCTGGTATTGTCAACATACACATCCACCTGCACATTAACCCCTACATCACGAGATATTATGCAAAGATGCTCACGGACAGAACCCACACAGTGAGGGTAGCATACCTTAGGTCCTACTGTAAATCAGTTACAATTGGCATCCCCCAGGGCTCGGTCATAGGGCCCCTCATGTTCGGTATATGCTTCTCTGAGGTACAGGCTAGCACAGGAGGACTTACCCTGAAAAGGTTTGCAGACAACTGCAGACTAGAGACCATGATTGATTCCCCAGCTGGTACAGACACCCTCCATAAGGGTGTCACTGAGACGGATACCTGGTGTCAATAACATGGCCTCAAGCTGCATACCACAAGGTGCATAGACATCCCCTTTGGATTACACCAATCACCCGTGGACTATCACATAGGTAGTAGTCCCCTACATACATAAGACATAATAAGGGATCTTAGAACCCAAGTAGATAGCATTCACTCCTTTGATAACCATATTGCCAAGGTGATGTGGATATCCTTCTACATGGCCCCCTAATCTCTAATGGGTTTGTAGCCAGAACAAAGGCAACCATTGTGCCTCTCTACTCTTGACTTATGAAACACATTAAAGGGTACAACACCCCATTTGGGATGTACCTTACGAGACAACAGCAATGGCTTGAAATACCACAACATTACCACACCAAGAGGAATACTGACCTCCGAAGGATGACGTATGCAGCCCAACTACATAAACCCTAACTGTACTCATTTGCATACCACATACTCAGAGGTGATCTCTGCTGAACATACAAGGCCCATGTCTAAAACAGTATTGATGGATATGCTCCACATAAGCAAAAGCCCCTGAGAGCCACATGCTCTGGGATATGTACCTAAATGCAATGATGACTAGGACGTGCTGGAGGGATACATTCCTGACCCGGACACTCACCATGCTTTAGAACATGATTCCTATGTACATCAGGCAGGGACCCTCACTAGCACTCTTCAAGAGATACCTCGATGGGTGGATGGGAGGCAGACATGTACACCAGGGATCACTGCAGTGGCTCTGCTGTACAGAGGCACAGGAAACAAATGGCTCTGCTGTTCACAGGCACAGGACACTAACCTAGGGAGGTGCCACAAGTCAAAACACTGTAGTTAGGCTTACGAATGGCCTTGGCCAGACAGCTTAGTACCTAACTATGAACCTATGAAGCTATTACATGTCCTTTGTGCATGGATAAATGACTAGCTCTTCCATTTCAATTAGCTATCATGCTGATACACTGTCTGGTGACTACAAGTCATATGTATCCTGTTATTGTTTATTGTACATGCCAATAGACATACCTGATGTTTGCATAACATAACAGTAATGCTATGTAAAATGTTAGACATATCTACCTACGATACTGTACATTTCACATTTTTGCCACAATATCCCACAATGCAAATCATAATTGCACAGCAGGACCAACTTAGACATGTTATTCTCAGTTATACGCCCATACATATTCCTACTGTTACAGTATATCAACATATACTATCCCCTGTTATGGCACGTACTTGTTGGACCAACCCTGCCACTGACAGTGGCTGGAGTGGAATTGTTGTGTTAAAAGTCCTTATATAGCATCGCTTGTGGTGTATGAGGTGTTTACCTTGTGGCCTACAGCAGTACACACAATTTCTATGAGCGTTACTATGCTCAACAATACATCACTACATAATACCTTTTCCCACTATATGCATTGCGTACACTTTAATATTACAGAACAGGTACTACATATACTGACATACTGAGTGTTCTACATACCTTATTAGTATCCCGAGTTGACGGTAATATAAATCCTATTAGTTGTCTGTTCCAATCCTCATTGTAACATTTTTCTGGTATGTACATATGGTTGGAATGTATGACAAGCCATCCTTTCATACTTAGATATCAGTAACATGTGGTATCCTGCCACCAATTGATGATTACATGCACATCAGCTGTGCAGCTACTCCATTAGCCAATGACATAGCAGCAGTGGGGTATAATTGAATACTCCACTTGGGCATTGTCCCTTTGCCCTACCTTTGAGGAAGACGGCCTGGATGTGTTGTTTGTGATGAATTGCAACAGCTATATGGAGACACACAGAGATATATTAACTTCATGGCCCCCATTGATTGTGTGTAATGGCTAGAGAATGTAGTTCTACATGTGAGTCTAGCTGTTATATCAGCTGTCTGATACGGGATTATTGCAACCAAACTCTGTAACATCGGCATCTGTTCCATTGTACAACAGCAACGATTTCACATAGGGCCATTATAGTGTGTCTCTGACAAGGTATGTTAAGGCTTCTGCAGATGTCATAGAGTGAGTGGATGTTTGTGATGTTATTACAGTAGTCTGTATTGCAATTGTTTCGGGTGTGGGGGAGATGTAGGTGGGTGTACATAGCAGATGCAGGTGTGTAGGAACTGCATTTATACATATTCGATATGTGTGTGAGGGCTCCTTCCCTATTTGAAGACCTATTTTTTAGTAGACTAATACTATGGTAATTACAGGCTGATTCATTAAGCCATTGTTAATTGGTTCCTGTATAGCATGCAGGTGATGCTGGTCCTTCAACCCCTTTGGAAATACATTGGTATGTAATGAAATGTTGCTACATGAAAGCTGTCTCGTGTATTTCTGTAACAGATATTTGCACTCATTGGAGTTGTGTTGGTGACCGAACCTCTTTGGCTTGGGTTGCCACCTTTTCAAACGGCCATAGTGGGGCATTTGCAGGACACACATCGGATTTTAGAGGCCGACACATACCCATGGTCAGTATAAAGTATAGAACTTTAAATATATGCCTATATAAAAGCTTATATTCTTGTAGCGGTTTACTTGCTTATCCTGTTTCTTGTTACATGTAGGTATTTTAGATACAGATGACTATTTTATGCAACAATTACATTAAATATGGAACATACCAAATGTCTCGAGATTGTAGGACATTAGTATTTGTACTCATTTTGGTCAGGACACTACCGCACATAGAGGGACTGCCCCTGGCAAGGTGGGACAGGTGGTAACCCTATCTTTGGCTCATGTCCATAGCACATATTTGTAATGGTGTATAGACATATATACTCTCCATATCCTTTGTTCATAATGTTCAGTCGTGGCGGAATGTGTGATTGCTATGGTCCATGTTATGCACATATTTGAAGACTTCAACCGCTGTATATGGCATACCCACGGATTCAGGAATGCACACACTTCCAACGACCACATTACCGTTCCCAGACTCCCAAACCCCACAATACTGAACACTCAAACTCGCGACAGTCAAACTCCCGGAACTAACACAAACACAGAACACACACACGCACACACAGACACACTGCTACCCAACACATCCAAGCAAACCATCCTACACTACGTATGGCCAGGTGGCCATGCCCCCATACACCCCCCACACCACACCTACTTTAATAATCTACCTCCGAGATAGTACAAACAGATACATGAAGCAATCCCACACACACACACATTACAGTCCCCCAGAAACACACACCACACTCAGAACACACACTTACACACACTACAGCAATCAAAAACACACTTACACACAGTACCTACCTGAACCGCAGCACTAGAAGCACTAACTAAATGTCATAATCCACAAAATGAAGCAGCTTTTCAGGCAAAACAATAAAGCCCTGAGCAGGGCAATCTTAGAAAATTGTGAAAAAAACCCACAGATGGCTCAGCACACTTCAGTTCACTTTATTCCACAGAAAAACAGCACATTAATGCTCCACCATATGTTTTTGTTTTAAAAATCACTTCCTCAGATCTAACTAACTAAATGTCCCTTAACATCGTGATAATAGTACTCGCGGTTCTGGTGTTCCGGTACTGTGGTCTTTCGGTCATTAAGCCTCATGATTACGCGTGTCGGTATGTTAAGCATTTGGTATTTGGTAGTATCCTATTTATATGTACCTCTATGGTTGTGTAGATGTTATTAACCTATCTATATATTTGCATATATATGTATATCCATATACATCGACATATATCTCTCTATCACCCTTTCTCTCTCTATATTATATATATATATATATATATATATATATATATATATATATATATATATAGAGAGAGAGAGAGAGAATACACCTTTCATTGGGTACATGGTGGTGTATACTATTTCCCGAACTCCGCCCTTTTGTGTTTTAACCTGTCACAATACACACCTGCCGTTGGTACATCTCAGGTATCTTAGTGGTTGGTTATGAGAAGATTGTGTACATGGTTGCGTGTTCTACTCCTGGCAGTGGTCATTTTACCTCTCAGAGCAGGCACTATTAGTACAAGGGTAAATAATGCACATTTCAGCGGTTCTGGGCAGCTTTGCCCGTGATCTGCGAGATATTCAGCAAAGGTTAGACCTGTGTTACACATATCCATGTAGTCATGTTTAAATGCCACTTACCAGCACTTACCGGCACAAAACCCTGCTAACATGTGCTTAAACATGCTCTAATGACCTGCATCCAACATGCATTATTCGGGACATCAGAATTACGTAACAGCCCTTGCAGGTCGTGGAACCGGGACCATGAACGAGGCAGTCAGTGGCTTTACCACTGAGGCATCTGGGATATGTACAAGTGTTATGGTGTTTAGTATGTAGAGTGTACTATGGCTATTCCTCCATACTGCAAACAAATGTGTAACTCAGTTGGTGTACATATGGATGATACCTATTAATGGTAAGTCCAAGTGATGCTTAATGGATATGCTCCAACTATGGGAATCCATGTCACAGTGAGCCACACACTGTAATGTGCTACACCTTGCCACAACCATAACTGGAGAATGCTGGGGTGACAGATACCTGTCATGGGTAATCCCCATGCTTTGGAACTACATCCCTGATTACATTATATGGAGCACCTCATTAACACACCAGGGAATCCTTGCAATGTGGGTGGGGAACAGTGGTTACACCCCAGGGATCCCGTAATTGGCTCTGCTCCACAGAGGGACAGTTAGTTAATCAATGGGGTGGCGACAGCAGACACATTTTGGCTAGGCTTATGAATGGCCTCTGACAGTTAGGCATGTACCTACCGATGTACCTAGGAACCTATACATACAGTATCAACACATGCTGTTAGCTTAATTTACTGTTCAGGTATTGATTTACCTTGTGCCAATAGCAGTTGTGTGTGCAATAGTTGAGGGCTGACTATGTAGGATGCACACAGTAGACCACCTATACATGACAATTTACAGGTGGTCATGTGTGTGTGCCATCCCTTTTACTGTGTGTGCAGGTGGAGAAATGTGTCAGTCCGTAGGGGCCTTCACTGTCAGTGTATGTTATATACGTTCCCACTTTGCCAAGGCATGGGCATACTGGGCATGCCTCCATCTGCCTACTGGGGCTGGCACAGGGTGTTCATGGTCTGAATCCCTCTGTGCCTGTGGTGCCCTCAGCAATTGCGGTGGGCTGTGAGGGCCTTCACCATTATGTCCCTGCTGCAGCTGTTTCTGCAGGATCATATTATGTAGCATGGCACATACTATGAAGATGTGGGCACACATGCCTGGAGAGTACTGCAAGGCTCAACCAGATATGTCTAAGCAATGGAACCATGATTTCAGCATCCCAAGCACACGCTCTATGATGATTCTGGTTTGTGCGTGTGCCTCATTATGGTGTTCTTGCATGGGTGTGCGTGCATTTCTGATGGGAGTCATCATCCACGGCTACAGTGCATAGCCAGCATCCCCCACAAGGTGGCCATATGGATGTCCCCCTGACAAATACCTGATACAGCTGTGAGGCATGCCAGATGTGGGAGTCATGGTAGCTTCCAGGGCTTCCAGCACACACATCCATGATAATGCCCTGGGCATTGCACATGACCTGGCAGTTGATGGAGTGGTATCCCTTGCGGTTTATGTAGTGCCTACCATGCTCACCGGGTGGTGACTTGATGTGTATGTGGGTGCAATCTATTGCACCCAGTACCTCCGGGTAGTCTGCAACATGGTGGAAGAGGCGCATATTGCTGGCCAACTCCTCCTGAGTTTGGGGGAAGTATATATGCTCATTGGCATGTGGTAACATGGCATCCAGGAACTGGTGGAGTACCCTGGATGATGATGCCTGTGAGATCCCCATGATATCTCCAGTTGGCCTTTGAAAGGTACCCGTGGCTAGTATTCTCAAGCTTACACATAACTTCGTGTCCACTGGGATGGGTTCCCCTCTGTTGTTTCTGGCTCTGAGGCTTGGCCGGCACAGCTCAACGATTTGCTGTATGATGTCCCTGTCCACCCTGTAACGCCCTACTATCTCCAGATCATCTAGCCCCTGGTAGGTTACCCTTGGTCTGAACACTCTTCTCCTCCTCTGGTGCCTGAGGTCATTGACAGCATCATCCTCCACACCACCTTCAGTCTCCAACACATGCTGATGAATCACAGCTATGTCAGCTCCCAACAAGTACATTGTAAAAGTTCCCTGTCTGTTTACACCAATGGTGCAGTGTTTGAGAATACACGAGTGTGTGTGTGAGGTGCCTTCACACTTTATACTATTGTGCTTTGGAAGGTGATGATGTCATAGGGTGTCTATGTACAATCCGAGCTGCAGGGTATCTTACTTATGTGTTTTACCACAGGTACTGCTATTGTGGTGCCTTTGGTGTTGAATTACACTTGGCTGCCGTGGATCACCTCTTGCCCTTGCCTTCATTTTTCAAACCGATTCCCCTCCCATTCTCAGGCATGTATCCAGCAGCCTGCTTTCTTGTTTTGTACTTTCCCAACCCAGGATTGTGTTGCGAAATGTGTTCTATAGCCAATCTACTGCAGGTTTGCTTTGCTCTGCTGTGACAGTTCTCTTTTCTTTGCAATCCAGCACCTCCCCTTTCCTGTTCTGCAGGTTGCTGCTAGCAGCCTTGTTAGCTACTGTCAATGGCCCACTGTGAGTTAATAGGTGTTAATTACTCAGTTGTACTCCAATTACCCTGCTGCGGCATTTCCTTATTGTCTTCCCGTAACCTTACTGTTTCAGTTGTGGTGCTCGCTGCATGCAGCCGTTTACCAGGTTTCGAGTGCGTTGTCATCCATGTACACATGTGCTTTCGGTCACCTTGTGTGCTCTCAGCTAAGCAAAGCTATGGCTACATCCACACCCCTATCCTGCGGCTTTGTTTAGCAACAAGCAACCCGGATTAGCAATGCGCCAATGTGCTTACAGCTACGGTGGCACACCCCTCTCCTGATGTCATGTATACCTCCAGGCCACTCCTCGGTGTTATACTGCTATGCCATGTGGTACAGCCTTATGCTGGTAAGGCGTTTGCGATTCAGTATTACTTACCTCATTTGCATGGCATTGACTACTAATTCATAGTTACCATGCCAAACACTGTCACAGACCCTTAGCAACCCTTGTGCCTTGGTTGTGGTGTAGCATGCATACCATTGACTATTATGGCGAAATCATGATTTGTGTTACATTGCAGTTTTATGACATCTATATATATTTTCCTTGTGTTCCCGTTTGTGCACACATGCACTGCAGTTGTACTTTGCGTTAGTGTGGCCATGACATTAAATGTTATTTTTTATGTGTCGTGCATGTTTTTTTATGCCATTGGCTGTATATTTAGCCATTGGCATATGTTAACTTTGTAATACGTAAGTTTGGTCCGCTTTTCATAGCTCCGATGTTCTGTTTGAAAAAATGTAAACCGTTTTTTTTTTTTTTTTGGTTTACATTTCTGTATGCTTACACTACGCCTGCACCATTTCATGAATTGCTATGTACCGTCATTTGCATGCTGCACTACTGCGCATGGGGTGATTAGCATACATGCGCTGAGAGCTGCACAGCTCTGGCATACGCTGGTAGTGCACGTGGAATCGGATCGTACCTGAATCACTCGGCAGCCATATTTGGCGTTAGAACGCCTACGCTACGCCTGTGAAGGTGTGTCATGGCTGTGATAGCAACCGGAAAATGGATGGTTTGCGTGTATGTCAAAATCGGGTGGGGTGGAGGAACTATGGGTATGAAATTATGGATCCAGACATGTCAGGGTTGGATGGCCTGGTTCTAATTGGACCACCTCATGGAGGTCAGCGAGTTCGTTATAAGTATATATGCATACACACATGCATACACCTATATGTAGAAGTACATTCCCTGTAACACATTCATTCCATTTGCAGACATAAATAACATGAAAGTGCCCTATAGAATAATAGGCTGTGCATAAGAGGGAAGGGACAAATCTGCTAAAACGCAGAAGTGTGTACAATGTCCGAAGTCAGTGCTGCTCTCAAAAAATCAAATGTGAGGACTTTCTCACACATGGAATCATTCCTGTGATCTGCCTGATACAGTAACGCCAATCACTAAACCGGTCCTATTTGTAAAATAATTTTGCCGAACTCGTAGATTATTAGCTCTCATGTGTAACGTGTGTGTTACCACATAGTCATACCTATTAATTTATTGTAGTGTCATGTTAACAGGAGTAATGATGTAATAAAGTATAGAGTCTAATCTTAAAATAAAGACATGTGTCCCAGGTGGGACAACCCAAAAATTGCGAATAGTGTCCTATTTGTCACTCATTTCACCAATGTTTGTGGACTAAAAGTTTGGGGCGTCTGAAGATACGTGGAGTGAGTCAGCCCATGGGATGGGTCTACAGGAGTAGGGAGTGGTCAATGTGTAGTGGTGTAGATACACCGTGTATCCAACTGGAGAATGGATGACTGCTGTGTTAGTGTAGTGTTGGGGTGGGTGCTTGAGGAACTAGGAGTCATGGGTATATGGGTACATATGCAAATGAAGCAGCACAGCAATAGTGCAGTGGTTAGAGTATCCGCCTAATGAACAGACATTCCCGTTCCGAATCCCACTGCATCACATACCATTTTCCATTGGTAATCTGTATATGAACATATTTCAACATCTGTTTGCTGTATAACCTGCATAATAACAATTAAAAGTAAACTGGAGCAAAGTGTCAGTGTCATAATGAATAAGGCAGTAGCAAGCAGGTTTAAGCATAAATAAGCACCAGTAAGCGTGTTTAAGTGCATTTGCGCAGGGGGTATGCATTGCCCTACAGACATATACACACACACACACACATACACACACACACACACACACACACACACACACACACATATATATATATATATATATATATATATGGGTCTATAACACATGCTTGACTAGCATATGTCCGAATCACAAAACATCGAACACACATACACGAAAGCACTTAACATCAAAAAGCGCTTCTGTGTATGTGTAGTTCAAAAAAAAAAAGTAAGTACTCCTTCCACTACGTAGTTAATAATTGCCTAGCTTGTTTATACTATGGATAGGTATGGCTAAATATCACTGTACTTCACTGACAGCTGCAGATGAGTGTGCTGCGAACAAGCAAGCCTATGATGCTAGGCTGCAAAGGATGTGTTGCGAGGCAGGTTAGTAAATAGCCTGCATGTACTGTCATAACAAATAAATGTACGAGCCTCAGAAAGTGTTGTACCAGTATACAGATTTGTGTAATATGCTGCGAATAAAGGTGTAACCCCTGCATTGCTTCTGTTTACTCTGCAGTCATATGTTGTTGTACTGTTGCAGTTATTAAATAGTACTTTTGTAGTAAGCAGTGTTACCCACACTGTGGTATGCAGATAAAATGTGTATGAAGTGCTGTATAACAATGTTGGAAGTGCAAACAGGTCAGTCATATCAGACTAAATAAATTGCAAAGCCTCACAACAATTGCCTGATAACATAGTGTACATTGATCTTAACTGCAATGCTTTTGTCACACACACAGCAGGGCTTTGGATCCCAGGAGCGCCAGTGAGTTGTATGCATAATCATTCCACTAACTGCACACAGTTTGTTAGAATGTTCAGAGAGAAAGCTGTATGCGTATATACACTTAACAACTGTACAGATTATGCTAGAATGCACAAATAGAAAGTGGTATGTATATTCATACCCCTGAACTGTTCCAATCTGCCCAGTATGTCCTGATAAATGGCCCACATCACCTGCCTTTTGCCCTGTTCCCCTGACAAATTAGTGTGATGATCCAAGAAATGTAGGCAGCTGTAAATGACATATAACTGATAGTCAGACTTGTACATAGTCAGGGAATGTACATGCAAGCATACCTGTCATCCCAGCATCTCACCCAAAGTGTATGACAGCAGTCAGCAGTCTCCAAACATGTGCATTACACCTGCATCTTGTCAAGCCTGTACGTAAGACACAGGTCCCATACATACTAATCTACAAACATACCATTGTACAATATAATGCCATTGGGTAGTGTAATAATACATGTAAGGGACAGACCACTGCAGTGACTACGAATGTTGTGTAAACGACAAGGATTTATTCGTTGTTAATTGAACTCTCTCTCACCCCTACCATATGTGCAAAAATAACCGATTTACACAACTCATTTGGTATGTCTACACTCCTAACCTTTGTTGGGACATATGTCCTATTGGTTTATAAATATTCACATCTGTTTCTATGCATGTGCCATGTTAAAATACCCCCATATTGGTGTCCTGTTGCCATCAATGAAACCTGCATGTTGTTGTAATGGCCACTGTTTACCCATATATGCATGTGTTCTCCCTGTTCTTCAACTATTTTATATCTGGTGCCCTGGGTAATAGGAATACCTATGCATGCTGTTATAACAAATCATGAATGCTGTTGACTATTACTAACCCATATCTGCCTTAAACATGCTACAACATAGCTCGTATGGGAAGGCTGGTCCCAGTGGACCCACCTGTCCCACCTCAGCTGGCCAAGGCACCGGGCACCAGCACATCTGGGGCCCAGCCTAGGACCTCCTCGTCAGTTGGCCATGCACCAACTTCGGGTGGAACCACTGCAGGGGGGTGGGGCTCACCCCCCCTGGGAGTGGGAACGGACAGGAACCTGTCACCTGTGGTATGGTCCAGGCTGTGGTGCGTAGGGAGCTCAACAGGGAGATTCGAGACCGCCTATGCCAGCTTGAGGGCTGAGTGGCACAACTAGAGGGTGAGCCTGCCCCTCCTACACAGCCCCCAGTACAGCCACCTTCTGGGCTGTGAAGGTGCAGTGGTGACTGCCCATGAGTGGGGACCTCAGTCCCACTGTATCCATTTGTGGGCTCATGGGCTTGCGACTTCCAAACACCCCTCCCTGTCCAAGGTGCCCCCCCACATGTCATATACCACCCCTGTACACATCTTGTTTGTCTTGTCTGTCATCCTACCCAACCTATCCTCCCTGATCATAGCTACTCTCCTTCCCCAACATCCCACTCTCACCTAAAAGTAATAGAAAATAAAGGTAATCTGTTCCCGCAAAAAAAGCACGCCCCATACATGACTGTCAATTTTGCACATGTGTCCACGGGACATATGTAAAAGTTTCTAATTGGCATCACAACATACTATTGTTGTCCTCACCCCTTCTCTCAGGGTTGTGAGTGTCCAAATATACCGCCAAATTTCTTGCATATGCACAGCCATTGCTGTAGAAGAAATGGACAACTATGGACCTTCCCTACACCCTTCCTGCACATCCCTAACTACCTTGCCTACTGTCTTTCCCTCTTTGTGCCCCTTTTTCACCACTTTCCTATCACCCCTTTTTTCTTTTCTTTTAAAGAAATTAGCGCGGCTGTAAGCAAGAGTAAGCACTTTTAAGCAGCAATGAGCGGGTTACAGCCTGTTTGCGTGGGGGTAAGCACTGCCTACACAGGTTAAGCAATCAAGAAGTAACTGAGTTTAAGGAACTGTAAGCAAAAGTAACCACTGCTTACCGTTGCGCAAACCCATGCACACCCACTCACAACTGCTTAAAAGTGCCTTAATCACTCCGTATCCAACGGCCCTTGTTCTGTCCAGCAACAAAATAAACGGCCACTACAAGGCTCGAAACTAGGACCCTGATCACCACAGCCAATGTGATTTACCACTAAGACATGGCAGATATACAGACATCAGATGTTATCACAAACATAGCATCCAGCACAGTCATTCAACAGTATAGGAAATGTATTCCATTATGTAGATGTATGTGTGTGTGTTTATGTCCAGATATATATACATACATAGATATAGATATATATAGATATATCAAGAACATACCATGTGACAACAAAGCAGTAAAAAAGAATGAAAAGGGAAACACCAGCAACTCCTGTATTATGTAGTGGTGTTGTCCTATGTAATATCAAGACTCCCTCAGACAGACATGTGTCATTAATACACGCAAACATTAAATACATTATTTTGAGCATTTCATTTACAGTAGCAAAACAGGTCCTGTCCAATCATTATGTGAGAGCAGTACACTTGCAAGATGCTGTGTGCAACATCATCATTAAAAAGTTAAATGGGGTAACCATAGAGGGATTGGTAGTGTTGTGTGTACAATGGGATCGTCTGCATCACGTGTACCTGGAACCATTAGGAGTCATGTGCATACCAGGATTGTGTGCCTGAGAGAGGGGTGAGGACAACAGTAGTATGTTGTGATGCAACACATGGACACATGTGTGAAATGGACAGCTATGTATGGGGCAAAAATTGTTCTGGGAACAGATTGGCCTTTTTTTTTCCATTTTCATAAGGTGAGAGTGGGATGTTAGGGAAGGAGAGTAGGTATGCTCTTGGAGGATAAGTTGGGTAGGATGACAGGCAAGACAGCATACAGGGGCAATATATGACACATGTGGGGGGGATACACCTTGGACGGGGAGGGGTATTTGGCAGTCACAAGCCCATGAGCCCCCAAATGGAAACAGTGGAACGGAAGTCCCCACCCATGGGCAGCCACCACTGCACCGTCACAGCCGCATAGAGGGCTGTGCTGGGTGCTGTCTAGGAGGGGCAGGCTCACCCTCTAAATGTGACACTCTGCCCTTGAGCTGGCATAGCTGGCCTCAAAACCCCTTATTGAGCCCCCTACGCACCACGGCCTGGACTGTACGATGGCTGACAAGTACCTGTCTGGACCTGCTCCCGGGGGGTGCAGGCCCCATCCTCAGTGGTGGTTCCAACAGAAGGTGGTGCAGAGCCAACAGAGGTGGTGGTCCAAGGCTGGGCCCCAGACATGCTAGTGCCTGGTGCCATGGCCAGCTGAAGTGGGACAGGTGGTTCCATCGGGACCGCCAATCCCATACAGCCTATGGTGTTGCAGTTTTAACACAGATAAGGCTTAGTAATAGTCAACAGCAGGCTGGATTACTTATAACAGCATGCATAGATATTACCATCAACCCAAGACAACAGATGTCATACATTTGCAGAGGGAGCACAACACATGCATATATACTGCATGACATCTGTCCAAAGCGTAGATGACTTGTGACTGCAGCTATGAACAGTGGCCCACTATTGGCATGTCACTGTGATAACCTCAGACACTGACTGTCATACCACTGTTTCATGTGACATATGTCCAATCAGGGATGTGATGGCAGTAACTCTCATTACTGTCACCATGTACTGACTGCAATCCTCATACTATGCTTTTGCAGTTCACAGATGTGTGTTCTGTGAGTAACACAAGAAACAAATGGATCCACACACTGACCAGTCCACAGATGACCCTATAGATGGGGGTTTACTCACAAACAGAGCACTGTCCTGTCAGTCATTAAAACATGCAGACTAGCCATTACCACACATAACTTGTTAAATTGGCAGTAGTCTGAATGAAGCATAGCTACACTTACATGTTGTAGTCATGTCTGGCACATCACCCTCCCATCTTTAAGCTATTTTCCACTGTGTATGTCATTTGAGAAATATCCAGATTTCATCTGTGATGCTGTTTACCAAACACCAGATCCAGGTTCTCCTCACAGCGACTGTCATGGGCAAACACTATCATGATGTTCCTAGATATTGTACTGTGTTTCCATGCAATTGGCTATGGGAATGTCACCACAGCTGTTCCACATGCAATCAGTTAGAGGAGAACTGCAATAGGTGCAGAGGCCATCACCTGATCATGACCATCACTTACAAAATACAAGCTGCTGCTGAGCAGGTGTACATCTCCACATCCACCAGAGAGTGTGTGTGAGGGACAGACAGAGGCAATGTACATCAGAGAAGGGCTGGGAGACTAAAACCTAAGCATCATCTGTCGCACACCTACCAGTACAGGGGTTCAACCCCCTGACTGACTAGACATTACTATTAGAAGTGCATGCAGTTACTCCATGTGCCACATAGCTGACATGTTGGTGTGCTGTAAGAACATATATGTGTGCTGGTGAGCGACATCTGCAACAGAGATACAGTAGACATACATTATGTGTAGCACACATAGCTGTCCACATGAACAGATGTCATTGTCAAAACAACCACACTCTCTAAGGGACTCAGATACATTGGCACACTTTGGCAGGCTCACAAATACACTTCCTAACTACTTAGTTTGCCACACTACAGTAATGCACAGGTATTACATGCACCACAGGGGTTCTCCTGAGGGTCTATGGTCTAGGGCATGTGAAGGTGTCTGACATCAGTCAGTATGCCAGTGGGAGTTATACTGAGTGTGACTGTGGTTGGGAATATCATACCCCACACGCAGACAGAAGGTGCCAGTACTGACATGCATGTGTGCATTGCTTCATGGGTGCATAGTGGTTGGCTGTGCAAGATAGCTGTACAAGGCTGGGTGAGGCGTAATCCTTGGCATCAGGCCACCTGACAATGTTCTGCAGTGTGGTTCAGGGGTATAGTGTCTGCAATGTCCCACACAGATGGGTATTGTATTAACTGTCCTGTCATCCTGGTTACCATTGTGTGTGACCATTGCTTTGCAATGCATGCCATGTCTGTGTTTGATAGTCATTGATGTGGACATTGCCTGGGATGTGCACGTCCCACATTAATGTACAGTGACATGTTTAAGTTTACCTGCTATGCCTGGCACATGTTGTGTACACAGACTGTTATCATCAGATGTGCCAATCCTGGCCTGGTGTGGCAGGACCTGCTAATAAACAGCAGGTTGACCCTGCACCTGCATAGATAGCATGATACAAGTATTCCCTAGTGTCAGTGGCATCTGTCCATACAGGGCATGTGTGTAAGGCATTGTATGTCCTTTGTGGATCACATTTGATGGCACCACATATGTTGCAGGCATCCAGTGGGGAATATAGCGAAGGCGCATTGTCTGCAATTATGTGCCTATTGTACTAGTGGACAGGGTGCCATGCCCTCTGCAGCCCACTGCATTCACACCATGCCTACTATCTGTCAACTATGTGCAGGGTAATAGCAACATAGCAGGATTTTCTAGGCAAGTGTGTTTGTGAATGACACATGGGTTCAGACTGTATTCTGGGTAATAGTAGGGGTGCTTACATTGTTCACCAGGCTATTTGCTAGATGTAGGGGTATGGCTTGCCAACACAGTCTCTTGGCTGATTGAAATCTGTAATCTTCGTGAGGTGGACATTGTGAAAATAATATGGCCACCATATAGGAAAACTACAAAAACTGCTCTTTAACATGTCCAGTGGTTAGCCACTCACAGTCACCTCCACACAGGTTCTGACTGTCAAACACACACACCTGCCACATCTTGGAATAGAACTCCTACCTAACAAGTTTATCATACTACAGCATTATGCAGTTATAACATGCGCTATGGCGATTACTAGGCTACCCCCTCCCCAAAGGTGTATTTCACAGAGAATGACGTCAGCAGGGTTACCAAAGTAGGGCAATTCGAATTTCCTGCAAGTGAGTAACCCAAAATGCATTGCTCACAAAACAGACAGTGAGACACACACAATTGACATGTGTGGGTATTGAACCCATGACCAAGCTCTATATCACACTACTGCATGGAGATGTTATAGGACACACCATGAGGATTACTAGGGAACTCATTCCACAGCGGTGTATTTGACAAGGAATGAAATCAGCAGGATCACCAACGTAGGGCATTGTAAATGTCCTGTGAGTGAGTAGGCTATAATGCATTGTTCCCTACACAGACATTGAAACACACAGAAAATACATAACTGCCATGGTTGTGGATGGAACCCTCCCACAATTCTAAATCACACTCCAGCAGTATGCAGTTACCCGGCGCGTTACAGAGATTACTGGGTTACAGTGGTCCCAGAGGTGTATTTCTAGGTGGGTGATGACAGCACCCTTGCCAAAGTTGAGTATGTGAATTGTAAGGAGTGTGCATACTCTAAAAAGCAATGTGACATCAGCACCCTTGCCAAAGTTGAGTATGTGAATTGTAAGGAGTGCACATACTCTAAAAAGCATAGTTCCCTTTTCAGGCAGACAGACACACACAGTTGGAAAGTCTGGGATTAGAACACCTACCAAACTAGTTTATCACACTAAAGCATTACACAGTTATAGGACATGCTACACAAATGACTGGGTTACAGCAGTCCCAGAGGTGTATGTCTAGGTGGGTGACATCAGCAGGATTTCCAAAGAAGGGCATTGTAAGTGTACTGTGAGTTGTACATGTCTTTTATCTGTGTTTACCTGCTGCTTACTGTTGTGAAAACACATTCACACCCGCCTTATTCAGTCCTAAATTTCATTATCGACAACCCTTGCAGGTTTTGAACCCTGGACCGTGCACACCAAGGTCACTGGACTTACCACTAAGCCATCTGGGCTGTATACATGTTTCATGGTTTTACACATTTTACTACAGATATTCCCAGTACTGAAAACAAATGGGACAGTCACTTTGTGTACATATGTACAGTACCCTTGAATGTACTGTACTCTGTGAAACAACATAGGTAAGTCTACTTATGTACAACTGTTATAACTAAATACTAAATACATATATGCACTTATGGGATGTGTACACACACACACACACACACATATATATATATATATATATATATATATATATATATATATATATATATATACATACATATATATATATATATATATATATATATATATATATATATATATATATATATATACATATACACAGCTATAGCCATATATATAAACATGTCTGAACATCCTTTGTGACTCAGAAGGGTTCCAAAGGAATTGACGTGTACACAAAACAGAGGCAACTCTTGTTTTATAACATTTAAATCTTAATCAGTTCACCAGAGAAGGGATGGTTGTTGTGTATGTTGAGTTTGGGGTGGGGAATGATGGCTAAGAAAATGTACCTCGGGGATTGTGGAGTTTGGTTGGGGGAATGATGGGTATGGACATACACCCCAGGACCACATCTGTGTCACTGCTCGACAGTGGCACAGGAAAATAACATACCCAACAGTAGTTGCTCTTGACTGTCTATACTTTTCTATTCCTAGCTATGTAATAATTTGTAGACTCCACTCACCACAGATGACTACCATGGTGCGCAGCATGTTAAAAGACATAGCACATGTGTATGCCTGGCTACTGAGTAGTCACACACACACAAACACACACACTTGCCATTATTGTGCTTACAAGTCTTGCCTATGTAAAGGTAACTAGTAGAGTGGTATGCAGTTGGGGTATGTGCCACAGAGCCCATACAATTACACTTACTCTGATTCTGCGTCTGAGCTGGGTGACATCACAGGACTGATTACTTACAGTGGGGAGGGGTGAAAAGGGTGGTTTAGCAGATGACAAGGATAAAGGCCAGTGCAAAAGGCGGTTTCTCTTTGGAAAGTGGTAAAACCCACTGTCATGACAGGATGCAGACACAAATACACACACACATGCACACACTTGCCAGTGGTGGGATCAGAACTCCTGCCTATGTACAGATCACTATTACAGTACTACATGGTTACGAGATGCGACACAAAGATTACACATTTCAAGGCAGTCAGAATGCCCTTTTAAGATTGAGGACATCAACAGGGATACTGACAGTTAAGATGTACATAGCTGTAAACCTGTGTGTTTAAAGTAGGAGTTCATTACAACCTGTATGCATAAACAAGACACATCATCTGCAGGTAAGACATAGGTAGGCCTGAGAGGTATAGTTGTAGCACAACAAGCCCTGTATTGGAGTATGTCCATCTGTGGAATGGACAACTACTATCACTATACAGGGTTACAGTGGTCATGCTCATACACATAGAATCACAGGACTTGTTTGGATGCATTGACTCCAATTACACAAGGTCACAGTGGGCATGCTCATACACTTAGTAGCACAGGGCCGTTTGGGATGCACTATGACTACAACTACACAAGGTTATACTGGGCATACTCATACACTTAGAAACAAAGGGCTTGTTTGGATGCACTGACTCAAATTACACAAGGTGGCAGTGGGTACGCTCATACACTTAGTAGCACAGGGCTGTTTGGGATGCACTCCGATTCTAACCATAGAAGGCCACAGTGTGCATGCTCACACACTTAGATGTACAGAACACATTGTAATGGACTCCTATTGTAAACACAAAGGTTTACAGCTATGTACATCTTAACTGTCAGTATCTATGCACATCATACAGGTTTACAACCAGATACCTGTATGTGGCCTGTAAATTATATATCTGCATCTGTGCTGTGTGATACACATGCATACATGTACATGAAGTACTGCCATATATATGTGAAGTATACACAATCATGCATGTGTGAAAGTGACAGACAGTAGGTTAACTGGGACACACAGGTGGATGCTAACTACAGCATGTGTCACACACATTGCTGCCCTGACAGGCATACATTGATATCAGGTTGTGGACAGTGGCATTATACTTGGAACAGTGGCATGTGCAAGCATAATATGTGAGCCCCATTGTCTAATGGTACTGAGGTGCAGGTGTCAAGATGACCACTCCCAGCTGTGTTAGTAGTTGACATTATTAGCAGGACCACACCACTAAGCATATCTGGCATTGGTCATCTACACAATGTCTGCTGCTATCCATCACCTTAGATGTAGCATTTGATACCAAGAACAATACTGCCACTTGCAATGCTGGCATGGTACGAGTGGCAACTGCTTTACCAAAACAATGAGCAAATGTCCTGCTGTAATTATGATGTTGTCCAGTGTCTGTCATTCCGGGATGTCATGACTGAAAGAAGACATGCCTTTGTCACAGAGCACATGCATCCATGATTCAAGGGAGTGTGGATAATACCTAGGTTGCATTTACCCATATAGTGGCATTCCAAGGCACAAGTCCTAAACACAGAGGTAATACCCTGACACCTACAAGACAATTGCATTGGATGCTTATGCTAACCAGTGCTAGATGTGTGGCTTTCATAATCCATTTGCTCAATGTAGACTCTACAATGGGGAATACTGACATTTGTGCAGTGAGAAACACCTGGCTGAAGGCTCTGTAGTGCACAATAGCACTACAACCATATACGTCAGATCCAGACATGTGGGCCATGACACTGGTACAGCCAACTCCAGGTGGTGGTGTCCACATATTCATAAAGGCCACTCACAAGTAAAGACCACTACTCTGACATAATTCATCACAGATGTGTCAGGTACAGGTGACAGTGGCAAAAGCTGCATTCTATGTAGTATCCTCATATGCATCCACCACCATGTCCTCAGACTACCAACACACATCCATACATGTGGTATGAAATAGTATGGTCGAACACCAAATAACCTTCGACTGGTGGACTGTACCTAGCCCTACATCAACTGTGCAAAGTACCCATGTACTGACACAGTTGCATAATGTGTTATGTAATGTAACAATACCACTGTTTGTAACCAGGTCAGTTGTACACATACTATGGTCCCTCGGATGTTGTCAGCATTAACACAGTTGACTGTTGCTGCACTCCAGTAAACAACACCCTCATGGCTGGATATGACCTAGATGTACCTGCCCTGGATATGTACATCCCACACTCATACAACATAAATGAGAATACCATTGATGTTGTTGTCCTTTGTACATACAGGTGGCTACATTCATTACACACATGCACATGGAAGATAGGTCCATGGCTGCTGAATGCTAACAGTACATATGGTTTGATATCTATGTTGACAGAGGTAATATTCCCTCTCTACTGGTCACCCATGACACCTATCATATCATACAACAACCCATGTGGCATGTATGTCATTAGACATGTCCTCCTAATGAGATGCCTACAAACATACACAAATAACAGGATCATAGGACCTACACACATAGCCTGTATTGACAGACTCAGGGAAATACAGCTATGTGCTGTATGTTCCTGAGTAGTTACAGGTGATATGTCCATGACATGTACAGCCATGTGTGCCCACAGCTCCTACATATACCCCATGTCAACAATTGCAAGCCATGCATGCTGTGCGCTGTCTGGACATTAACCTTATTACCACAATAGCCAGAACGTGCTGGGGTGAGATGTTTACAATCCACAGACCTCACACATGCTTGAATAAGTGCAATGCCTAGCTCAAACAGAGCACATTTCTGGCACTCTTCAAGTAATCATGAGGTGTGTGTGTGGCAAATATAATGTGTGTGTGGCAAATATGATGTGCTCACTGTTGACCATTACAGTGCTGTGGTTTCACAGTGAAGCTGTCAACTAACAGTTTGTGGGATCATGACATGGAATATTGCTGTGTGTGTGTCTTGCTGATGTGCTGTTGGCATAAATGTACACTTGGCTACTCAGTGAAGGTGGTCGCGTGTCCTACCAGTACATGAATACAACATCCATTATGATGTAATGCTCAGCTAGGTTTCACACATGGTGTGGCGAAGGTGTGGAATGTATCCTCTTGACCTTCTAGTCCACTTACCGATGAAGACTGCATATGTGTACATGTATTGATGTGTGTTTAGATGCCATGCATGTGCAGTGTCTGATGTTTGAAGGTGACTGCTATCTTAGTACATCATGCAGTTGCAATGCAGCCTCAACATTGCCAACTGTATATGGTGATATGCTCAAAGTACAGTAAGCCGTACTTTAGGTATGGACAGATGTTTGGACATAACTGCTAAGTGATGGGGCTACTTTGTAGATGAATGATTATTCTGGACAGCTCACAGGTGTGTTACAACCATTCCTACAATAACCTGTGTAACTGCTAAGCTATGGTTTTGTTAAATGAAGGGGTGGATACACAACGTAGAATGCAGTAAGGGTGACACTGAAGGCAAACCTCTTGACACCTGTAACAGTAACATCTCCCCTGTGCATATATTGTGCATATATCAGCACAGTTGGCAAAGGAAAGAGTCAGTATGCTTTGCAGCATGTGCGATAGTGCTGTCACTCTGTAATACCTATCATGAGATAGGCAGGTGTTTGATTCACAGTACTGGCACGTGTGGGTGTGTGCATCCATATATGTCATGTATGGTGGGGAATACATCCCACATGTTTTTCACTCTCCTGTACACTGTTGTAGACATATGTACAGAGTGAAGTGTAGAAAGCAAGACATAGGCAGGTGTTTGAATCACACACATGTCAAGTGTCTGTATGTGTGTGACATAGGTGTATATCTTTGTGAATGCCGCAGTGTGTGTGTGTGTGTGTGTGTGTGTGTGTGTGTGTGTGTGTGTGTGTGTGTGTGTGTGTGTGTATGGCTGTCCGGTCCATGGAGTGAGGCTGCATTTTACCATAGTGAAATGATAAGACCCCCCCCCCAATCCACTCAATGCAATCTAGTATCCCTGTTGATGTCATCAATCTTAGAAGGGCATTCTAACTACCTGTAAACATAACAGGATCATAGGACCTACACACATAGCCTGTATTGACAGACTCAGGGGAATACAGCTATGCTCTGTATGTTCCTGAGTAGTTACAGGTGATATGTTCATGACATGTACATCCATGTGTGCCCACAGCTCCTAGGGGTGAGGCTTGTTGTTACATAGCCTGCTGATGAACCCCCCTCCCCACATACACTCACCACAATCTAGTATCCCTGTTGTTGTCCTCGATCATAGGCCATTCAGACTACCTGTACATGTGTAATCTCTGTGGTGCATCTTGTAATTGTGTAGTACTATAATGATGATTTGCACATAGGCAGGGGTTCTCATCCCAACACTGGCAACTGTGTGTGTGTGTCAGAGTGTGTATTACTGTGTCTGTGAATCCCTGAGTGTGTAGGTGTGTTACTGTGTCTGTGAATCCCTGAGTGTGTGTATGTGTATGCATCCTGTCATGAGAGCTGGTATTACTGCTTTCCAATGAGAAGCCACCTTTTCCACTGGCCTTTACCCTTGTCATCTGCTAAACCACTCTTTTACCTCCTCCCCACTCCAGGTAACTATACCTGTGATGTCACCCACTATGGATGTGACGGCTCTGGCCACAGTAACTTACTGTACAGCTATCATGCTTTTGGATCATTAGATCAGTAAACATGTTTGAAACTTGGGAGATTTATAAATGTGATGTGGAAGCTTCAAAGTGCATGCAGGTATTGTCATACAGACCTGTGCGTAGTCTACATTTACATATGGGACACTAACCACAAACAATAAAATCCAGCGGCACATGCAATTACACCTGAAAGAGGAAGGCAGAACATCAAGATCAACATGCAGTTACTGTTGTTACACATGATACATACTGTCAAAAGTACAAAAATGCATTCTAAAACTGTAGTACATGGTATGTCTGCTGCCTGTTAACACCACTCAACAACTGTAATCTACAAATGTCTTCCTAGTATGTTCACCCTGTGCATCAGGCCATATGAGCATGTCCCTGCACCGATGGTGTGGATGACAGGGATGCGGCACAGGCATCATCATATGCACAGGGTGATAATGTTTGCCAGAGGCCTAGTCTGCACCATTGGATGACATCATGTGTGTGGGTTAGGGCCTTTGATCTCATTGGGCATGTGTGGATGTTATGCATGTGTGTGTGTGTGTTGAGGTGCCCTACATTTGTTTCTGGTGTGTGCGTGTATTTTTGCACACAGGTCTGGCATGTGGCTGGCCTACACAGGGGTATTATTGACAGCTGCAGACTATATAGGGCAGGTTTCACAGTTCACGGTGTCCGGGCATGGCCACGTGACCTGTGCCTGCCAGGGGTTGCACGGGCACTACCGGGCAGAGGTCCAGATTGGGTACTGTCTGATGACATGTGTCCACTGGAACCGTGTCCCTGTTGAGACAGTCCAGGACCACGTGCACGTGGCCTGCTGTGTCCTGGTATGGACAGCACAGCACCAGCTGCACTGCTGCTGCTGCTACCACCACTATGGGAGCGGGCATGTGAAGTAGCATGTTCACATAGACCTTCAACAGGTGATGTAGCTGGCCTATGTCCACATGTCTGACACCTCACTCCCACCAGATGTTCCAGCACAGACATTCCACACTCGAGGATTGACATGCCACGGTCAAGGACTCCAACCATGTCACCCAATCATCTATCCAAAACATCTGCAAGATGATGGTGAGCATTTGCAATTGCCTGGATGTTGTCAGTTAAAGAATGAACAGCAGCCTTCTGAAGCCTCAGGTCTTCTCTGTTGTGCCATGTTCAGCATGTGCCTGTGCCTCCATTACAGCCTGAAACAAGCGTCTGGTGACACCAACTGATGTGCTATGTCTTGCAGGGGCATGTTGGCCAGAGATCCTCCTATGAGCAGCACTGGGCACATGCCTGTGTGGAACATCACCAGTCAGTTGGCCGGGATCTTGGTGTGCAGGCACACCTTCCATAGTCTCCACACTTTCCTGTTCCATACTACCACCCACCAACTGTCCTTCCTCTATGGCCACTGGTGATGGGGTATGTGTAGGCATAAGATCTCTGTGCGGGGATGAGGGGGATGCAGGTGGAATGGCAACCAATGGCACAGTTTCAGCCCCTGACAACCCTGCCTGTGCCTCAATCATACTTTCATCATCACTGCTAGAGTGTATGGGGACACTAACATCAGGTGGACCACATGGGGGCAACACACCTACATCAACACCTGTGAGGGGCAGACAAGAACTGTACATTACAAGTTATACAGCACAGTACACACACAGACACACACAGACAGACACACACAAACACAAACACACACACAGACACACAATCACAGACACACACACACACACACACACACACACACACACACACAGACACACACACAGACAGACACAGACAGACACAGAGATACACGCTATGACAACCAATGGCATGCAACATGCATGTGATATGGCAGAAGGCATTCAGCTTAGACATTTATAGTGGTAGTTATCATACATCCCCGAGTAGCACACAACAGCATGCATGGGTTATAGCAGAAGGCATGCACCTTACACAATTATAGTAGTAGTTAGCATACATCCCTGTGTTGCACCATTTGTGTTTGTAGGTTATGCCCCAAACCTGCAACGTAATGCATGCACTATGCACCATTGCACCACACTGTCATGTTTTGTGCAACATACCCCACATGTTAACAGACCATCGCTGACCTTTGTACATCTGCCACAGATGCTTTGTGTTGGCCACTGCCCCTATGTGTGAGGAGGACATGAGCAGAAGGGTATGTTGAGTGAATACTATGTTTTTCTGAGCCCTAGCTTGCATATCTCCCCCAAAGCAGTGCATGTCTGTTCAACATTATTCTGCTTATCCCTGAGCCGAGTCTACAGACAATGTGCCTCTGGCTGTACACAAATGTTTGACATGGCTGTCCCTACTTTGCAATGGTGCACAGACCAGCACTGGTTAACAGTACACCAGCCTGATGTGTGGCATATGTCCTTGCCAATTACATGTAGTATGACATGTCTTCTGCTGACGTATTGAATGACATGCATACATGTTTAACACAATGGTGTCCTTTCAAATATACAGTGAGGTAATGGTGTCTCAATGCACGGACGTGTTATACTAACATGGACCTTCAGCTGATGCAATGTTGTCAGTCCGCCCTACAGATATACAGTGACATACTGCACATTGAGCTGTTGTGCAAAGCCATTGCAGGGCATCATGTGGCTTCACTATTCCTATACAGAGTGAGTTACAGACACAGTTCATAGCCATGACTGTGCTCAGATACAATACATATCTAATGTGGAATGTGACCCATGTCACTGAGGTGTATACACACTAAACCCTACTGTGGAATGTGTGACGCAGGTCACTGAAGGGTATACAGATGACACCCCTGCACATCTGCAACAATATTGCTGATACCTGGAAACTATGCCCAGACATGGCTAACTTAGCAGTACTCCATGTCCCACATGCCATCTGTGTGCCTCACACACATGAGGAGCAAGCATGACAGTGATGTCAGACACCAGCAGGGTGAATGTACTGTATCTGTGGCCTGATGTGGTTGTATGTGTATGTTGTGCAACACACGTATGTATTTGGACACTGCATAGGTGGATGCTTTCATGTCATGACACACTCATGATGTTTAAGACATGTTATGTGGTGGATTCTTGTCATGCCTACACAAGCTGTGCACAGGCCTGTATGATGTTTATTGTTTCACATCTGCAATATCACCATTCACAAAGGCCATAGTTGTATTGTGTTGGGCCAATGTACAACAGGGTGTACACACATGTACATCACTTCTACTGTGTGTGTTGATTCATGTCTCTGGCCATCCTCCATGGCCATTTGTAAACATGGTTTGTCCAATGGTTGTGATGGGCATTTATTTCACATGTAGGTGTTGTTCCATATGACATACACCCATAGATGTCATATGCTCCACTGAGGACAGGGCTATGAAGACAAAGGGTGGTATGTTTGGGATGTGAGTTATCATGTTTTGCAGGATAGTTAAGCAGTGTTGCAGTCAGCCCACTAAATGTCATGGACATGTCAGATAGCACATGACATTGTGTGACATTCATAGCAAGGGTATAATCCACAAGGGTGAATCCTGTGGGCTGGTCATACTCCAGCTCCAAAACATATAGAGTCTGTGCACACATATGCTCTCTGTATAGTACTGTTTGTATTCCCCACATGTGTAATGTTGATCTGTAGTACATGTCCCTGCAGTGAGCCACACCTCCACCATTGTATTCACAGCTGTCCACACATCTGGCAATGACAGTTTGTAAGGTTTAGTGTAGGTGTTATATATAGTCTTCAATTATTCCACATGGGTAACCACTGTGATGCATTGCAGGTCTGACCTGTACATAGTAAAAGGGCCACCATACATTATGTGTACGTGTGTTAAATGGCCACATGGCAGATAGCATGCAATTAATATGATCTGTGCATTATCACACCAGATAAATAATAACAATCTCATCTGCAACAGGCTGCTGTCACGCCAGAGGTACCTAAATAGGAGTGTCACAGCAGTAAGATCATTATCCACACCTGTGTGATAGCTACAGGGTGCAATGTGCATGTTAGCACATAAGCCAGTACAATAGACTATACTATGGAGTATGCACATCTGTGCATACATAGAATAGCAAACTATGGTATGTGGCATGTGCGCATACATGTCTTGCATATGATGTTACATTACATATTATACAGTAACACATGTAACTATATGAAATATAGTTGTGTTATATGTGTAGTAGTGCCTTAACAGGCAACTCCAGGCTCAGTAGTTGTGAGACACCCACCTCCACAATACCAGCTAAAGCTTGTGGATGGAGTTCTGCAGGTGTCCCCAGGTTGAACAGTAGCTCCTCAGTATGCGTGAGTAGGGGTAGGCTGAGTGGCCCCCTACCTGTTGAATCTTGTTCCCTGGCGATTGCATTTGCATGCTGTTTTGCCCATCTAATGATGTCAGTGCAGTGTCGGCACACCTGGTGTGATTGTGGCTGCCAACATCATTTACCCTCCTGCGCAGTTCCTCCCACTGGGCATCCCACTGCTGTGCATCCTGTGGCACATGGCTGAAGAGTGTTACATGGTTGTCGAGGAGATATGGAATGAGACCCTCATCCTCCAAGTGGGTATATGGTGGCAGCCTGGCACGCGGCATACATGGAAGACATAATGATGGAGACAAGTCACAGTAACTCACAGCGAAGTACAGAAGTACAGCTGAACATAGATGTGTATCACATTTATAAAGATTACAAATATGTCTTTGCAAATCTACATGACACTAACACCACTGACATGTTTAACTCACACACATTTGACATGTACTGGTGATTTGATGTTATCACCATATATGTGTGTGTCAAGAGATGACATTGCTCATACTCCATGTGGATGTTGTCTTGATGTGGGCATGTCTGTTTGCCTGTACTGGTGTCTTTACCTATCAGCACATGCCTGGATGTGTTCACATTAATACAATAGACCTTAATGCTGTGTATATGTCACATATATAGTCATACACAGCCTTAAGGGACATGACCTGTGACCCTGCAGACTTACTCACAGAAAGTTTTACTTGTATGTGTTTTGCCATATACATCTACATGGCACTGTGCAGCAGTTTAGCATCCTGCTATGTATTAACTTTGTTGCACATATGAAACACATGGGACAATGGATAGCTTGATGGTATTTGCAGGGTTGGATATCAATTGCAGCATGTATGGTCATAGTGAACTAGTAGGCTATATGCCCTGGGCCATTTATGAGCCTAGGCTGAAATGTTACCTAGCTGTAGCCAACAGACAGTTAAGTTACAGTGGCCAGTTCAAGCAGTGCCACAGAACTGATCCACAGGGTTACTGATATATTTGCCATGCGGTCATCACACCATGTCTCAAAGAGGGGCAATGTGCAGCTTTGCTGGACAGGGATGCATAGTACGGCAGGAGTATGTAAAGTGTATGGGACAGGGATCTGTCAGGCATGTTGTGATCCTTGTACTAGAAAAGTGGATGTCCATGAAGTATGTGTTTATTTGGAATCAGGATGTGTAAGTGTAGCATGTCCAACATCACTGTGTTGGACATGGCTTTATTCAGGGTAGACATCATGCTACATAGTGGAGTTAGGGATTGGGAAGGCCAGTGTAGGCCATCTGAACATGGCCCTTAAAGAGAATATGTGATCTATTAGGGGTAACTTGAGTGTTGAGTATGGCTGAACAATGATCTCTATATTCATGGATGGCACCCTGTCATGATTAGGGGTGCCACTTATGACTACCTGTCTGGTGTGGTGAAGTAACTATCAAAGGAAAGACTACTGTTCAGCTACATCCCATACACACACAGTTTCCATTATGTTGACCGCTGCCTAGGTGGTAGTTCATGGGTACAGGGTTTTTAACATAGGGGATGACAATGCAATACCTATCTGTCAGATTGTGGCCATACGTCACACACCACACATCTGACCCACAAAGGCCCTTCTGTATGTTGCCCGCAACACTCATTGAGTCAACTATTGCTCCTAGTTCATAGTCATTGGCAAACTTCAATAGGCAGATGCCTTCTGTGTTAGTCTGTGTAGTGTAGATATAATTGCGGGGGAGTACCAGGCATTAACCCTGCATTACTGTAGCTGGCACTGGTTTGATGTGCGTGTATTAGTCAGACACCTTCTGTAGTGTTGGTTCTGCCAGCAGTCCAGTTGACAACCACTCCTTTGACATAGGAATATACACCTAGTTTACTGAGTGTAGCTGGAACACAGTATGGGTTATGGTGTCCTAAGACCTGGCAAGGTCATGCTATGCTGTGTGAATCAACCTTACTGTCATCTACATCTGTACTGACTACATCAAATAAGTTGATCAAGGTTCATGGCCTTACAGACCAGACTCAGCAGGGTAGTAGTGCACTATTTCCCATTATCAGTGGTGTCTCCCCCTTTGTGGGGTGTGATAACTGTTGCTGTGCAACATTCAGTGTGTACACAGCCTGACATGAAGCTATGATTGAACATGATGTGTATGTGGAGAGCAAATTGTTCTGACATTTGTGTAGGATACATCCTGGGATGTTGACAGGTCCCATGCAAGCTGTATGTATGGTTTTAGAGAGTGCAGCTTGTACCTGCATAGTTGTTATTACAGGGGCTCTATAGTGTACACGGATATATAAATATGTGTACCTGTTGGGGGGGGTGAGTGCGGGTTTAGGTTATCCAAGACCTTATCTGGATGAACAGGTGCTATTTCTGTAGGTGCAGTACCTCTCATGCCATAGTGCTGTGAAACACGGCAGGTCTTGTTGATGCCATTACGATTCATGACACAGCTATAAAATTGGATTTGAAGAAAAATGCCACAACCTTATTTAGCGCTTTCGTCCAAGTTAATAGACATGAACTTCTTCAGAAAATAACATCCATACATTTTCCAGCATTTAAATAAGTAACTGCTGTGTCACATGTGATAAAATAAACCAATGAAATGCATAAAGCACTTAATATGTTGTTCATTCAATAAAAAGCACATCACTTTTTCTAAAAAAGTAGACATAAATAGTCAACACTTAAACATATAAAATTGTAAATATTAATAATAGTAATAATAATTATTATAATCTCTGTGCTTGTAAAAAGCACTTTATATTAATCATATAATTTAATACAGGAAGCTGATCTGCATTTAGTAAAATCTGCCATAAAGTCTCTTTACATTCTAAAAGAACTTTAAAGTTCCCACTAAATTTATCATCCTTAACTCTCTCTAAAATGAAAAAAAGAGAACTTTTTGAAACTGAAACAAGCTGTAGCATGTTTGGCTAGAGCATTTGACATATCTTTTTTACGTATAGCTAGTGTGTGTTCATATATACATTTGTTTAGTGCTCTTATTGTCTTTCCTATATAGAAATGTTCACATGAACTACACATAGCAACATATACCACGTTTCTAGTCTTACAAGTGTAGTGTCCCTTACACTGAATTGTCCTGTTGATGTGTTTAAATAACACTGAACTAGTCCCTGCAATGTATCTACATTGTTTGCATGTTCCACAAGGAATGTTATTTTAAGAAAACAGAAAAAGCTTAAGAGAGACCTTGCTGCTTATGGTTCTAAAACAGCTTATCCAGTAAAGAACTTTAAGGGCAAAAAGACGGTATAAGTCATGTTGTTAGTAATGTTACATCAACTAACAATGTCAACTCAATTAGCAAAGATGCTGGTTCAAACATTTGCTCAGGAAATGCCAATGATAATGGAAATGGTGGACATATTCAATGAGACAATATGCAAGCTTCCACCTCCTATGCACAAGCAGTTTTTGTAGTGAACAAATCTGGTCCTTTTTTGATGGACAAAACAGGCAACAAAAAGACTCCGAGATGGTCCGGAAAGGTCCAAACAAGGAGCAAGGGGAAGGGTAAGGGGCGCAAAAAGAATTAGATTACACTATCAATGTTTGTAATTTAACTGATGATGTCCTGACAAATTACATGATTTCTGTCCTTAAAAAAGGTTTTTCTTTTATTCCATCGAATCATGTAAATGTTTTTAGGTTAATAGTAGACTTCAGATTGCATTTAAGGAAGCTTAATTTGAAGTATATTTTTGAAGTTATTGCTAGACCTGAACCTAAAGAATTTGATTTCAAAAAGAAAAGTACATACAACCCATTATTAAATTCCACCCTGATGGTTTTGGGGAAGTTATGTGAGTGGGAATTTAGAAAGATTGGGAGTTATGGTGATGGCAAACTTAATCTACTTCCTTCAGAAATGTCTGCACTGGATGATTTGGCCAACAATAAGAATTGGCGTATTATGAAAGCAGACAAGGGTGGTACTATTGCAGTTATGAAGTCCACTGACTACAGTTTGGCAATTAATTCATTGTTAAGTGACATCAATTGTTACAAAGTAGTTACAGAAGAGTACATCACACAAAGTTTTCTGAGATTGGACACTTGTTTGTTTGATTTATTTAGTCAAGGAAACTTAGATTATTCTGTCTACAACTTTTTACTAGTTGAATATCCTAAACTGGTGACACTATTTGGCATTCCTAAGTTACACAAAAACAGAATGGATCCTCCTTTTAGACCTATAGTGTCAGCCTGTTTTTCTAAGACGGAACCAATCTCTGTTTGGCTTGACAAACTCCTAAACCCTGTTGTGCAAAAATCAAAATTTTATTTGAGACACTGATGGCATTTGCTTGAATGTTTGAGTCAATTACACAAGTTAGATATGCCTGTCAAATTTGTATCATTAGATGTGGTTTCCCTATACACAAGTATAGACCAAACAACTGGTGTAGAATATCTGAGAGAATATTTGAGTTAATATACTGATTTTGACAATGATGTTGTTAATACAGTGTGTATCTTGATGGAGCTTGTATTAGAAAACAATTTTTTTTACATTTGAAAACACTCTTTTTCAACAAATTTCAGGCATAGCGATGGGTTCTAGGGTAGCCCCTTGTTTTGCAAATTTGGTGATGGCAATGTGGGAGAATACGTTTCTCATTTCACATTCCCTATCTGAAAACCTTGTGTTCTATAAACATTATATAGATGATTTGATTTTTTTATGGAAGGGGGATGTTGATTCTTTTTACACATTTGTTCAGTTTTTTGAACAATTCTACCAATTTCTTACAATTCACAGTGGGCAACATTGGTGACAACACTGATTTTTTGGATTTACATTTAACCATTAGTCATGATGGTTTACATTTTGAAAGTTGTATCTTTAGAAAGTCCACCTTTGTTAACCAATACTTACATTATGACAGTTTACATCCAGTTTTTATGAAACATGGAGTTGTCAAGGGACAGTTCATCAGACTTAGTCTGTTAACTAGTAGAGATGAAATCTTTCATACTGAAACACAGAAATTGATGGGATTTTTCACACAAAAAGGTTATGACAAAGTCTGGTTAGATATTATATTAAAATAAGTTTTAGGTCTTAGATTCAGTAAGGCTTGTCCCATTTTGAAACAAATTAACAATTTAGTTGCAGTTAATTCAGAAGTGAATGTAACATCTAGTGATTACACTTTGGCTTTCCCTATTCCTGTTACTAATGACATGGTGTTTATTAGAAATACCATTTTGAATAATTGGAAAGCAGTGTTGGGTAACACTGATTTGAGTAAAATTGTTGGCAGTTTTCCTTTGTTTACTTACAAAAGGATAGTGAATATAAAGACCATTTTAGAGAGAGGTACCTTTGAACATAATAGTGTCAACACTAGTTTCAATTTGGGTACCTTTCCTTGTGGAACATGCAAACAATGTAGATACATTGCAGGGACAAGTTCAATGTTATTTAAACACATCAACAGGACAATCCAGTGTAAGGGATACTACACTTGTAAGACCAGAAACGTGGTATATGTTGCTATGTGTAGTTCATGTGAACATTTCTATATAGGAAAGACAATAAAAGCACTAAACAAACATATATATGAACACACACTAGCTATATGTAAAAAAGATATGTCAAATGATCTAGCCAAACATGCTACGACTTGTTTCAGTTTCAAAAAGTTCTCTTTTTTTATTTTAGAGAGAGTTAAGGATGATAAATTTAGTGGGAACTTTAAATTTATTTTAGAATGTAAAGAGACTATGGCAGATTTTACTAAATGCAGATCGGCTTCCTGGATTAAATGATATGATTAATATAAAGTGCCTTTTACAAGCACAAAGATTATAATAATTATTATTACTATTATTAATATTTACAAATTTATATGTTTAAGTGTTGACTATTTATGTCTACTTTTTTAGAAAAAGTGATGTGCTTTTTATTGTTTGAACAACATAATAAGTGCTTTATGCATTTCATTGGTTTATTTTATCACGTGACACAGCAGTTATTTATTTAAATGCTGGAAAATGTATGGATGTTATTTTCTGAAGAAGTTCATGTCTATTAAATTGGACGAAAGTGCTAAATAAGGTTGTGGCATTTTTCTTCAAATCCAATTACTGGCAGTGTTTTTACTTGGTTTTTCATGTTTTTGTGGTTTGACAGCTATAGAATTCTCTGTGGTTGGCATCATAATATGTGGCTGATTAGTTTCGCCGTAGCTTTGTGTGGTTTTATATGGTGTATCTGCATCTTACTGAGGCTGACCAGTGATCACCTCCACTAATGTGTGTTCACTCTTGCAGCTGTTACTACCTTATGTGGTGCAGTTTAAGGCTGGGTACCACCAGTTTGCCTTCCTGTTTGCGTTTGTTTAAATCTTAGTTCTGTTTCAATGGCACAATCACTGCACTTATGTGAGTGCTTAAAGTGCATTTGTGTATGATTCAGTATTTGCACATGTATTGTCCATCTGCATGGGTGCCATGACAGTCATCACTTCGCTCTTAAGAAGCATAACATTGGCTTTGGAGACTGAATATGGTTAGCATACTGTTAGCCCTGTTTATGTGACTATGGTTATCCAGGTCATTGGGGTTGATGAAATCCAACATGCATTGAGCACAGGTGTTTGTACATGAGTTTTCCCAGTTCATAATGGGATAGTTGAGAGTAGCCATTATTATGGTTTTCTGTCTCAAACCTAATATTACCCATTACAGCACAATATGACAGTTGGGAATTCTGAGGCATGGTGGGTTATCTGTCGCAAGGTGCAATTTGGATTCCACTTTGGCACAAAGGTAGTTGCTCAGCATACTGCATCTGAAGTTATGCAAGTGCAACTAGCATGGAGGTGTACATATCCTTCAGGAATATGGACACACATGTGGCCCGTGTGTTCCAATAAAGGATAATGGCCAAGAGTGTTATAACATGGTCATGCAGAGGTGCTCTCCAGAGCATTGTGCCATATCTCAGTCACTGCACAGATATGTTCTCCATGTTAAGGATTGACGTAAGTGAGCCCATACTGAGTTTCTGAAATGTATCATTGAGTAGCGAGACCCGCAGTTTATTGCTTGGCTGTCCCTGTTGCAGCAGTGGACTTTCACAGGAACTTTGCATGATGAAGGCACTATAGGGAAAGCATGAGCCCTAGCCAGTATCCAGATTCCCAGGGGTGACAAGTGCAGGCCCTTTCTGGCAAAGCATCATGGTCTGTCAACCATGTTATCCCAGGCAGAGAGATACTGGATACCCTTTGAATTACACCAGTACATTAGACAATTGTGGAATACAATCCTTTTTCCCTGTACTGCAGTATCATTCTGGACAATGGCAGAATGCTACCCAGGCCTTGGGACATACCTGCATGGGCTACAAGACCTGAGAGTTCCTACATGTGTGTTTCCATGCAATCCAGGCTACTGCATCACAGGTCCTGCACAACAACATGGAATATGCCAGAGCCATGTGTTTAGTTCAAAAGGTGGTCTGAGTGTGTGGGTATGTGGCAAATCATGGCAGACAGGCAGCTGACAGTATGTTTGCCCTCGCATAGCTTGGTGTGTAACATAATGCTAGAGTTTGCATTCACAAATGAGTACTGTTGGGCATGTTTCTGGCAACGTGTTCTGAGGTGTGGCACAATTATGCAAACTATGTTATACAGGTTTTGTATTTTGTTGTCTGTCTATTCCAGCTTGGGAGGTCTCTTTCTTGGCCAGATGCTTAGAAGCCTCTGTGAATGTGTGTGATTTCTGTTGGTATGTGTGGATGTCCTTACTGTGTTCTGGTAAGGGTATGTGTTGGATGTGGTGATGAGATGCATGTGTTAACCTACACCTCATGACTGTCCAGTCCAGTCATGGCTGTAGACTGGACTGCCTTCCAGCTTACCCCTGTAGCTGCATCCCAGACAATGTGTGGGGTGTGGTGTTAGGTGGGTTTGGCAGTGTACATGGCATAGAGATTACATTCCCCCAGGATGGCTACATACACAAAGCTGACATTAGTAAACACCAGTTGCTGACTAGTGGACATGCCTGTATGAGCATTCAGTACTACAAGTACTGTATTTAGTTTACATATTGCTTATGAAGATTTTTTAGACAGTGATGCTCACAAGAAAATATTTGTGTTATGGACGTGACAACACTGGCTATTACAGAAACATAGTAGCTACCTTTAGCAGCAATCCTCCTCTAAGGAGCACATCACATCCTGATAGTTGATTACAGATGATGCAAGTGTCAACAGGTCTGTATCCTTTTCTGGGTATATACTCACATATCCACCAGAACCATGAGCTCTGTTGGGCACGGACACCCACTCCCCAAATAGAGTCAAGTATCAATAGACTCTGCTGCCACTATCAACATGATCAGGATATAATCAGATAGTGTAAGCCATCACCTGTGAAGCAGCTATTACACATGGTCAGCGGTCTCCTACATCTTACACTCCTACTACAGATGTTACACTGGAGTTACAGATGATATGCAACCTGTTTCATTACCAGTACTGTGCACAACCTTACATACAGTATTTGCAAGCGGCTGTTAAGTTGGCAATTAGAGGTTAGGCTACATAAACCTGAAAGTTCAACCAGTGTGTCTCTACTCTCAATATCCACTCTATGTAGGTGTGCACATAGCCATTTGGGCCAGCCCTGTAAGAAGGGTCACTACACATTTGCATAACATGTACACATGCACAGCTGTAATTGCTTGCAAACGATACTAGTGAGGTGGATATTGCATGTCTTATGTGCATGGATAGTTACCTAGCTCTTCCAATTTTCTTTGCTATCATGCTGCTAAACTGTCAGATGAATACAAGTCATATGTATCCTGTTATTGAGTATTGTAATTGCCAACAGACATAATTAATGTTTGCATAACATAACAGAAACGCTATGTAAAATGGAATACAGATCTGCCTAAAATACTGTACATTACACAGTTATTGGCACAATATCCCGCAATGCAAATCATATTTGCACAGTAAGCCCACCTTTGACATGTTCATCTCATTAATACACCCATACATATGTCTACTGTTACAATATATCAACATATACTATCCCCTGTTATAGCACATACTTGTTGGACCAACCCTGACACTGACAGTGGCTGGAAAAGAACTGGTGAATTCCAAGCCCATATATATCAACCCTTGTGGTGTATAAGGAGTTTGCCTTGTGACCTACAGCAGTACACACATAGAATACTACAAGCATTACTACTGCTCAACAATACATAGCTACAAGATAGCTATTTCCACTATATGCATTGATTACACTGTAATTATTACAGAACAGGTACTAAATAAGCAGACATACTAAATGTTATACATGTCTTCTTAGTAATTGGAGGTGTTATTGATTGGTATACTAATCATTCTCGGTTTGTGTTTTGATCTTCTGTTGGGTATTTTGTACTATTCTACAGGTAGATACAGATGGTTAGAATGTGTGACAAGGCATCCTTTTATAGGTAGAGATCAGTAACATGTGCTATCCTGATCACCAAATGGTGTTCCACAGTAGTTAATTACATGCACATCAGCTGTGCAACTACTCCCTTAGCCAATACCATGGCAACGGTGGAGTATAATTGAGTACTCCACTTGGGCATTGTCCCTTTGCCTTATTGTGAGGAAGACAGTCTGGAAGTGTTGTTTGAAATCTATTGCAACAACTGTATGGAGACAAACAGAAATATATTGTGTGTAATGCCTAGAAGATTTGGTCTACATGTGAGTACTGCTGTTATATTTCTGAACATTGCTACTTGTGCAGGGTTTGTCTGTACCAAATACTTCTGCATTTCTTTCAGTCTGGCCAGGATGTTTGACCAGCTCACAGCTGTATGGCTATGCATATAATGTTAGGGGGTTTACAGTGTGCTCACCAGACATCTTTAGTTTGGTGTAAATGTGTATCATACTGTGCTGATAATCAGTAATTGGTAACACTTCCTGGTGTAATTACTTTTCAACCCTCTGAAACAGGATTTGTTCGAACAAACCCTGTAACATCAGCAGCTGTTCCATTATATAACAGCAACTATTTCACATAGGGCCATGTTAGTGTGTCTCTGTCCAGGTATGTTAAGATTTCAGCAGATGTCGTACAGTGGATGAATAATTGGTTATGGTATGACAGTATGTATTGTTGTAATTAGTTTGGGTGTGGGGGAGATGTTGGTGGGTGTACATAGCAGATGCAGGCATGTAGGAACTGCTTTTATACATATCTATATGTGTGTGGAGGTTCTTTCCCTATGTGAACACCTATCCCTTAGTGGACTAATACTATGGTAATTTCAGGCTGATTCATTAAGGCACTGTTAAATGCTTCCTGTATAGCATGCAGGTATTGTTAGTCCTTGAATCCTTTTGGCAATACATTGGAATGTAATAAAGTTTTGCTACATGAAAGATGTCTGTGTATTTCTGTCATGGATATTTGCAGTCATTGTAGTTGTGTTGGTGACTAACCCTATTTGGCTCATGTCCATAGAACATATTTGTAATAGTGTATACTCTTCATATGTTATGCTCATATTGTTTGGGGGTGGCAGAATGTGTGATTGCTATGGTCCATGTTATACTCAGATTTGAACACTTCAGATGATGTATACACACATGTATGTATGTATGTATATATATATATATATATATATATATATATATATATATATATATATATATATGTGTGTGTGTGTGTATAAAGATATAGATATAGATATATAATATATATTATTGCATACTTTTATATGTACCTCCATAGATCTATATATCTACATATATATGTATATCTCTATATATTGACATGTATCTATGCTCTCTCTCTCTATATATATATATATATATATATATATATATATATATATATATAGTATATACCTTTCATTGGGTATATGGCGGTTTGCCCTATTGCCACACAATCCTCCCTTTTGTGTTTTAACCTGTCTGAATACACAACTGGCATAGATACATTTCAGGTAGCATAGTGGTAGGTTACTCTGAGGATGGTGTACATGGTTGCAGGTTCTAATCCTGGAAGTGGTTATTATTTTACCTCTCAGAACAGGCACGGGTAGGGAAGGTGTGATTAACACACATTTAAGTGGTTGTAAGCGGGTTTGCCCGTGGTCTGCGCAATGTTAAGCAGAGGTTAAACCTGTGAAGCGCTAATCTGTTTAACCTTGTTTAAGCACTACTTTTCCATCGTGCAAACCCGAGCAAAACCGCTTACATCTGCTTAAAAGTGCTTTAATCAACCTGCATTCGACAGCCCTTATTCTGGCCCTCAAAATAAATGAACAGTCCTTGCAGGTCATGAACCCGAGACCATGAACACCACAGTCACTGACTACCATTAAGGCATCTGAGATATGTACAAATGTTATGGTGTTTAGAATATACATTTTACTATGGGCATTCCTCACTACTGAAAGCAAATGTGACAGTCAGTTGGTGTACTTGTGTATGATACATGTTAAGGTTCATATGTTTGTGAAATTAAGTGTTGCAATGTGACCTGACAGGGTGTATTATGGATGAGAATGTTTCTTGTTTTGTTTCTTTTTTATATTGTCCCCATACTCCATAGTAGCCGTGGTGGTATGGCGGTAGCATTGTTACCTCACAGCAAGAGGTTCTCCAGTTCGATTCTCGGCGTGGCTTGGGAGTTCCTTCCGTGTGGAGTCTGCATGTCCTCCCCACGGTTGGGTAGTGTTCGAAAGACATGCGTGCGTAACTGGGCATGCCTTCGTTGAAGGTTGGGCGTCAAGCTGGCACCTTAGCGTTTCATAAAAGTCTACTCCCAATCATTAGCAGACCGGAGTTCTGCTGTGGCGACCCCTTACCGGGAAAAAGCCGAAAGACAAACAACTCCATGTATACCCCTCCAGTTCACTTATTGAACATCCAACCCAAGCTCTCCTTGATGCATAATTTCATTGCCCATCATTCCTCCCCCCAACCCAATCTCCACATACACAACAACCATCCCTGCTATGGTGAATTAAGTTACTATTAATAGTTATAATAGCAGAGCTGCATGTGTTTTGTGTACACTTCAATTCCTTTGGATTGCTTCTGTGTCACAAAGTGTGTTCATAGATATTTATATATATGGCTATAGATGTAACTGTATATATATATATATATATATATATATATATATATATATATATATTTCTATCTATGTGCAGACATCACTGACATGTATATATATATATATATATATATATATATATTTAGTATTACTTTGTAACAGTTATACATATGTAGACTTGTATATGTTGATTCACAAACTACAGTACATCACAATGTACTGTACATATGTACACAAAGTGACTGTCCCATTTGTGGTCAGTACTGTGGAATGCCTATAATATAAGGTGTAGTCTAAAGACCATGAAGCATGTATACAGCTCAGATGACTTAGTGGTAAGTCCCATGACTATTGTGTGCGTGGTCCAGTGTTCAACACCTGTGATGCTTTAAAAATGTGTTTGACTCCAGAATAAGGCTCATTTAAGTGGTTGTAAGCATGTTCAAAAGTGTTTGTGCGACATTAAAGCAGCAGTTAAACAAACTTTAAAATTTATAACCTGTGCGTGCATACATGGCCACATCTGCTAACTACTCAGGATATATACATTTCAGTGAAGTAACATCTCACTATGTGCTTACATAACATTACATTCTCTGTTGACTTTACCCTCCAGCACAGATGGGTATATATGGGTGTTTCAAATGTTTATTATACTGAAGAATACTACCTAGATATGCAAGCTGTGGTTAAGGTATACTTTTTAACATGAAAAACATCTCTGACTTTATTGGGATTTGAACCAGGAATGCACAGATACTATGCAAATGCTGTAACCATTACACTATTGACATTAACTTTGCTTCTGCCTATTTCCTATTTAGATGATTTCTATGTGTAAGCTAGGCCAAGCAAAGGGCGGAGGCACCCAAACCCACTGAGCTTCACTTACTCTTGAAATAAAAACATAACAAATGATATGAGAGACTATAAATTAAATTCCTAACTATATTAGGCATAGCCCCTCACTGACACACTTCATGAGAAACCTTGATGTGTGAATGGGTAGCAGAATATAAACCCCTGGGATCATGTGTCCCAGAACCATACAGTCAGGGGGTGGGGTAGCCCCTCCAGTTTTATAGCTGCAAGACCTGTTGGGGAAATTGAATGGTGTTGATGTTTCATGTTAACATGCCCTCTTTAGATCACTAAGTGCCCCTATCACCCTCCGCCACCCCAGTCCTCAGCAGATTCCAGCAACTCTGCCTGGAATCACTTCTTTGGCTATGCTTGACAGAGGTTCAGTTACTTCATCAATGGTGCGGAGAAAGCCAACACACTGTAGCTATGATTCTAAATGCCCTTGGGCAGATAGCCTACTACCTATCTGTGAACCTCTAAAGTGCAGGCCATCACTGACATAATATGTGAATAAACAGAGCTTTCAGATCACAATATACAGTGAAAAATCACCATGTAGTCAGAAAACAGTTAAGTAGAGCAAGAATATACAGAACACTGATACTTAATCACTCCAAAAGCCTATCTTGGATGCTAGAAGACTTGTATAAGTTTAAGGCTTTATATTGCTTACCAGCAGGTTACCTACAGGAAAGATGAGAAACAAGCACAGATGGGAAACATGCATGCAACAATACCATACCGGCTTGCTTGTGATAGCCTTAGGCTTTGGAATACTGGCCAAAGCTATTGGCGCCCCCATGGTGCCTTTTTTAGGCAAGTCTGAAAGGTGATTTCCACCTCTGTAAACAGCACAATAGCGGAATCATTGATGGTTATGCTACTCAGCACCAGGGGTTGTAATCACAACATGTACGCACTCACAGCACTCCTCCGTATGGACAACGTCAATATCTGTGCAGTAACTGAGATGTGTTTTAAGGCTCCGGAGAGCACACCAGCACTACCGGACTACAACCCATACCACACATTTCGGTCACAGAACATGGTCTGACACAGACATGGAGGGGGTGTATCCATATGCATCGGGGATACCTACACTTCCAGGTTAGTGGGGCAGCATGATACCTCTGGGATCATCCATGTGCAGCTAACATCAGCCACAACTGCAATGCAAACTGTGGCCTGCTACAGATGACCCTCCTTGACCCAGGACCACCACACCTCCTACCTGGAGACAGTGGAAAACATGACAGTCCTACCGAACACCCTGGTATTGGTCAATGTCAACTACCCTACCATTAACTGGGAAACGTACTCGAGTACTCACTTTCAGGCCCAGCGCTTCCTGGAATTTATCACCTCATATGCCCTGTGGCAGATGGTAAACTCCCTAACGAGAGGTGGAAACATACAAGAAGTGGTAATCACCAACATGGGCGACAGGTGCACAACAGCAGAGGTAAACCGGTCACTGGTTAGATCTGACCATGGACTTTTCACTGATTTCCATTCCCAACCATCTTCCCCACCCAAGGAAACCACAGTGAATAACTTTCCTACAGCTAAATTCACACTACTAAAGGCAGAGGTGAGAGTTTTTACAGCCCCCACGCTAAGGGAAAACACTGCTCAAGATACATAAAGATTTACAAATGCACTCTATAAGCACCTACAAGGATGTATGGATCATGCCATCACTGGTAAACCAAGACTCGCTCCTCCTAGACAAGGACACCAGTCTGGTGGACCCCTGCAATAAACATTCTATACAACAGAAGTAGAACAGTAGTCCAGAAAAACAGCAACACCCAAGAAGGGCAGACATCCGTGACCAGTATTAGTAAGAAACAGAGGTCCCTCATGAAATAATCCAAGGCTAACATCAACAGGAAAATAGGCAGGGATTCGAAAGATAACCACAAAGCCTTCTTTGGCTATGTCAAGGATCTAAGTGGTAACACACAGATTTGCACTGTGCCAGTGCAATATAGCACAAAATATACTGACCCTACTGATATCTCCAACATCCTTGCAAATACATTCAGTGCAAACTTCACCCCCTAAAAAGAGCCCACAACAATACCCGGAAAGTACAATGTCCCAGACATCAGAGACACAGGTGGAAATGGCCCTCTCAGACAGCAAAATACAGCGTCAGTGGAGGCAGATGGTGTCCCAGACTGCATCTTGCAAACACTACAAGACAAACTAACCCCCCACCTAATTAAGCTTTTCAACCTCAGCCTCTACACAGGCTTCATGCCCATACAATGGTGCATAGCAACGGTTATTCCACTACACCAAGGTGGAAACACAACTGACCATGGTAACTACCACCCCATAAGCCTGACTAGCACGGTCTGCAAAGCTATGGGGTGCATCCTCATGGCACTCATTGACAACAACATTGGTAACCTCGAAACACTTGACCCAACCCAGGTCAGCTTGGTTGAATGCAGATCATGCCTACTGAACCTGTTTGACATATTACAGACAGTCACCAAGACATTAGATGCAGGGAGAGGTGGTTCACACTTACTACCTGGACCTCGCCAAGGCTTTTGACACCATTCCCCACTCAGGTATTATTGATAGCCTCACCAGCCTGTACATAAACCCATACATCACAGGATGGGTTGCCAAACAGGCTTACACACAGAACCCACATGGTAAGACTAGCAGCCTCCAGGTCCAACTCTTAACCAGTCACAACTGGTGTCCCACAGGACTCAGTCCTGGGACCCCTACTGTTTGGCATATACTTCTCAGATGTACAGGAAGACACAGATGGACTATGGCAGACCATGTTTGGCAATGACTGCAAACTGGGAGCCATAATTGACAGTCCAGCTGACACAGACATCCTTCAAGGGGACTCACAGAGACTGACACAGGGTGTCAATATCATGGACTACAGCTAAGTGCCACAAACTGCATGGTCATTCCATTTTGTAAACCTAAACACCCACATATTAACACGTAAGTGGCAGCCACTTTAATACAGACGAGGTAATAGGGTATCTGGGGACTAAGGTAGATCGTGATCTCTCCTTTGTCAATCATATCTCCAAAGTAGTTAGGACATCCTTCTATGTAGGCCATCCAATTACTAAAGGGCTCGCATCTAGACATACTGAGGTTATAGTGCCCCTTTACTCATCACTCATCAGTCCCATCATAGAATATAATAACCCATTTGGGATGTACCTCAGAAGACACTTCCAACAGCTGGAAGGTCCACGAACATACCTCACCAAGAGGATTACTGGCCTTAAACATATGTCCTATGCAGCCAGACTGAATAAACTCCTGCTTTACTCAGTGGCATCTTGTTTACTCAGAGATGATCTCTGCTGGCCAACAAAGCCATGTCCAACTCAGGCTTAATGGATATGCTCCACCTATGGGAATCCATGTCACAGTGAGCCACACGCTGTAGTGTGCTAAACCTTGCCACAACAATAACTAGAAGATGCTGGAGGGACAGATTCCTGTCACAGAAACTCCCCATGCTGTGAAACTACATCCCTAATTACATTATACAGAGCCCCTCACTAACACTAACTCATGAGAAACCTTGAAGAGTGGATGGGGAACAGTAGATACATCCCAGGGATCCTGCCATTGGCTCTGCTCCACAGAGGGACAGTTAATTAATCAATGGGGGTGGCAAAAGCTGACACATTTTGGCTAGGCTTATGAATGCCCTCAGGCAGTTAGATAAGTACCTACCTATGAACCTATGAATCTATACATACAGTATCAGCACATGCTGATAGCTTAATTTACTGTTCAGGTGTTGACTTACCTTGTGCCAATAGCAGTTGTGTGTGCAATAGTTGAGGGCTGCCTATGTTGGATGCACACAGTAGACTGCCTATACATGACAATATACAGGTAGTCTTGTGTGTCTGCCATCCATTTTTACTGTGTCTGCAGGTGGTGAAAGGTGTCAGTCCCTAGGTGCCTACAATGTCAGTGTGTGCGCTATACATTCCCTCCTTGCCAAGGCATGGGCATACTGGGCATGCATCCGTCTGCCTACTGGGGGTGGCTCAGGGTGTTCATGGTCTGAGTACTTCTGTGTCTGTGGGGCCCTTGGCAATGGTGGTGGGCTGTGAGGGCCTTCACCATTCTGTCCCTGCTTCAGCTGTTTCCACAGGATCATATTGTGTAGCATGGCACATACTATGAAGATGTGGGCACACGTCCCTGGAGAGTACTGCACCAGATATGTCCAAGCAACAGAATCATGATTTAAGCATCCCAAACACACATTCTATGATGATTCTGGTCTGTGCGTGTGCCTCATTATGGCATTCTTGCATGGGTGTGTGTGCATTTCTGATGGGATTCATCATCCACGGTTCCAGTGCATAGCCAGCATCCCCCACCAGGTGGCCATATGGGATGTCCCCCCTGGCAAATACCTGATACAGCTGTGAGGCATGTCAGATGTGGGAGTTGTGATGGCTTCCAGGTCTGCCAGCACACACATCCATGATAATGCCCTGGGCATTGCACACCACCTGGCAGTTGATGGAGGGGTATCCCTTGCAGTTTATGTAGCACCTACCCTGCTCAACAGGTGGTGACTTGATGTGTATGTGCATGCAGTCTATTGCACCCAGTACCTCCGGGTACTCTGCCACATGGTAGAAGAGGTGCATATTGCTGGCCAACTCCTCCTGCGTTCGGGGGATGTATATGTGCTAATTGGCATGTGGTAACATGGCATCCAGGAACTGGTGAAGTACCCTGGATGCTGATGCCTGTGAGCTCCCCATGATATCCCCAGTTGGCCTTTGAAAGGTACCTGTAGCTAGTATTCTCAGGCTTACACATACCTTCGTATCCACTGGGACGGGTTCCCCTCTGTTTGTTCTGTCTCTGAGGTGTGGCCAGCACATCTCCACAAGTTGCTGTAGGGTGTCCCTGTCCACCCTGTAACGCTCTACTATCTCCAGATCATGTAGCCCCTGGTAGGTTACCCTGGGTCTGAACACTCTTCTCCTTCTCTGGTGTCTGGGGTGGTTGTGAGCATCATCCTCCACACCACCTTCAGTCTCCAACACATGCTGGTGGATCAAAGCTATGGCAGCCCCTAACATGTACATATTAAAAGTTCCCCGTCTGTATACAGCAATGGTGCAGAGTGTATGGGAATACACAAGTGTGTGTGAGATTCTTTCACACTTTATACTATTGTGCTATGTATGCTACTGATGTCATTGGGTGTGTATGAGCTATTCTAGCTGTGGGGTATCTTACTTATGGGTTTTACAGTGAGTTCTGCAAGTGTGGGGCCTTTAGTGTGGAGTTATGCTTGCCTGCCTTGATTAATTTGTTGCCCTTTAATTCTCTTTTATACCAGGGTCCCCTCCCATTATTGGCATGCCTCCACCTGCCGTCTTGCTTGTTTTGTACTTTCCCTACCCAGTCATGTGTTGCAAAATGTGTCTTGTAACTGATATAATGCAAATCTGCTTTGTTCTGCTCTGACACTTTACTGTTTTCTTTGCAGTATGGCCCCTCCCCTTTCCTGTTCTGCAGGTAGCTGCTTGCAGCCTTGTTAGCTGCTGTCAAAGGCCCACTGTAGGTTCCTAGGTGTTAATTAGTCATTTGTACTCCAATTTCCCAGCTGCAGCATTTCCTTATTCTTTTCCTATATCCTTCCTGTTTCAGCTCTGGTGCGCACCACGCAAACCCATTTACCGAGTTTAAGCAAGTTTTAATCTCTGTTCACATGCATACTCGGTTACCTTGTGTACTCTCAGCTAAGCAAAGCTATAGCCAGTTCAACACACCCCTTTCCTGCAGCTTTGTTACAGCTACAGGACACCGGATTAACAATGCTCCAATCTGTTTACAGCGAAGGTGACACACCCCTCTCTTGATGTCATTTCTATCTCAAGGGCACACCTCGGTGTTATAACACTACGCTGTGAGGTGCATCCTTACACCAGCAGGGAATCTGTGATTCACTATTACTCCTCTCATTTGCATGGCATTGCCTACTAATTCCTAACTACCGTGCAAAACACTGTCACAGCCCCTTAGCAACCCTTGCACCATGGTGTGGTGTAACATGCCTGCCATTGACTATTATGGGAAAATCATGATATGTGTTACATTGCAGTTTTATTCTATATTTTTCTATTTTTCTTGTGATCCGGTTTGCGCGCCGCTGCCCTGCGCTTAAATTTCGCAATAGTGTGAAAAATGAAATTAAATGTTCTTTTTATATTGTGTACAATTTTTTTTATGCCAATGGCTATATATATATATATATTTAGCCATTGGCATATATTAACGATATAATACATGTGTTTGGCCAGCTGTCATGGCTCCGATTTTATGTTTGCAAAAATGTAAACCGTTTTTTACGGTTTACATTTCTGCATGCTTACACTACGCCTGCACCACTTCCTGGATCATTAAATACCTTCATTTGCATGCTACACTGCTGCAGCTTGGGCAATTAGCATACAGGGGCCGGGAGCTGTGTGGGCATAGCGTACGCACGTAGTGCATGTGGAAGCAGCTCGTACCTGGATCACTCGCCGGTCATATTTGGTGTTGGAACGCCAATGCTATGCCTGCACCTGACGCAAGCTTCATGAATCCTGGGGCAAGTGTATATACTTAGAAGAAGGAGTAAATGTTGGGAGGAAGAGAGAGGTATGAAGAAGGAGACATGCAAGATAAAGAGAGGTCGACTGCCTGAAAATAAGGGAGGAGTGATTACCCTAGGTGAGCAAGAAGAAGATGGAGGTAGACTAGCCTGAGGAATCATGGTTACAAATCCAAATGGCTTGTAGGTGTGTTTTTAGAGATCTTTTAAACTGAGCTAAGGTTGTAGTGGCTGATATATTAGTGGGCAGAGTGTTCCATAGCTATAATATTTGAATAGAGGAAGCCTCCTGTAGAGGTGATGGCTTTAGTGACTTGAAGGAGAAGTTTGTTACTGGAGCGTAGGACCCTAGTACTGAGTAAGAGTGCATTAGGTTTTGTAATGCAGAGGTTTTCTCAGGGTATTAAATAATTGTAAGGGTTAGTATGAGCTGGTTCTATAGGAGAAGATGGGGAAGTTCAAGCCAGTTGAGTTGTTTAAGGACAGAGCAGTGATGTGTGAGATGTGAGCTGTTGGTGATGAACTTTGCAATTTTATTAAAGCAGGCATCAATTTTAGTTATATCTGAGATTGGTGAAGATAGGGGAGGCATATAGAAGTGTAGAGATGAGGTGTGTTTGTGCTAGTTTAGCCCTGGTGCTGTTTGTGAGGAATTGTTTATTTCTATATAGTCCACCTAGTTTTTTATGTACTTTCTTTGTGGTGGGTGAAATGTGTGTGTCAAATTTCATGTTGCAATCTATCTCAACTCCTAGAAGTTTGGCATAAGAGACAGGAGCGATAGTTGTTTTGTTGTTAGAAATGATAATACATGTGGATATGGGAGTGGCATGACTAGTCAGCTGGAATATGAGAAGTCTGGTGTTATTGGGGCTTAGTATTAGTTGAGAGTCAGTAAGCCATTCTTCTACAAAAAGGAAAAAGGCCTGTATTTAATTGCAGTTCTTAGAGGGAAGGAGAGGAACAGATTATTGTTGAGTCATCAGCATATTGGATGACTGAGGCATGTAGAGTAGAGTCATGGAGGTTGTTAGTGAAGATGGAGAAAAGGAAATGACCAAGGATGGAGCCTTGGGGAACACCCAATGTGACTAGTAATAAAGGAAAGAGTTATTGCCTCCATTGTACTGCTTGGTGTCTATTTGTTAAGTAACTTTGAAACCAGGTAATGGTAGGTTTGCTAAGATTCAGTTCTGGAAGGGATTTATTGAGTTTGGTGTGGTTAACCATGTCAAATGCCTTAGAGAGATCCAGAAAGATAGCAGAGACAAAGTTGTCATTACTTCTGTAGTTGTTCACTGATTGAGGGAACGACATAAGGGCTGTTGTGGTGCTGTGGTAGGGCCTGAAGCCATGTTGAGTGTTTGGAGAAGGTTGTGGGTGTTGAGGTAATCCATAATTTGTGTACGACACACCTCTCCAGTATTGTGGACAGAGGTGGGACTATTGCTATAGGCCGATAGTCAGTTAACTCTTTTAAATTACCCCCTTTGTGGAGTGGAATAATGTGAGAAATTTTCCAGATTTCAGATACTATATTTTCAGATATTAAATTGTTGATAAGAATGGATACATGGTATGCAATGGCATCAGCAGCTATTTTCATAAATTCAGCTGGCAGTTTGTCAGTGGCTAATGTGGTAGGCTATAGTTCTTAAGGAGTTTACCAGTAACAGAACAATAGTCATTGACTGCTTTTTCTGTGGCATTAAGCATCAATTGCCAAAACATGTCTCTGTTTTCCAATAAGCTGTTACTATCCCCACCCATAATATTCAGTTTTATCAATCACAAAAAATAGAAACATTTTAAAATTGTTACATTCCTTAGAATGCCTGTATAAAGTGTTACTAACTTTGTTATGCTTCACATCTCTATTGTGTTCACCAGTTGTTGTTGTGACTTTTGGCTTTTCCCAGTTAGGGGTCGCCACAGCAGAACTCTGGTCTGCTAATGATTGGCAGTAGATTTTTATGTGCAGAGTTGCCGGCCCTGATGCACAACCTTCAACGAAGGTACGCCCATATACGCATGTCTCCACACAGAAGACGCTCTAGCTGAGAATCGAACAGGACAATGTCTTACTGTGAGGCGACAATGCAGTACAATCTTTTAATCTCCTTATTGTTTTGCCAACATAAAAAGCTTGGCACATCATGCACATAGCAAGATATACAATCATTTTATATTACAGTGACAGCAACCTGGGCACCTAATTGAAAGATCATAGTTACTGACTGTATCATAAGGCCCATCATTAATAAATTTACAAAAGGTGCATGTCCTACATTTGTACATTTACAACTTAAATATGCCATTGTTAGAAGACTTGATTTTCTCCAACCAATCCTTTAAGTTGTTTCCCCACTGTAGACTATCAGTGGATCTTCACCCAAATGCTATTTTTATTTCTGGGGTGAACAGTAAGTCCCCACAAGTCTTAAGGATTGTTACAATGGTTGTTGCGTCCTGATTGTACTGGATTGTCATGGAACCTTTCCTGTCATGCCCCACTGGGAGAGTAAAATCATCCTTAGATGCCCTTGGCTGATACCTAGCCTTCAAAATAGGTGCAAACTATCCCCGGGATTCAAAAACATTTTTTTCCTTGCAAGAATAGTGTAGCCATTCCTACACGGAATATGGCTGCTAAGCGATCCAGTAAACAAGCCTGGAGATGTGCACAAGCCTGCTAGCACTATTCTTCCACGGACATGACTGAATTATGCTAATGACCTCATTTGCTGTTGAAAACCATGCAAATGAGGTCAATTAGTGATCCAGTAAGCAGGCAGGCATCCGTAGCAAATAGTGTAGCATGCATAAATGTATTCCCCTACTAGCGGAATACATTTCTGCAAAACTCAAAACGGAGGCATGACAGCTCAAAGTAAAGCATCTGTTATATTTCTTAGGCATGCCAATGGCCAAATATATGGCCAGTGGCATGGAAAAGTGTTGCAAAATTATAAAAATCAAAGTTTTTTTTTTTGGCCGATCTCGGACGTTTAAGCATAGGGCAGTGGCACGCAAATGGGATCATGCCGAAAATAAAAAAAAATGTGAAACGGCAATTCTAAGTGAAATCTGCATTTTGCCATTTTATCCTATGGTATGCAGAAACAAAACAATAGCAGGGAACAGTGGTTGCTAAGGGGAAAGGCTCTAGTGTAGTGCTGTAACTAGAGACTAAAGCAGTGAGGTATACTAATGATGGAAATTTACTGAATCACAAAAAGAAGACAAGCGCCAAACTGCACCTAACCGTGTAGAAGCTATAAGTGGTGTAAACAGAAATAGTTGACATGAAAGGGGAGTGTATCATGCTTGGTGTAAGTACATTGGAGCTCCACAGCTCCCAGATGAGCTTAGCTAAGCACAACTAGGCAAGAGGGTGTGTCTCAGGCTGTATTGACTTATTCCATGAAATGAAGAGCGTGTTCGTGTCCAGGGGAGGGCCATTTCTCATTGTTTACTTTAGCTAAATGGGTTTGCTTGGCGCGCACCGGGTCTAAAACAAAACAACAAGAACAACAACAACAAAAAAATGGAAATTGCAGGACTGTTTACATTTGGGCACCGGGTTTGCACGGCACACCTCAGGGCTTAAAAAGGGCAGAAATGGGAAGGAGAAAAAATAAAAAAAAAGGGAAATAGCATGATAAAAGCAATCAAGTACAAATAGCATAGCTGGCAGGTGAAATGCATCATAGTCAGCCAATCATACAGGCAGCATCTGCAGCACACCAGTATAAACTATGCAAACACCTTTCAGTCTGTTTTGTCCAACAAACTCTGCACCATTGGTGTACACATGCAGGGGAATTTTAACCAAAAAAATGTTAGGAGCTGCCATTGCTTTGATCCATCAGTATGTGCTAGAGGCTGAGGACAATGAGGAGGATAATGCTGACAACCACCCCAGACTGAGGAGGAGGAGAAGAGTCTTCAGACCCAGGGTAACTTACCGGGGGCTACATGATCTGGAGATAGTAGAGCACTACACGGTGGACAGAGACATACTTCAGCAAATCAGTGAGCTGTGCTGGCCTCATCTTTGACCCAGAGCCAACAGAGGGGAACCCATCCCAGTGGATACCAAGGTATGTGCTACAGGTACTTTTCAAGGGCCTACTGAGAATATCATGGGGGTCTCACAAGTGTCTTCATCCAGGGTACTCCCACTTCCTGGATGCCATCTTACTACATGCCAGTGAGCACATTTACATCCCCAACACCCGTGAGGAGAGGACCAGCACCATGCATCTCTTCCACTGTATAGCAGAATACCCAGAGGTACTGGGTGCGATAGACTGCATGCACATCCACATCAAAGCACCACCAGGTGAACAGGGTAGGGTCTACATAAACCACAAGGGCTTCCCTTCCATCAACTGCCAGGTTGTGTGCAATGCCTAGAGCATTATCATGAATGTGTGTGCTGGCAGCCCTGGAAGCTATCACAACTCCCACATCTGGCATTCATTGCAGCTGTACTAGCCATTTGTCAGTGAGGACATCCCATATGGCCATTTGGTGGGGGATGCTAGCTATGCACTGGAGCCATGGATGATGACACCCATCAGCAATGCATACACACCAACTCAAGAATGCCATAATGAGGCACACGCATAAACCAGCATCATTATAGAGTGTGTGTTTGGGATGCTCAAATCATGGTTCCGCTGCCTTGACATATCTGGTTGAGCCTTGCAGTACTCTCCAGCCACATGTGCACACATGTTCATAGTATGTGCCATGCTACACAATATGATCCTGTGGAAACAGCTGCAGCAGGAACAGCATGGGGAAGAGCTACACAATCCCCCATTATTGCCAATGTCTCCACAGGCACAGAGGAACTCAGAGGAGGAACCCCTCCAAGCCTGCACCTGTAGGCACGTGGAGGCATGCCCAGTATGCCCAGGCCTTGGCAAAGAGGCAACAGATAGCACACAGACTGACACTGTAGGAACTCAAGGACTGACACCTCTCTCTGACTCATGCACACAGCAAAATGGATGACACACATATCACATTACCTGTAACTTACCATGTATAGGCAGTGTACTGTGTGCATCCAACATAGGCAGTCTTCAAGCACCATCTTCACAACTGCCGCAGGCACAAGGTAAGTCAGTCTTCTTAATAATAAATGAATGGATTAGTATGTTCTGGTAGCATATTTGTGGTAATGCTGCATGCATGCAAGCGAATGGGGTGGCCTACTGGGATAGCAGCAGACAACTGACAGCTATGTAGGACACCAGGAAATGTCTGCATAATACTGGCTTAACCAAACTATGCAGTATCATTCAAGGTGACAAATCCCACTGCAGTATATGTGGGGGGGGGGCAACTAAGGGGGGGTCATAGGTCAGATGCATGGATGTCACTGTGGGGATCCCATACTCACCCCTCAGACTCACCCAGCAAGTCAGCCAAAGAAAACCATAAAGGAATGTCTGACAAAGGCCCACAAATGGTGAGAATGATGGAATACCCCCTAGAGACTTACACAGTGATATCACAACAAGCCTTGCATTTGCAGTAAGGATCTGAAGGGTAAGAAGTCTGAAACTCAATTGCATGGCATTACAATCTAACCTGTGGTCTCTAGTGCTATGCCGCTAATCTCCAAGACAGGGCACAATACTATGCTAAATGGAACCAAAATGTAAAGCCAATATCAGCACAGTCTGTGCAAATGTGTACCATTGACAGGTGTTCCCCCCACACCCATATTCCCATAGAAATGCAGTAACATGTAAGTTTGTAAGGGTAATAGCAGCAGAGCACACATTGCCAGAGCTGTCCCAATCAACATGATAACTTTTTGTATGTCCACAATATGCAGGAGTCAATGAGCTATGCATATGTGTGGAGAATGCTGTCAGGATGTGACCAGCAACTTCTCATGGCTGTTGTGTCCTAGTGGCCTAGGTGCGGTACTGTGGTAGAAAGGGCCATGTTCTACAAAATGCAGCGCCAACTATTTTGCATGTCAGCTACACCTACGGTGGGAGTCATACACACTGTCCAATTGTCAATATCCATTACTCTGGGGAAGCTGGATAGGTCATTTACAGGAGGCCATACATATGAAGAGTACACAGGTTGGAGTAACCTACCATACCTCCCAATTGTACAGACCTTTTTCAGAATGTACAGAGGTTTGCATCATATTTGTGGCATCTTTATTCTGAAATAGTAGTTGTCTGGCAAATCATTAGCAATCCACGAAAGTCTAAAGTCAGAAACTAATGATGGATTGTAGTGTCTCAGACTTCATACCCTATAGAAAAATGCATGCTAATGCAAAATCTGTTATTGTATCACCCTTCCAGGTTTGTAAGGCCAATAGTTACAATGGTCCATATATTTAGGTCTTTATCACCCAATTACTCATGACTTTGTCTAGATGTCTGGCTCACATACGTAGAGAAGTATGGTTCCTAGTAGCACAGCAGTGCATCACTTACCATTGTCACCCCAGGGGGGTCCACTGCCTGCCAGCCTGGGAACATATGAGTGACAGAACACACTGCCATGCTATAGATGGCCTGCATCAGTCTCACATGGCCTACAGGCCTCTGGCAAAGGGCCATGCCTCACCCATAGTCCCTTTGTAGGGAATGTCATGGGGTCCATACTACTAACATAACACAGTCAACAAAATGCAAATGTAAAGCCATACCACTAAATGCTTGTAACATACCTCTCAACCTTGTAGAGGAAGAAATCTGGACAAAGCCATACATAATGGTGGGATAAAGGCCCAACTATAGGGACACATTTGAAATATTGCTCTCATAATGTTAGGAAGTTGATAGAATAACAGAGGGGGTGTGTAGTAGCATGGATGTCATGAAGGGTGTGAAGTTTGAAATTCTAATGTTCTATCATTATTCTCTGACTGCAACCCTGAGTGATTTGCAACAAATGTGCGAGAAAACCACAATGTTAAGGGAAAATGACCAGATATATGAGGCATGAATCTGGATAATCTGCGAGAATCTGTACAGTTTGACAGGTATGGCCACACCAGGCTATGACCTTTCAGGTAAAAAGAATACTGCACAACCAGGAGATCCCCAGCCAGTTTATCACCAAGGTGCTGAACCTTTTACACAGCTTCATCAGTCAACTGGCTGTAGCCACACCTCTCAACTGGCCGGATTGTGCAAGAATATCCAGCCTTACCACATAATATAGGTATGTGCATCATCCATCCTATATTTCTCTGGTAAATAACTGTGATGATCCAACTATATTTGTCTGTAGGTAATGACACAATGCAGTACAGTGTCAAACATTGCATATGTCAGAAAATGTCTGCTAAAACAAACCTTGTATCTCAAGCAACTCATACATTGATAAGAGCAATAGTTACAGTACCCCCCTATGTTTGGCCCATTGTTTCCCCAGATTCGCAGCCTATCTCCAGATATCTTGCACAAACAGGTTGCAAGGTATGGCTGTAGCACACAACACTCTAGACTGGAGTACAACTATCCCTGGAATGGATTCTCACCCTTACTATAGAAGGTCATACTGAGCATGCTTCTACACTTAGAGAAGTGAAGCCCATGTCTGAAACCACATCAGACTATATATATCTGTATTATGCAAATGTCTTTGCATACACACCACTATGTAAACCTAACTGCCTCCACACACACCCATCAGACAGGATTACCCACAGCCAGCTGTAGGTGGCACATATCTGGTATATATGTATCTGTTGCATGTGATGCACACACATATATATTGGCAACTATTACAATGTGTCAAGCATACACACACATAAACATGAGAAATAGAGGAACAGACAGTGATAGAGTGAGACACATAGGGAGACACACACCAAGAGTGAGTCATACACAGGGATACCCTGAATGGTATACAGTGATGTCCTGCTGCAGACAGTTGCATACCAGTTATAACCACTGGCATGTGCTAGAATGAAGATGAGCTTCATTGTCTAATGGTACTGAGGTAGGGGTTGGAATATCACATCACCTACCTTTGTGTGTGTATGTGTGTCTGTAGGTCTAAGTAGTATGATGCCTTACCCACCCAATACACTTCCCATTTCCCTACTTTACAAGATCTGCTAATGTCATTCAGCTTAGAAGTACCTTTGGACTGGCTTCAGTCCTGTAAGCTCTATAGGGTGTGTGATAACTGCATAACACTAAAACAACTAGATAGACAAGGGTTCTAATCACAGTCCTGACATATGTAACAATTATTGTGTGTGTGTGTGTGTGTGTGTGTGTGTGTGTGTGTGTGTGTGTGTGTGTGTGTATGTGTGTGTGTGTGTGTGTGTGCGTGTGTGTGTGTGTGTGTGTGTATGTGTGTGCATGAACAGTGCCCTGTGGGGGTATGTGTTTGGGTGAGAACCATATGCATTGGGGGATTGGTTTTGCAAGTTTTTGCTGTGGTCCACCCAATACACATTCCAATGTCCACTTTACAATGTCCACTGTTGTCATCCTCTGTAGAGGTAGCTGTAGACACTCTGCAGCCCTATAAGCTCTGTGTCATATGCAATAACTATGTAACAGTATGGAATAAATAACAAGATAGGGCCTTCTAATCCTTGGATATCACTTCCACTCAGGAATCATACATAAACACACTCAGATAGGCATCAACCCCTATATCACTAGATGACTTGCAAACTGGCTCACAGATAGAACCCATGATGTGAAAGCAGTGGACTCCATATCAGAGTGGAGTCCCACAGGGTTTGGTCCTGGGTCCCCTCTTGTTTGGTATCTACACTTCTAAAGTTCAGCCCAACATGAAGGGACTCTGGCTGGCAATGTTCACAGATGACTGCAAGGTGAAATTATTACCTCCCCACGTGATGTTGACATCCTGCAGAAAGGCCTCACTGAGACCTACAACTGGTGTCAGAACCCTGGACTTTAGCTCAGTGTCAGAAAATGTGCTGACATGCCTTTTGGGAACAACATGTTTCTCATGAATCACCACATCAATGGTAGTCCACTGAACACTGAAGTCATTATAAGAGAACTGGGAATACAGGTTGACAGCGACTTCTCTGTTGACCACCACAGTGCCACTGTGTTCAAAAAGTCCTTCTATGTAGCACATGTCATTACTAAGGGTGTTGCATCCAGGAAGTAAGAGGTCATTATCTCACTCTACTCTCCCCTAATTAGGCCAATAGAGTACAATGGCCCATTTGGCATGTACCTCACTGGACACCTGCAAGAACTGGAGAGGCTGCAAAAGTACCTCACAAAGAGGATCCTAGGCCTTAAACACCTGTCCTATATGGATAGACTCCAATAACTCCAACTATTCTCTGTCTCATATTGCAACTTAGAAGTGATCACTGCTTGACTTGCAAAGCCATGTCTGACCCAGCTCTGTCAGGAATGCAACATCTAAAGAATCCAATCTATCCACACCACATGCCCCAGAGACCTCAACCCCATTTCCACAATCAACAGAACATCCTGGAGGGACATGTTCATAACCCAGAGACTGTCCACGCTATGGAATAGACTTCACATACATGTCAAACAGAGCACCTCACTGGACTTCTTCAAGAGAAATCTGGATGAGTGGATGGGGAATAGAAATCCCACCCCTGGGATCACTCCAGTGGTGATACTCATTAGACACACTGGGGACTATTGTCAGGTGGCACAATGCCAGGGTAATCCTATGGGCTAGGCTTGTAAAGGCTCCATGGCCATTCACCTAGTACACACCTATGAACCTAAGGATCTCAGTACTGGCAAACTTGTGTGTGTGCATTAGTGTGTAGAAAAGTGTTTGTGAGTGTGTAAACATGTGGGTGAAAGTAGTTTGAGGCCCTTCTCACCCAGTACACCTATCATTGCCATAATTTACAAGGGCTGGTGATGTTATTCATTATATAGGTACCTTGGGACACTCTTCACCCTATAAGCTCAGTGATGCATGTGGTAACTGCATAACACTATAGTACCAATGACTACATTGGTAGGGGATCTAATCTGAGTCCTGGCAAATGTGTGTGTGTGTGTGTGTGTGTGTGTGTGTGTGTGTGTGTGTGTGTGTGTGTGTGTGTGTGTGTGTGTGTGTGTGTGTGTGTGTGTGTGTGTGTGTGTTCGAGAACTGTATTCTGTGCATGTGTTTGAGTGAGAACTATATCCGTTGGGGGGTGGGTTTTACCTTTTTAGGCCATGGTACTCACAGTACATGTCTCAAGGTCCACTTTACAAGGCCTACTGCCTTCATCAACCATAGAGATATCTGTTGACACTCTTCAGCCCAATAAGCCCAGTGCCACGTGCAGGAACTATGTAACAGTATGGACTGACTAACAAGATAGGCAGGGCTGATAATCTTTGTCCTGGCAAATGTGTATGAGTGTATTTGTGTGTGTAATTGAGTATAAATGTAGGTTCAAGTATGTTGGGTCCATTCTCACCCAGTAAATCACCCATTGCCATACTGTACAAGGCATGGTTATGTTGCTCACCTTGGAATTACCTTGAAACACTCTTCACCCTGTAAGCTTTGTGTTGCATGTAATAAATGCATAACACTGTAGTAGCAATGACTACATAGGTAGAGGTTCTATTCTCAGTCCTAGCAAATGTGTGTGTGTGTGCGTGTGTGTGTGTGTGTGTGTGTGTGTGTGTGTGTGTGTTTGTGTGTGTGTGCATGTGGACAGTATCCTCTGTGTGTTTGAGTAAGAACTATATCCATTGGGTGGCCGTGGTTACAATTTTAGGCCATGGTACTCCCAGTATACATCCCAAGGTCCACTTTACAAAGGCTGCTGTTCACATCCACAGTATAGGTATTTGTGTACACTCTTCAGCCCTATAAGCCCTGTGCTGTGTGCAACAGCTATGAAACAGTATGGGATGAATAACATGATAGGCAGGGCTACTAATGTCAGTACTGGCTACTGTGTGTGCATTGGTATGTATAGCAGTGTTTGTGAGTGTGTAGACTCATAGGTGACAGTCTAATGAGTCCTTCCACACCCAGTACATCCCCACTGCCATACCTCACAAGGGCACGTGATGTTATTTACTTTACAGGTACCTTGCAACAGTCATCCTACTATTATTTCTGTGCCACCTGTGATTACCGCATAACACTGGAGTACCACTAACTAGATGGGTAGGGGTTCCAAAGCCAACACTGGCAACTGTGATCCTGTGCGTGTGTGTGTGTGTGTGTGTGTGTGTGTGTGTGTGTGTGTGTGTGTGTGTGTGTGTGTCTGTGTGTGTGTGTGTCTGTGTGTGTTTCTCTGAGTATCGGAACAGTATTCTCTGTGTACTTGATCAACACAATATTCTCTGGGGGTGTCGATTTTACCAATCTGAGGTGTGTTCCACCCACTACACTTACCATTGTCCACTTTACAAGGGTTGGTGACATCCCCCACCATAGGCTTAACTGTATACACCCCTCAGCCCTCTAAGCTCTGTGGCACATGCAATAACTGTTACAATGACCTGGTAAATGTGTACATAAACAGCTGTACCTTGGCTCTGACACAGTCAATGTGTCTCCACTCTGCCATACTCCACATTGGTAATGTCTGCAGGGCCACGGCCTACAGACACACAGACACCTGACACACAAACAGAATACAGCATGTCAGACTACATTCAGTCAGCAGTACTAACAACAATAATGCATCATGGCTAATAAGGTATATACACTTTTATTTGTACCTGTAACAAATGCAAGCAGACAGCACCTTACACAGCATTACATAGCTACACTGTACTATATTCACCCTGTGCACCAGACCCATATTAGCATGTCCCTGCATCAATGGTATGGATGACAGGGATGTGGCACAGGTATTATCATATGCACAAGCTGTGGTGGGGGGTTGCCAGAGGCCTAGGCTGGGCCATATGGTTGATATCATGTGTGTGTTTGGAGGGGTATTCTATAAATGGGCTTTGCAGAGGTGCTGTGTGTGTCTGGAGGTGACCTGCCTTTGATACAGATGCATGTGTGTATGTATGCACACAGTCACGCCATACGGCTGCCCTACACAGGGGTATGTTGGACATTTGTGGACTGTACATGGCAGGGTGTACAGTTCACCATCTCTGGGCATGGGCATGGAAACTGGTCCTGCCAGGGTTCTCACTGGCACCACCAGGCCCAAGGCCAGATGCAGTACTGCTTCCCAATGGTAACTGCTGTCTGCTGGATCTGTGTCCTGGGAGGTCTGGCCAGGATCACGTGCCCATGGCCTGCTCTGTTATGGTGTGAACAGAACCCCCATTCAGTACTGCTGGTGGTACAGCCACTACGGGAGTCTGAAAGTGGATGGCCCCGTAGACTCTCAGCTGATGTTGGTGCTGACCTACATCCTCGTGACTGACGCCTATCTGCCACCACATGCTCTAGCACAGACATGCCATGGTAGAGGATTGCCAAGGTCTCACCCCACCATCTATTCATGACCTCAGTATTTTGATGTGTGGCCTCAACAAGGTCATGTATGTAGCCAAGTAAGCCATGCAAAGTTGCATCCAAGACCCTGAGTATTTGTCTGGTGTTGTGTTCACTATGTGCCTGTGCATCCATGACAGCCCAAAACATGTGTCTGGTGACACCTGATGTGGCACTTGCAACAACGGCTTGATGGGCAGCAGTCCTACTTCAATCACTCCTGTCCATTCACCTGTGTGGGACCTCACCTGCACTCTGGCTCTGGCTAGTGTCTACACTCACTCTTGCCATAGTCACCACACTACCCTGTTCCATGCCACCACCTGTCAACTGCCCATTATCTGTGGCTGCTGGGGACAGGGAATGTGCGGGCATTGTGACTGTGTATGGGGAAATTGTGGATGACTGTGGGATGCCAACTAATGTCACAGATTCAGCCCCTGACAACCCCACCTGTGCCCCACTATGATCACCATCATTGTCAGAGTCTGCAGAGACACTGCCATCAGATTCTGAGCGGGAGGGACTACGACCACCATGTGAGGGGAAGGCAACATATGTAAATTAAATACTGTACTATAAGGTTTGCTGATACACATACACACACACACACACACACACACACACACACACACACACACACACATGGACACATACAGGTGAGATGGCACAAAGGCATTACACAGATCTCAGAATAGCCAACTGTTGACATTCATGACACAGTCAGACCACAATATACACATTCTGGACAGGCCCTCAACATCATGCAGTGTAGCCCTTTCCACTTAATGTTACTACTAATGTACACCTCTGGGATATGTGAGTAGTGTTAGTAAGTGATGGGCCTTCACCTAGCACACACTGCAACCATGTGCACATTATTGCTGTTCACCTGTATAGCACAGTGGCAACTCCTACAGAACATACATCTGAAATGTACAGAGTTTCACTGAATGTCTATATATGTGGCTCATATTTTTCATCTGTTCCTCATAAATCCTGTGTTTGTCTGACACATTACTGGGATGATCTGAGGACTGGATCCATTAATTAATGGCATAATTTGAGTTTCACACTTCAAAACCTGCAGTAAATGTATGTTAAACCAAAACCGGTTACTCTAACAGCCCCCTAAGCTTACAGTGGATATAATAAGTGTGCACACCCGTTAACATGCCAAGTTTTTCTGATATATTGGATGAGGCCACAGTAATCATGTCATAATGTTTCTCACCTTTAATGTGACCTATAACCTGTGCAGTCCAATTGAAGAACAAGCACATCAGTTAGGGGTAACATATAGAAAGTGAAATACTTACAATAGGCTGGTTACATGAGTGTGCACACCCTTAAACTAATACTTTGTTAAAGCATGTTTTGATTTAATTATAATAGTTAGTCCTCTTGGGAAGGTGTCTATCAGCATGGTACATCTTGACTTAGCAATATTTGCACACTCTCCCTTGCAGAAACCCTCCAACTCTGTCAGATTGCGAGGGCATCCCTTGTGCACAATCCTCATCAGGGAACCCCACAGATTTTCTATTGGATGTAGGTGTGGACTCTGGCTGGCCCATTCCAAAATGTTGATTGCCTTCTGGCAAAGCCATTTTTTTTTATTTGGATGTATGGTTTGGGTCATTGTTATGTGGAAAGGTGAAATTCCTCTTCATCTACAGCTTTCTAGTAGGCACCTGAAGGTTTTGGGCCAAAAGGGACTGGTATTTGGAACTGTTCATAATCCCCATCCACCTTGACTAAAGGCCCACTTCCAGCTTATGAACAGCAACCCCAAAGCAGGACAATGCTATCACCATGCTTCACCATAGGGATGGTGTTCTTTTGGTGATTCATAGTGTTGTTATTGTGCCAAACAAACCTTTTGGAATTGTGGTCAAAATGTGCAACCTTGGTCTCATTAAACCATAACACATTTTCCAAATGTTTTTGGGAGACCTGATGTATTGTTCTTGAGAATTTAGCCAAACCTGGATGTTGTTCTGTGTGAGAAAAGGCTTCAGTCTTCCAACCCTACCTCAAAGGCCAGACATGTGGAGAATACAGGAGATTGTTGACATGTAATACACAACCAGTACTTGCCAGAGATTCCTGCAACTCCTTTAGTGTTGCTGTTAGTCTCCTGGCAGCCTCCCTGACCAGTTTTGGTCTTGTCTTTTCATCACATTTGGAGGGATGTCCACTTCTTTGCAATGTCACTGTTGCGTCATATTTTCACCACCTTTTAATAACTGTCTTCACTGTGTCCCATTGTATATGCAATGCTGTGGAAATGTTTTTGTAACCTTCTCCAGGCTGATACCTTTCAACAATGGGATCCCTTTGATGCTTTGTAAGCTCTATGTGAACCATGGCTGTTGCAGTAGCAGGCAACTGAGTAAATGTCAGGAAAATCCTAGTATGACAGCTGATCAGTACAGCTGACCATTATTTGGAATTAATCAAAGAGTCTCTGTAATTGATAGCAGGGGTGTACCCAAGAAGATGTAATGCTGTAATTATATCAAAAGCTGCTTCAACACAGTATTAGCTTCAGCCTGTACACACTTATGCATCTAGCTTATTGTACATTTTTTCATAATTGATCCCCTAACAGATTTGTTTTCCAATTGAATTCTACAGGTTATATGTCACATTAAAGGTTGGAAGAGTTTGGAAATGGTTTATTGTGGTCTCATTTTTGCATATCACAAATACCTGGCATTTTAACAGGAATGTGTACACCTTTTATATGCACTGTATAAGACTAATTTTTAAAATATGTCCCTAGTTTTGGGCCTTTGTCCCCCCACTTTGTCAGTCTTTGTCCAGATGTCTTTCAATGACAGGTTGTGAGGTATGCCAGAGATATGTTACATTTCCTGCAAATAGACCACTGTGATGCAATATAGTTAACCCCACCACAAGTGAACATGCACATATCACAATATGGCTAAGAGTAACAGTTGTGTGCATAGTAAAATGCATGACCTTAACTTGCCTTGGGTACTGGTGAGCCACAACAGGACAATCCCATACTCACCGCCTTCAGGCTGCTGTCCCACATCCAGACCAGAGGTACATATGTAGTTGTGGGAGAGATGTATTGTCAGCAGACTCACATGTGGCATTGATACAAGATGAGTGCTACTTTTTTATACATGTACAGTACAAACTATGATACTACACAGTTTGCTGTCCTTTACCATAGAGGTGCACTTGTATGCATTACAAAACCCCACCCACAAATGCAGTTTGACTGGCATACGCATCTAGATACTCTACAGAAGCCAGTATGACTGCTACAGTATTCAATTGATGTGCATTGGGGGCTTATCTGGGTGCTCCTTTCCTGGGTGCCACCCACCTCCATGACTTGTGTTTGTTGGCTTTGCTGGTGTGTGGTGGCCACCCCAAGGTTGGCAAGGAGCTCCTCTGTTGGTGTAAGTGTGGCCTGTGTAGCAGGACCTCCATCTGTAGTGGAATGGTCCCTGGCCATGGCAGCAGCCCTTTGCCGGGCATGGCACATCAGGTCAGTCGCCCGATGCCTGACCTGATCATATGTGCATCCACGGTGGCCCAGGTTGTTAACACTGTGGGCAAGGTCATCCCACAGGGTGGTCTGCTTTCACAGATTGTGTTGGTTATGGCAAATCATCACCCCATGGTGCTGGATGATGATATCTGTGATGGCTGCATTTTCAGCTGCAGTATACGCTGGCTGTCTTGGCCGCTGCATGTCACTTGGAAGACATAAACAGGGAAACACATCACAGGACCTCATATATTGGTCAAAGTTATTTACAGAATATCAACATTGACTATCATTATCCACCACTTACAAACGCATCATACCCCTGTCATCTATCAGCACAGTATGAACTTGCATTGCACTCCTGGTCCTGATGTGTCATTTTCCCATGAGGGCCAGTAAATTGCATAATCCACCATTCATCATTCACCTTTGTGTAGAGGGATGACAGTGGCCATCTTTCTTGCAGATGGGATGTCAGTGGTGCTCAGGCTTTGCTTGCATACAGTGTGTAATGGAGTTGTGAGTACATGCCCGAGTTCATGTAGGATGCAGACAGGGATGTTATCAGGTCCCATGGAGACTTACTTTTGTTGACTTTGATTAGGCATTATGGACCTGCTCCCTGATGATGAGTGGAGGGGTGTAGGTCCTGTGCATATCCACCTATAATGATGGTGGGACAGGGGGATGATGTTTTCCCTTAACCTGTCTGCAGTGGGTTGACTATAGCTATGGTGTGTGTATGTGATGTGGCTGACCACCATTACAGGGTGGGTTGAGTTATTCCCTCTGAGACTGAAAAGATATGTGAAGATGGCCTTGTGAGTGGCCTTGGTGGATGTGTCCGATTTATACTCATAGTTAGCCTTACAGTAATTCACCTGTGACCTTATATGCTCATTCAGACAAAGGTTGACTTTCTTCCAAGTCAGTGCCTGCTTCTACTTGGCTCTGTATAGCCAATTTAGCAACCGGTTATGTGGTTTGTGTATTGCTGCTGTCCAGCAAAGGGGGATTACTCTACCTTGGTGGAGGCAGGTTTTATGAGTAATGTATTGCTGAGTCCAGACAGCTATGTAGGTGCTCATATAGCTGTTTGTAGTAGGCATGGACACAAGGTCATAACACAGTTGGACACCTCTCCAATTTCAACCTGATAATCATGCTTATTCTAGTACCCATGTTTGTGTCAGGGCAATGCAACAACCAGTAACTGCAGAAAGTTATGTCTTTTGGATGCACAGAAACTAAGATTACCCACGTGTACAACATGTACAGCTTATTTACCTGACATTTTGCATCTCATGTCTGTTTTTATGAGGCTTCCGGGTACACCTACTCATGCATACATGTGCACAGGTAATACCTGATATACATATCTGTTCTATGTCAGTATGGCACACTGTATTTACACTCTTACTGCTCAGTTATACCTCTCAGCCTGTTAGAGCAGGACATCTGGAGGATGCCACAAATAAATGGGTGGCAATAGCAAAAAATTAGTGACACTTTATTAATATTGTTGTAACACACTTAAGTCAGTTGATAGCACTGTAGGCTTTGCATTTACAGAAATACCCTGGATGATGTCCAACACTCATATGTATGCTATTATGTTATACTGTCTGTCTTCACAGATTTGCCAATGATTTGCCAGACATAACACAACTCTATGAGTAAATGACTATAAATATGAGACAAACATATGGTCAGTGTGCATAACACTGGACAGTTGAATAGTATGAGCTCAGTATATCACAAACAGTTCAACACAGATGTCTGCGACAGTAGTTTACTATTCACATACCCTGTATAGGTCTCTTAGATTTGTGAGACAAACATGTGCATCATAGTTGTATTCACAAGTAACATATGGATAGTTATGACATCCCATTAGCTGTCCTAGCAGTACCACAGTCAGTACTGTTCAACAGACACTCCAGCAGTAGTCATGTGTGAGCCATCCTTTCCTGGGGTGACTCAGGGGCCTGAGCTTTGATCTATGTCACTGCAGACAGATCCAGGTGCTATGGCCATAGGTGCTGATCAGCAGTATATCAGTAGAACAAGTCTTTTTGAGACATATTTGTTAAACTTCCTATTTCCCATTATTACGTACCCCCTACTGCATTCCATTAAATGCTTACTTGATTGACATACCTTTTTTTTTTCAAGTATAGTTGATTTGCTTCTGATTTCTGTTTGTTTTTGTCTCTCTCTCTCTCTCTCTCTCTCGGAGATGTTGGGTATACATATGTTTTGCATAGGCAGGAGCTTGCCATTTGTAGGTAATGCTCATAAGCAGCTTATGGCCTGTGCACCAGTTGGTGTCTCCCACTTGCTAATTGTATTCAGAACAGCTGTGTTGTTATTTCTATAGCCAATGGCATGGCAATACATTCCGATAACTTAGTACTTTTGCTTGCCTGTGAGGAGAACATCACGGAGGTGTGTGAACAAAAGCATCACAGAGGATAGTTGGAAATACCTCTTACAACAGAAAATGTGGAGACAGCCCAACAAAATGGGGGAGAAAGTTCCAGACCTAGGGACAGAATGTAAGTATTGCTGTTATACAGTTGGATTAATGCTAGTTTAACAGGGTTTGTGTGGACATGGATTTTCTGCATGATATTAAGTCTGACAGTTTTATGTGGTTGATATAACTCTCAACTGTAGGGTTATCCACAGAATAGCCAGTTGTTTGACTCCTATGTTTGGTCTGTTCCTCAGACAGTTTTTGTCCTTGGCAAATCAGTAGCATACTCTGGGGATTGCAGGCAGTAAATGCTAACATCCATTTGTGTTTCTGACTTCATATCCCTCAGAAAAGATATGTTACAGTAAACCCTATAACACCACCAACTTTCTCAGTTTCTAACAGCAATATTTCAAATATGCCCCTGTTTTTGGGCCTCTGCCCCACAATTATGTCAGGCTTTGTCCAGATGTCATGCAGTAAGAGATTGATAGGTATGGTATATCATTATTTGGTGCCTTCATTTCTGATATTATCCCAGTGATGCAGCAGAATGCCAGACATGTTATGAGGTAGAGGCCATATATATTAGGACAAAGCCTGGATATTCTGTGGGAATCTGAACAGTTGAGAGGTCTGTGTATGTTTGGTGATTGCATGTACAATGCACTGGCACAATAGCGGATTAACAAAATGTCTCTTTATTGACCACAAAATAATACAGGTTAAGCGCTTTCATCTATTTAACATAGACTTCTTCAGAATGCTCCAATTAAAAAATTCTCAACTTAAATACATTTGCAAACTAATCACTTCCATTTCACAATTAGTTGCAATTAAAACCTTAAAGTGCACAGTGCATATTTCCCTTGTCCAATACCTTAATGTAAGTGAAGAATAACAGCTAATCGTACTTCCATTAAAATCTAAAAAAAATCATACTAATAAAAAATACTATTTCAAATAACATTATTTAATAAAACATGTATTTCATCCTAGGTGTTTAACCTTTACAAATACCCATCTAATATATCCTAATGTATTCTGTAACATGTACATGAACATGCAAAAAAATAAAAAATATGTAGAAAACTTTATAAATGGATTATGATTAAAAGCATGTGACCTAATACATTACCATAAACCTATCTACTATTCTCTAATATAGGTTTGATAGATATATGGTCATTAATACCTGGGTAAACGGAGGCGTTTAATTTAATCTGCCATCTTGCCTCCTTCTCCCCTAATTTTTTCTTTATACTACCCCCCCTGGGGTTGTCTTTAATCATTTCTAAGATGCCAAAACGAAAAGATGAACAAGTTTTGTTTGCGTCTAAGTGTCTCCATAGTGCATTATTTCCATCCTTCTTTTTCATGCTATAACAATGGTCGTATATTCTGTTTCTCAAACACCTGTCCATTTTTCTTAGATAAAAACAAGGACACTTTGTGCATTTTGCTAAGTATACCAGATGTCTAGTCCTGCAATTGCCCTTTGAAAACTTGACCTCTATTAAGTTAATATTCTGTAATGTAAGTGAGGGGGTGCTAATAATAAAACTACACTGGTTACAGGTAGTGCACCTAGTAGTACCTCTCAATACATCCTGAGTGTTGTTCCTTATTCTTTTCTTTTCCAGCTCAAATTTCATATTTTTACCATTTCTTGATACAAAATTTGGCATGTCCCCCACTATCTGAAATACATTACTGTCTGTCTTTAAGATGTTCCAATTCTTCTGAATTATTTTTTTGATAACATTACTATGAGGAGCAAATTGCAGGACACATGCCCTTGTATACTCATTACTATCATCATTGTCCTTGTCACTAATACCTCCCCCTCGGTTACTAGGTCCAGTACCAATGAGGGGTTTGTACTTTTTCCCCCATTCATTCTTCATGTAATCTATAACATCTGTCACCATCCCCAGGGGGTATCCCCTACTTTAAAAAAAACCTCCAATCAAATCTAATTCCATAACCAAATCTGGATACGCAGAGGTCATCCTAGCCACCTTAATACACTGACCTTTAATAATACTCCTTTTTTGACTACAAGGATGGCAGCTGGAATATTGTAGGCAGGAATTACTAAAAGTGTCTTTTCTAAAGACATTAGATTTAAATTTCCCCTTATCCACTGTTATATGAGTATCCAAATAGGGGATAGATTTTCTCTCCACGTTGAAGGTGAATTTTAAATAATCAGTCCTAGTATTTAGATATTCTTTGAATTTATCTAGCTCTTTTATGTCCCCTTTCCATATTAAAAAGATATCGTCCAAAAATCTAAAATAACATATCATATTGTTGTACCAATCCGTTTTAAAAATATATTCAGTTCCCCAGTCTAATAAAAACAGGTTTGCAAAAATGGGGGCGCATGCCACCCCCATAGCTACCCCTTTTCTTTGTATATAAAATTCCCCTTCATACATAATGTAATTATGCGTTAAGACGATATCCATAAGTTCTAATATAAGGGATGTTCTGTCCCAGGTCAAATCACCAAAATTCCTAATACTGTTACAAAACCTTGTCATTCCCTCCTGTTGGGGTATACTTGAAAATAAATCAACTACATCTATTGTGACTAACCACATGTCATTTATAACCATATCTGGCTGCAATCTCCCCCAAAAATCCCACGAATCAATCACAATATGCTTAATGTTACTGTATATAGGCTTTAGCCATATATCTATTAATTTCCCAAAAGGGAAGGTCTTGGATTTGTTCCCAGAAATTATGGGTCGGAAGGGGGGCTCTTCCAGATCCTTGTGCACTTTGGGAATACCCACAATAGTGCTAATAATAGGAAATTCCACTTTTAAAAATTCATACAAATCCGTATCAATTCTATCATCCAATAACAGATCTTCCAAAAACAGATCAATTTTGCGATATCCAATATTTACTTCATTAAGGGATGATATAACATAATTTCTGGAATTTAATAAAATACTATTCATTTTATTTACATAATCTTCAGTCCCATAAATTACTGCCCCTCCCCCTTTGTCGGGTTTCATAATCCTTATGTTTTTGTTATTTTGAATTTCTTTCAGTACTTTAAATTCATTTCTACTCAAATTGGGATTACTTTTGCATAATCTTCTGTTGTTTCCAAATTCATATATTTCATCTATTACCAATTTCTCAAAAATGGCAAGGGTATTATTCAAAGGGGGTGTAAATATACTTTTCTTTTTAAACACTGACCTGTGAATACCCTTTTTACCATAAAAAAACACGACTAAATTAAGTTTCCTTAGGTACTTTTTAAAATCCACAATGTAGTCTACTACACTAAAATCATTATTAGGAACAAATTTCATCCCTTTGGAAAGTAACATAAAATATTCATCCGTGAGTTCAATATTTGTGTAGTTGTAGATATTAAATTCACCATAACTGCTAATGATATTATTCACCTTAACAATTCTTAACTCCTTCTCTGCTGGTTTTGATTCCTGTACCCCCCTTGTCTTCCCCCATAATTTGTACTCGCCTTTCTCTTCCCTTGATACTGTTCCCTGTGGGTTCTCCCCCATCTTGTGTCTTCCTCTAAAAAATCAGGGGTGGGGGGCATCCTACGTTGCCCATCTCCTTTATAAAAGTTTCTGGTGTCAAATTTCTGAGGTGGACCAGTTTCCTTTGTCTGATACGTCCTTTTGGTGTTATTATTACCTTGTTCCCATCTATAAATATTCCCCTTTTCATATTGTTCCAAATCCCTTTTCATCTTCTTACACTACCTCTCATACTGCTTCATAACTTGATTTTCTACCCATGTATACTGAGTGTTCAAATACATCTCACATTCTTCAAATAATAGGTCATTCACAATGGTATCATTTAGCTGTTCTAATTCAGCCATTAAAATACAATTTTTTTATCATTACAAGTTACAATGAACCTCATAAAGGTAAAACCAAAATTGTCAAACATTTTGGAACATTCATCTATAGTGCCTGCATCCAAATCAACTCCCATTGGACATTTAAAGAATCTTAATCCCATAGGGACAGTACCTATGTCCAAACATTTTTTCAAATACATATTTTCAAGCTGTTCACTTTTAAGCACTTTTAATTTTTTTCCAAAGTCATATATTAAAGTCCTTGAGTGTTTTGTTTTCACTCACCCCATTATCATCATTTTTGCCTTTATTGTCTTGCCTGAATCCTCCATTAAAGTCAGTCAGCAACTAAGAAGTTATTAAAATTGTATTGCACACCCGAGCCTGCTTTTCTATGAGAGTTTGAGTTAAACACAGTACCTGCCCGCATGGTGTTCACTGCCATGGCGTACGCTCTTTTAGGCGCTGTCCGCTTTGGTTTTGCCCCCGAGATGTTGTAGTCGACCTCCGATCCACATCCTTCTACACTAGGGAGATGGCCAACACCATCGTTATCCCCCTGATGGGATCCATAAGAGTTTCTATCTTTCCGTTCTACGCCATTCCCCTGCCCGTTAGGTAGGGATCCAGCATTACTTTTCGCTTGCTGCGTACACGATGATGTCATCCTCTGCTCGGTCCTTCCATTTGAATCAGGCTGACTAACCAATTCAAGCAGCCATGTTAATTCCCCCCTCATAATGGCCATTTCAGACTGTAACCCACGAATGTCGTCCCTCCTGGGGGAAAAAATGGAGGGTAGTTTGTCAAGGGAATCCATGCCACCACAATATCAACCCAGAAAACTAGTAGGCACCGGAACAGTCGACAAAGTAAAAGAAAACAAGGTCCGTTCCTGGTCACAGCATGCACAATGCACTGACACAATAGCAGATTAACGAAATGTCTCTTTATTGACCACAAAATAATACAGGTTAAGCACTTTCATCTATTTGACATAGACTTCTTCAGAACGCTCCAATTAAAAAATGCTCAACTTAAATACATTTGCAAACTAATCACTTCCATTTCACAATTAGTTGCAATTAAAACCTTAAAGTGCACAGTGCATATTTCCCTTGCCCAATACCTTAATGTAAGTGAATAATAACAGCTAATCGGACTTCCATTAAAATCTAAAAAAATCATACTAATAAAAAATACTATTTCAGATAACATTATTTAATAAAACATGTATTTCATCCTAGGTGTTTAACCTTTACAAATACCCATCTAATATATCCTAATGTATTCTGTAACATGTATATGAACATGCAAAAAAATAAAAAATATGTAGAAAACTTTATAAATGGATTAAGATTGAAAACATGTGACCTAATACATTACCATAAACCTATCCACTATTCTCTAATATAGGTTTGATAGATAAATGGTCATTAATACCTGGGTACACGGAGGCGTTTAATTTAATCTGCCATCTTGCCTCCTTCTGCCCTAATTTTTTCTTTATACTACCCCCCCCCCCCCGGGGTTGTCTTTAATAATGGAAATATGCACTGTGCACTTTAAGGTTTTAATTGCAACTAATTGTGAAATGGAAGTGATTAGTTTGCAAATGTATTTAAGTTGAGCATTTTTTAATTGGAGCATTCTGAAGAAGTCTATGTTAAATAGATGAAAGCGTGTAACCTGTATTATTTTGTGGTCAATAAAGAGACTTTTCATTAATCCACTATTGTGCCAGTGCATTGTACATGCTGTGACCAGGAACGGACCTTGTTTTCTTTTACTTTGTCGACTGTTCCAGTGCCTACTAGTTTTCTATGTCTGGTGATTGTTAACAGACTGTCAGGAATGTGTATCAGTGTAGTGTGTAAATGTTAGTTGGGCTGTGGAGGGAGGGGGGTCGATGTAAGTGTCATGGCTCCTTTTCTGTCTGACTGTGCATGCTGCACCAGTTTCTGATGGTTTATCAGCTTTATATGTTTGTAGGGACTGTGACATGTCCCGTACCACCTCAGGATTCCTACTACACTGTGAATTGGGCCAGTATATGTAGGGGTAGTGTGTGAGTGGCAAACATGATATTTTTGTTCACACAGTCATTATACTCTAGTGTTCATTTGGTTCACTGATATGTCACTGTGACTGTGGTGAAATTGGTTGTGGGTATGCACTTTCACACTGGTGTTTATTTTTCACTACTGTTACATCCCTGTAGTGCCTTATATATTTGCAAATGCATGTGTAATTCCCCATAGCTGATATGGAGTAGTGCTGTGTCAGTCTGACTGTAGTTTGGATGGTGCTTGGTGATATGCTTAGCAGCTCAGTGTGGTTTCCATTATGTCATGTTATGTCTAGATATTCGTAGGATGTCCAGACCAGACTAACTTTCCTATGTGTCATTAATAACAACTATTCATCTTTATGTATGTTTACCTCCTTACAGTCCTTGTGAAGCACAGGTGTACTATTGAAGTTAGTATTGCTATAAGAGTGTTTATCTATTGCTAGTATCGAAGTTAGTATTGTTATAAGAATGTTTATCTATTGCTATTACCAAAAAAAAAAAAAAATTCTGTTTAGTTTTATTTCCTAACTGCTACTACTTTCTATATTTCAGTTTGTATGTATCTTTACTGTACTTCTTTTTACATTGTATTTTTGCATATGTCTTGAAGCTTTTCTCCCCGGACCTCTACTGAAAATGGACATATATCCAGTTAGACTAGCCTAGTCAACAAATGCAAAAAAAAATAAATAAATGTCCAGTTGTCTGACTCATATCTTTGGTCTGGTCCCCATAACTGTTGTGTATTTATGACAAATCAGTGGGATGATGTGAGGATTTAAGTCACTAACTAATGAGAAGCAATTGAGTCTTGGACTTGTGCTATTTCAGTCAATATATGTTAGAACAGACAGTGTTACTGCAGCAACTGCCTCAGCTTATCTACTTCAAGTATTTCAGATATGTCCTTATGTTTATGGCTTTCTCTCCCACTTTGTCAGGCTTGGTCCAAATGTGTTGCACTAAGGGGTTCTGAGCATACCTGTCAACTGGCTGGATTGTTTCAGAATGTCCATGTTTATTGCTCATAGTTTCGGTCTGCTCCACAAATTATTCGTATTTCTCTGGTAAATCACTGTGATGATCTGAGGATTCCTGTCAGTAAATGATGACATACATTTCAGTGTCAGACCTCATATCCTTCAGAAAATGTATGCTGAAACAAACCCTGTTACTCTTGCAACTGTCTACGTTTCTAATGGCAATATTTAAAGTATGACCCTACGTTTTGCCCATTCTCCCCCATTTTGACAGGCTTTGCCCAAATGTCTTGCACTAAGAGGTTGAGAGGTATGGTTTTGAGGTATGAATGCACTGTTCTGGGCTAGCTGCCCGAAGGCATATATTAGCCCAGCCACGTTGTGCGGTATTCACCTCCCCTTTAGTAGTTCCCTAGACCCTTGTACTAGCAGCTAGTACCCTTGGCCCCTATCTAGTAGTGCTGTTGGTGTGATCCCCGGAATGAACTTTCTGTTACCCATCCACTCATCAGGGTTCCTCTTGAAGAGTGATAGTAAGGGGCTCTGTCTTACGTAGATCGGGACCCTTTTCCATAGTAAGGGAAGTCTCTGCGAAGGGAATCTATCCCTCCAGCATGTTCTATTCATTGTTGTGATGAGGTTTATATCCCTAGAGCATGTAGTTCAAGTAGATTTGGTTTTGCTAAGATGGAGCATGTTCAACAATTCTGGGTTGGACATGGCTCTGTACGTTAGACAGAGATCGCCTCTGAGAAGGCGGTATGCAACAGAGAACAGTTTTAGCCTTTTCAATTGTGCTGCATAGGGCAACTGTTTGAGGCCAGTAATCCTCTTGGTTAGGTACCTCTGTGGTCTCTCCAGCTGCTGGAGATGTCTAGCCAGGTACATTCCAATTGGTGCATTGTACTCAATAATGGGTCTGATGAAGGAAGAGTAGAGGGGCACCATTACATCCTTAGATCTTGATGCGAACCTTTTCGTGATCAGATGGGTCACAGAGAAGGATTTTCTAACCACTTTGGCAACATGGTTATCAAAGGAAAGCTGACTATCTACTTGGATACCTAGATCCCTTATTTCTTCTTCAGATTTCAGGGGATTACCTCCTATGTTGTAGTTTGCGGGTACTCTGCTTTTTCCAAAGGGGATTACTAAGCATTTTTTTGCATTTAGCTTGAGACCATGGCTTTGACACCATGCATCAGTCTCATTTATGCCCTTCTGGAGGATCTCCATGTCAGCCAGAGACTCTATTATAGCACCCAGTTTGCAGTTGTCCGCAAACTTAGTCAGCCACAGCCCTTCCATGCTTTCCTGTACTTCTGAGAAGTATATGCCAAACAAGAGGGGCCCCAGGACAGAGCTCTGAGGCACACCGCTCGTTACTGGTCTGGATTCGGACATAGATCCCGCTACTCTTACTTTATGGGATCTGTCTGAGAGCCAGTTTGCGATCCATCTTGTGATGTAAGGGTTTATGCCCAGGCTGGTGAGCTTATCAATAATACCTGAATGGGGAATGATGTCAAATGCTTTAGCAAGGTCAAGGTAAGCTGTGTGTACCTCCTTTCCCTTATCCATAGCCTGAGTAACTGTCCCAAAGAAATCCACCAGGTTCAGGAAGCATGATCTGCCCTTGACGAAGCCGAACTGTGTGGGGTCCAGCGACTGGAGGTTCCCAATCTCTCCATTTATGAGTTCCATAATGATTTGCTCCATAGCCTTACAGATCAGGCTGGTCAGGCTTATTGGTCGGTAGTTCTCAGGGTCAGTTGTGGCCCCACCCTTGTGTAGTGGGACCACCGTTGCCGTGCGCCATTCTATGGGCACATATCCTGTGGAGAGGCTGAGACTGAACAGGGTATTAAGATGCGGGGATAATGCCTTTTGGAGCTCGTGAACGACATAGCCCGGGACACCATCTGGTCCCATGGAGGCAGTGTTTTTAGCTTCAGATAGAGCCTTGTTAACCAACATATCAGAAATAATTGGACTTACACAATCCCCTGGAATGGTAATAGGCCCTGTAGGTGGTGAGGGGGGGGGGAGAAATTTGCACTGAACCTGTCAGCAAAGATGTTGGCAATGTCAGAAGGGTCAGTGTATTTTGTTCCATTTTGTACTAGCTCAGAACAGACCTGAGCATTGCCATTTAGGTTTTTGACGTAGCCATAGAAGGCCTTATGGTTATCCTTGACATCCTTGGCAACTTTCTTTTCAAAATTAGCTTTAGTTGACTTGATGAGGGCCCTCAATTTCTTACTAATGCTGATCAGGGATGATTTTATATATACATATATATATATATATATATATATATATATATATATATATATATATATATATATATATATATATCTTTAATATATTTTTCATATATATGTATCTCCATACATATATATCTGTATATGTATATGTAGAAAATCTGAGTAATTCCACAGAGCTTTTTCCCTACTGTTGAATGACTCCACTGAATGATATGTTTAAAAAAGCATCAGAAGTTTCTATAGCTCAAATGGTGTAGTGGTGCATTTCTCTGACTATAGTGTATGGGGTCCTGGATTCGAGACTTGGCAGGGCTGATTATTTTGTTGCTAGGCAGAACAGTGGCTGATGGAGACAGAGTAATTAAAGCAGTTTTAAGCAGCTTTAAGTGGGTTTGCGTGGGTTTGCGTGACTCTAAGCAATGCTAACATACGGTTAACCATACAGATGCTTAATATGTTTTGGCTTCACTTAGCATCACACAAACTCGCTTACTCTCGCGCTAATTCTTTTAAAAGAAAAGAAAAAGGTGTTATAGGAAAGTGGTGAGAAAGGGGCATGCAGAGGGAAAAACAATATGAAAGGTAGCTAGGGATGTGCAGGATGGGTGTAGAGAAGGTCCATAACTGTCCATTTCTTATACAGCAACAGCTGTGCATTTGTAAGGAATTTAGAGGTGAATTTGGACACTCAAACTCCAGAGAGAGGGGTGAGGACAACAGAAATGTGTTGTCAAGCCAATTGGACCAGACTGCACGTGTCCAGTGGACACCTGTGAGAAATGGACAGCTATGTATGGGGCAATAATTTTTGGAGGGACAGCTGCCCTTTTTTCTTTGTTAAGGTGAGAATGGGATTTTGGGGAAGGATTGTAGGTATACTGTAGTAGACAAAAGAAGCACTCCACGGCTGGCACAGCACAGATAATTTATTGAACAAACAAACTGGTTAGCGCTTTCACGTTCAGTTAAAACGTTTCTTCAGACCTCAAAGATATAATCCCATCATGCCTTTATATATATTTTTAAAACTCATTAATCAATTGGTCATGGTAATAATCACTTACAAAGTGCAAACAGTATTTAAAGAGATATAATGTATTTAAACCTAAATAATATTAAAAATACAAGCATGAATCCTAATTATATACATCAAGAACTACTTTTTAAATTTATGTAATTTATGTGAAAATAGAAAATTGAAATCTTTTGTATATAAATCCTTAAGATGAAATATATATCATAATTGATAGTTAAAAGGTATACTTTAAAAACAATAAATAGATATTATACATAATATAGTATGGTTACATAGCAGTTTATATAAAAACATGAATTTATATTACTTATATATGAAAAAAACATCTATTCTCTGTCTAATATATATAAGAAATAAAATAAAATAAATCACATAAATAGTATCATCTTCATAAAGAAATAAAATGTGTGTTTATAATGCCTAGCCTAAAGTTAGATCACTGGGATTCATCACAGCATAGACCATTAAAATATATTTATCTTATCAATGTGATATCTATATTTGCACAAAAATTAAAATTAAAATTCGGGCATGGAATATGTCAAATCAATGTTTGTATGGCCTGGCCATAAGGAATGGTTTTAATGAGACTTTTTCATTCAAACCATGTCCCTTATGGGCCTGGAGTCTAATGATCCATTTGTTCTCTTTTTCTTCGGTATAATTTTTAATGTTACCTAGTCTATCAGTTCTCATAATTAATTCCAATACCATGAACTTAAATCTGTGTTTTGTTCCTTTCATAATAACATGTTTCGCTAGTGCATTGTTCTCATTCTCTTTGTTAATAGCGTAAATATGTTCTCTAACTCTTTCTCGTAGGGTTCTGTTTGTTTTCCCTATATAAAATGAGGAACAACATTGACATTGTGCTATATATACAAGGTCCCTACTTCTGCAGTCTGCATTTTTGTCAAAATTAATTTTCTTTCCATTATCCGGGTGTATAAATTCATTGCCATTTAGCATGTAGCTGCATTGATTGCAGTTTCTGCAGGCAAAGGTCCCTTTTCTTATTGACTGTGGAATATTATCACTATTATGGTCATTTTGTTCATAACAAAGTAGCCTTTTTAGGGACTTCATGTTTTTATAAGTGATATTGGGCCTATCACCAGCTATTTCCTTTATTCGATCATCTATCATAAGTAACGGCCAATTCTTGTTTATTATTTCTCTTATTTGATTGTTTTTGTTAGTGTATGGTATAATTAATCGAGTGTGTGTGTTTTGTATAGTCTCATTTGAATTTCCTTTTTCTCTATTTCCATGCCTATGAAGGTATGGTTTCCCTTTTCCTTTCCTAGATTGATCACATTCCATGATGACTTTTTCAACCTTGGCTTTATCATATCCTCTCATTACAAAGTTCTTCTTCAATGTTTTCTGTTGTTCTTTATGTCTTGTTTCATCTGTCACCAGTCTGGAGATCCGTAGTGACTGGTTCTTAACTATGTTTGGGAAGATATGTCTGGGATGCATGCTCTCCTTATGTAATAGATTATTCCTCCAACATTCCTTTCTGTAGAGATCTGTGTCGATTCTCATTCCAGTCTTTGTAATTCGTACATCCAGGAAATCAATGTTATCAGTTGATGAAGTGTGTTCAAAATTCAAAAAATTCGTTGTTCCATTGATATAGATGACAGACTCGTTTAACATATCTGTGGTATCGTCCCAAACGAGAAAAATATCATCTACAAAACGCTTATAGAATTTTATGTTCTCTGAGTATGGATTGTTGCTTTGTATATAAGTCTCCTCCCAGTATGCCATCACTAGATTAGCATAGGAGTTGGCTACTGGTGTCCCCATTGCTGTTCCCTTTTTCTGTAGATAATATTTCCCATTATATGTAAATACATTGTTCTCTAGGATTATTTCTAGTATCATCATGTATCTTATTACTAGATTGCTTGGAATGCCCTTTTGAATGAGGAGTAATCTAACATAGTCTATCCCTATGCTGTTAGGAATGCACGTGAAAAGGGATGTAACATCTAGTGTTACCAAAATATCTTTCTCAATATTAATGTTGTTATCAATATATTCTGCATATTCATGTAAAAATTCTTCGGTGTCCTTTAATACAGATCTAGTTTCATTCAACATAGGTTTTAGCTGTTTCTCTAAATATATAGAGAGAGGCTCTGTGGCCCACCCCCTCCCTGAGACAATGGGTCTCATGGGAGGATCATATAAGTTTTTATGTACTTTGGGTAACCCTCTGTATGTGGGTATCAATGGTTCTTTAACCAAGAAATATAAATATAAATCATTGTCAATTATACCACACAATAACATGTCATATAACATTTCTTGTACATTTCTTATCACTTTGTTCAAGGATGCACCATTCAAGATTTCATATGTATCATTGTCATCTAACAGTTCATTCATTTTCATAACATACATTTCCTTGTCCATTATTACTACTGAGCCACCCTTGTCTGCTTGTCTAATAACAATGTCATTATTCAATTGTAATTTTTTCATTGCTTCATTCTCATCTTTGCTTAAATTGTAATATTCTAATTTATCATGTTTAGCATAATTATTAATTAAATCATTCTCACATGATTTTTCAAAAGCTTCTATAATATGATTAGATGGTGGTATGAACGTAGATGGCTTCTTATAAACATTGTTACATGAATGTACACTGTTATCATCATTGCCTAAAAGCAATTTAAGATTCAAATTCCTGGTAAACATTTTCATGTCTAATATGATGTCAGTGACATCAGCATGTTTAGATGGAATAAAGGATAAACCTTTATTCAACAAAGAGCTCTCAGTCTCACTTAAAGCATACCTTGAGATGTTAATGGTCAGTCCTTCTGTATCGGGCGGAGTACCTTCTTCTGAAATTCGTATATTTCTTCGGAACCTTTCCGTTTTTTGGTGTTCATGGGTTTGGGCCAAACTCTCCGCTCGGTGTTCTTTATTGGATAAGGAAAAGAATGGTCCCCCTCCAGTTCAAATAGAACATCTTCCTGCAGAGATATGCATCCATTTGCATTCGTTTTGTTTCTATTGATTCCATTAGATGCATTGTGTTGAGTCTCGTTCGTTACAGAGCCTGCCGCTTGGCAGTATTCAGCTGTCGTGGGTTGATTTTCTTCATACCTTTCATCTAAACGCTCCCTCCGGTCAGTGTTCACCTCCCCATGAGTCGCGTGGATGATGGCTGTCTCCTGCCTTAATCTGGAAACCAACCGTTCCTTGTTGATAGTTGCGTGATCTTGTGATGTCAAGGCATCTGGATCTGTAGTTGTGACTTTCGTCAAAGCTTCCGGGTTGGATGTGACATGCGCAATCCACATGACTCATGAGGAGGTGAACACTGACCGGAGGGAGCGTTTAGATGAAAGGTATGAAGAAAATCAACCCACGACAGCTGAATACTGCCAAGCGGCAGGCTCTGTAATGAACGAGACTCAACACAATGCATCTAATGGAATCAATAGAAACAAAACGAACACAAATGGATGCATATCTCTGCAGGAAGATGTTCTATTTGAACTGGAGGGGGACCATTCTTTTCCTTATCCAATAAAGAACACCGAGCGGAGAGTTTGGCCCAAACCCATGAACACCAAAAAACGGAAAGGTTCCGAAGAAATATACGAATTTCAGAAGAAGGTACTCCGCCCGATACAGAAGGACTGACCATTAACATCTCAAGGTATGCTTTAAGTGAGACTGAGAGCTCTTTGTTGAATAAAGGTTTATCCTTTATTCCATCTAAACATGCTGATGTCACTGACATCATATTAGACATGAAAATGTTTACCAGGAATTTGAATCTTAAATTGCTTTTAGGCAATGATGATAACAGTGTACATTCATGTAACAATGTTTATAAGAAGCCATCTACGTTCATACCACCATCTAATCATATTATAGAAGCTTTTGAAAAATCATGTGAGAATGATTTAATTAATAATTATGCTAAACATGATAAATTAGAATATTACAATTTAAGCAAAGATGAGAATGAAGCAATGAAAAAATTACAATTGAATAATGACATTGTTATTAGACAAGCAGACAAGGGTGGCTCAGTAGTAATAATGGACAAGGATATGTATGTTATGAAAATGAATGAACTGTTAGATGACAATGATACATATGAAATCTTGAATGCTGCATCCTTGAACAAAGTGATAAGAAATGTACAAGAAATGTTATATGACATGTTATTGTGTGGTATAATTGACAATGATTTATATTTATATTTCTTGGTTAAAGAACCATTGATACCCACATACAGAGGGTTACCCAAAGTACATAAAAACTTATATGATCCTCCCATGAGACCCATTGTCTCAGGGAGGGGGTGGGCCACAGAGCCTCTCTCTATATATTTAGAGAAACAGCTAAAACCTATGTTGAATGAAACTAGATCTGTATTAAAGGACACTGAAGAATTTTTACATGAATATGCAGAATATATTGATAACAACATTAATATTGAGAAAGATATTTTGGTAACACTAGATGTTACATCCCTTTTCACGTGCATTCCTAACAGCATAGGGATAGACTATGTTAGATTACTCCTCATTCAAAAGGGCATTCCAAGCAATCTAGTAATAAGATACATGATGATACTAGAAATAATCCTAGAGAACAATGTATTTACATATAATGGGAAATATTATCTACAGAAAAAGGGAACAGCAATGGGGACACCAGTAGCCAACTCCTATGCTAATCTAGTGATGGCATACCGGGAGGAGACTTATATACAAAGCAACAATCCATACTCAGAGAACATAAAATTCTATAAGCGTTTTGTAGATGATATTTTTCTCGTTTGGGACGATACCACAGATATGTTAAACGAGTTTGTCATCTATATCAATGGAACAACGGATTTTTTGAATTTTGAACACACTTCATCAACTGATAACATTGATTTCCTGGATGTACGAATTACAAAGACTGGAATGAGAATCGACACAGATCTCTACAGAAAGGAATGTTGGAGGAATAATCTATTACATAAGGAGAGCATGCATCCCAGACATATCTTCCCAAACATAGTTAAGAACCAGTCACTACGGGTCTCCAGACTGGTGACAGATGAAACAAGATATAAAGAACAACAGAAAACATTGAAGAAGAACTTTGTAATGAGAGGATATGATAAAGCCAAGGTTGAAAAAGTCATCATGGAATGTGATCAATCTAGGAAAGGAAAAGGGAAACCATACCTTCATAGGCATGGAAATAGAGAAAAAGGAAATTCAAATGAGACTATACAAAACACACACACTCGATTAATTATACCATACACTAACAAAAACAATCAAATAAGAGAAATAATAAACAAGAATTGGCCGTTACTTATGATAGATGATCGAATAAAGGAAATAGCTGGTGATAGGCCCAATATCACTTATAAAAACATGAAGTCCCTAAAAAGGCTACTTTGTTATGAACAAAATGACCATAATAGTGATAATATTCCACAGTCAATAAGAAAAGGGACCTTTGCCTGCAGAAACTGCAATCAATGCAGCTACATGCTAAATGGCAATGAATTTATACACCCGGATAATGGAAAGAAAATTAATTTTGACAAATATGCAGACTGCAGAAGTAGGGACCTTGTATATATAGCACAATGTCAATGTTGTTCCTCATTTTATATAGGGAAAACAAACAGAACCCTACGAGAAAGAGTTAGAGAACATATTTACGCTATTAACAAAGAGAATGAGAACAATGCACTAGCGAAACATGTTATTATGAAAGGAACAAAACACAGATTTAAGTTCATGGTATTGGAATTAATTATGAGAACTGATAGACTAGGTAACATTAAAAATTATACCGAAGAAAAAGAGAACAAATGGATCATCAGACTCCAGGCCCATAAGGGACATGGTTTGAATGAAAAAGTCTCATTAAAACCATTCCTTATGGCCAGGCCATACAAACATTGATTTGACATATTCCATGCCCGAATTTTAATTTTAATTTTTGTGCAAATATAGATATCACATTGATAAGATAAATATATTTTAATGGTCTATGCTGTGATGAATCCCAGTGATCTAACTTTAGGCTAGGCATTATAAACACACATTTTATTTCTTTATGAAGATGATACTATTTATGTGATTTATTTTATTTTATTTCTTATATATATTAGACAGAGAATAGATGTTTTTTTCATATATAAGTAATATAAATTCATGTTTTTATATAAACTGCTATGTAACCATACTATATTATGTATAATATCTATTTATTGTTTTTAAAGTATACCTTTTAACTATCAATTATGATATATATTTCATCTTAAGGATTTATATACAAAAGATTTCAATTTTCTATTTTCACATAAATTACATAAATTTAAAAAGTAGTTCTTGATGTATATAGTTAGGATTCATGCTTGTATTTTTAATATTATTTAGGTTTAAATACATTATATCTCTTTAAATACTGTTTGCTCTTTGTAAGTGATTATTACCATGACCAATTGATTAATGAGTTTTTAAAAATATATATAAAGGCATGATGGGATTATATCTTTGAGGTCTGAAGAAACGTTTTAACTGAACGTGAAAGCGCTAACCAGTTTGTTTGTTCAATAAATTATCTGTGCTGTGCCAGCCGTGGAGTGCTTCTTTTGTCTACTACAGTATCCTGTTTTTTTCTCTTGAGAAGCACCTTGCCTGACATCACTTGTGTTTTTTCTGATCAAGGATTGTAGGTATGTCTGGGGAGGTAGGTTGGGTAGAGAGACAGTCAAGACAGACAAGACTGCAGACAGGGGTGGTGTATGACACATGTGGGGGATAAACTCCTTGAATGGGGAGGGTGTTTGGAAATCAGAGGCCCATGAGCTCCCATATAGATATGGTGGGACTGACATCCCCACCTGCAGGGAGTCACAACTGCACCTTTACAGGCCTGATGGTGGCTGTGCTGGGGGCTGGACAGGAGGGGCAGTCTGCTCCTCAATGTGTGCCAGGCAGCCCTCTATCTGGTGCTGCTGGCCACCCAACTCAGAGCAGATGACACTGCACACCATACCCCAGAACTGACGGAGGATGATGGGCTCATCTTGGTGCCCGCACCTAGGTAGTGCAGGGCCTGCAGAAGATGAAGTTTCAGGGTGAGTCCCAGATGTGCTGGGGCCTAGTGCCATGGTCAGATGGGGCAGAACAGGTGGATCCACTGGGATCGGCCTTCCCAATTGTGCTATGGTATTGAGGTTTTCCAATATATATTGGTTAGCCATGAACAAAACATTTCAATATTAGCTTTAAAGGCATGCATGGGTGTTCAAATTAACCCAAAACAACAGATGTGAAACAGTTGCATAGCAAACAGAACACATGCATAACTGGAACAACAGTATGCATTGTAACAGCATGCCAGTAATGGTATTTGAACAAGGTATGTTAACATGCAACCAATTAATTATATGAACAATAATGTAACACATGTCCCAACATTGGGTTTGGTAAAAACATACCCATAGTATATGACTAATAATTAGTGAAGCAGATGATGGGAGGGGGGAGAGAAGAAAAGTACATTAACAACTCCATAGGCTTCTAATTTTACAACAGTATTGCTCAGTACTGTAGATGTCTGCCCTCACTTTACATCTACCTATGCCCTACCTATGACATACCCATATTTCTGAGGTTGGCCCTGTAAATGGCCTTCCATACAATGGTGCCCACACAGTGGGAAACTGTCAGGTTGCTACCAACCTCAGTGCATAAGTCACCTCACACCTGACTGCATGCTCAGTACATTATTACTGTCATACTTAATGTGGATGACATCTAACACAGCAGGGGGAATGATGCCTCTCCTGGCATTCCATTTGTGGTAATGCTTCTTGTACCAGTCAGTAATTGGGTGACTGCATCTTGGGTAATGATCACATCAACAGGGGAATGTAAGACAGTGGGCAGCTTGCAAGCATCCATACACCTGGTCAGCCACAACCACTTCTTTTGTCCTGTACCTCAGATACATATATCTCAAACAGTGGAGGCCCCCAGACCAATCCTTGGGGTACACCATTGTAGATGATTCTGCTATTAGAGGTGGGTTCTACTACTTTGACTGAGTGGGTACTATCATTGGGCCAGTTAGCTACCCATCTGGTTACCTACAGGTTGGTGCCTAGCTGTGTAGGCGTATATATCCTGTCCACCTGGGGATTAGTATGAGAGGATTGGGGCTAGGTGAAGGTAGGTATTGTTCACCATCTTCCCCTCAACCCTGAGTTTGTTGACCACTGCAGAGAGGTCGATCAGGTTTAACAATACCATGGTGTGTGGGCCCAGGCAATTTGATGTTACCGATCTCCCTGTTCATAATGTCATTGATATTGCCTTCCGTGCCCTTGCAGAGCAGGCTAGTTAGGCTGATGTGCATAATATTGGCTGGGTTGGTGGATTGCTTTGCCTTTGTGTATAGGGATGACAGTGGCTGTCACCTGTGCAGATGGGTTGACACTGGTGCTCAGGCTGTGGTTGACTACAGTGCAGAATGGATCTGAGAGCCCATGCCTGTGTTCATGTGAGATTCCACCTAAAGGTGGTGCAGGACCAGCAGACAAGGAAGTCCTGGGTTGGGTCCCAGATGTGCTGGGGCCCAATGCCATGACCAGATCAGGTGGGACAGGCGGATCCTCCAGGATCTGCCTTCCCAAACATTCTATGGTGTTGAGGTTTTAAAAAATATGTTGGTTAGTCATGAACAACACATTTTAAGATTAGTTATAACAGCATGCATGGGTGTTCCAATTAACCCCATAAAACAGATTTGAAACAGTTGCATAGAAAAATGAACACATGTATAAATGGAACAACAGTATGCATCATAACAGCATGCCAGTAACATTGACTGCAACAGGCCACCAACAATAGTATTTGAACAAGGTATGTTAACATGCAACCAATCAAATATGTGAACAATAATAGAACACAAGTCCCAACATTAGGTTTGGAGAAAAATATACCCATAGTATATGAATTATATTATTTATCCAGCTGATGGGTGGAGGGGAGACAAAAAGTCCATTAACAACTGTTTATGCTTCTATTTTTCACAACAGTATTGCATCTACCTATGACCCATAGCTTCTGCAGCACAAACATACCCATTAAACTGTCAACCTGGAATGGTATGGGGCAAACTGTGACAACTCTGGATACATGACTAGAGGGGACTCATACATGTCAGGGTTACATATCCGACTCAGGAGGAGTACCCTGAACTGCTATGTGAGTGTGCTACTGGCATACTTCAGCTGGTTTCCTATCTGTGCCCAGGGTTATTGCCAGCAGTGACCACTAGCCATGACAGCATGACACTTGAGAGACATGAATCGGGAAGAGTGCATTTGTATCTATCTATCCTGCTGTCATTTGCAGGCATGTGGTGGGACAGTTGAACAGTTGTACACAGTTTATTAGTATACCCTTCATACAGCTGCTACCAAAATGTCCTTACCTGTAGAGAAAATATCTATTAATACTACCTGACTGTTTTTTACATTTATTCCTGACTTCTTGTGTGTAGATATGCACACATCTTAGTACCACTCCCTGGATTCAAACCATGCCTGGGTGTGCAAAATTAGCAACTAGGCTATTTCTCACCACACTGAGCTACTGGGAAACTGCTGCTTCTTGCTTCACTGGTTTCTGCCTAATAGTCTCTTGGTTAGACAGTCTGAACTTGTAATCCTCTCATGCATGCATGACAGATAGTTATTGTACTGTGCATTAATCCTTTGGATTACTACAATCTGGAAAGCAAAGGTTAACACAAGGCAATGCTGGATGGAACACACTTTGAAACTTTACACATTGCTATTCAGGGTTCAGAGCTTACTGCAGTATATATTTCACATTTCAGTTATATCTTTTTTTACAGCCCCACCAGCTAACGCTTTTCTTAACAGCTGGTTCACAGAGCAACCTCAGTTAATGTATGCTGTCACAGCCATATTTGCTGTGAAGAACTTGTATACATTCCATACGTCTACAACAACATACCAAAATAAACACAACAGTTTTTGCAGGGATCTTTATTACACATCAATATTAGTTGGTCAAACTTTTTTATTTATTCAACTCACACAGTAACAGTATACCTACTAGCAGTAAACAATGTACTCCTTCTTAGCTATTTGAACAATATACTGCAAAACAGATTTGTACTCACCAGCCTGTCGGTGCAGCCTCAGCAGTCTGTTAGCATGGGCTTCTATGTTACTAGCCCTCTCTGCTGCAGCTGTAGGGGAGGCAAACAAACATTATGCATTCCTGTGTAGCACATTCTCAGGCTAGTATTTGCTATAAACTACTTGGTAGTGATACTTACTACTGGAGCATTCCATGCCCATGCATCTTGGATCCATTGGGCCAAGAGTGCCCGCTTCCTCCACATTAGGTCAGCATAGTGGTGCCGTACCTGCTCACCAGTCCAGGGGATGCCAGTAGCACTGGTGATATCACATGCAAGACAGTCCTAGGCCTCCACTTTGTATTGTGAGCCCTGGTAATAGCACAGCAGCAGTCTTTTCTCATGGTTTTCTACAAGGAGTCCAGCCATGCAACTGGACTCCTGAATGCTCCAGCGCTGCACCTGAAAGTGTGCTCCTTCACCTACACCAGCCATAGTACCTGCACAGATGAACTATAACAGATTCTGGCTGTATTCCCACCTGCGACATTTAAATAAGGTGATATTTCCACCCTTTGCTGTCATTGGACCATTTTGAACATGTTAAGCTCTGTTAAGCAGTGCGCAAATCTGCTAAACTGAGTTGAACAGTGCTTAAAGGGGTAATTGCTGAGCACTGCTTAACAGTATGCAAATTCGCTTAGCTGAGCTACCAGTTGCTTAACAGTCACGTCTAAGCGATGCTTAAACTTTGTAAGCATAGCTGAGCATTGCTAACTATTGCTCACTTTTCATTTTTAAAGAAATTATCAGAATAATGACTTCATTTAGTAAGTGTATATGATTTACTTTAAATGACATCCCTCTATGTGCTTTCATTACATTAGCAAGGGCTGTGACTATACTGTATGGGACACTTGTGTATACATGGGTGGTTTCACATGTTATATGCACTCACACTTCCATTTTACACCCGCTACACTACCCTGGTTGACAAAAATCAATTGCTACATGCTTTAAAATGAAAATAATGATATTAACACTGCTTTCCCATGTAAAAATAAATTGCCGGCCTTGGTACTCAAACCATGAAAACCTGCATGTAAAGCCAGGGCTCTAACCACTATACTATCTCAGGGGGGGATTTTAGCTGTATATTTTTATTTATCTCCTCTGGGGTGTTTAAGCAATGCTGGGCAGAGGGCTATAATGTGCACACTCACTCAGCTATGCTTATACATGCCTTATTATGGGAAAAAATTTAACTGTTTATGTCCATGTTTAGCTTTGTTACTCTAGGAGGTTGATGTATATGTGAGGCAGGCATCTGGGCATTCTGCAGACACCTGTACAGTTGAGGGCTTTGCCAATATTGCACTTTCACATGGCAGACATTTCTGTTTCAGTCTTCATACCCTGCAGAAGTCCGTGCTACTGCAAACTTTTTATTTTGTCAGCTTTTGGGTTTGTCAGTGCACTTTGTAAAATGTGTCCCTATTTATGTGCCTTTATCCACCCCTTATTTATGGCTTGTACTGCTTTATTGCTCTAGGAGGGTGAGAAGTATGCAGGGAAGGCGTCTGAGCATTCTTCAGACAGCTGTACAGTTAACAGCTATGGTCGTACAGCGCTTTCACATGGCAGACATTTCTGTTTAAATCTTCATACCCTGCAGGAAGTCCATGCTACTACAAACCTTTTATTCTATCAGCTTTCAGATTTGTCAGTGCAATATTTTGGACATTTCCCTATTTTTGTGGTTTTGTCCCACACTTTTACAATGCACGAGGTGTGTGACAGAACCTGTCACACATACCCTGCAATTCCTTAATCATCTGCTGACTATTTCTGTGTCCATGGACACTGACATAGCATTTTATTAGCTGTCAGTGTCTGCGGACACTGACAGCACTTGCAAAGTGCCATATGGCACTTTTACAATCAGGGGGTGTGTGACAGAACCTGTCACAAACACCCTGCATTTTCTTAATCATCTGCTCTCTATTTCAGTGTCCAAGGAGACTGGCATAGCTATTTTATTAGCTGTCAGTGTCAGCCGATACTTACAGTTCTTGCAAAGTACCATACAGAACTTTTACAATGCAGGGGATGTTGCTCCCCTAGCTATTTCAGTGTCCATGGACACTGAAATACAAATTTTAATTTCATTTCAGTTTCCACAGAGATTGAAATACTGTGCAGCACTTTCTGAGTGCAGGGGGCATGCTCAATGTCCATGCACTACTTAGACACACCCCCTGCACTCATTCACTGTTCATGTCCATTTAGCCTTAACAGCAGCACACCTTCATGAATATGGAAGGCGCGCTGCTGTTAATGCTAATGCTGCATGAACATGAACCACTCCGTGCAGGAATAGCACTATTCCTGCACAGAGTTTATTGAATTCAGGGGTATGTCATTCTTTTATTCAATAGATTTGCTAGGTGTCTCCTTTCCCTGAACATATCCACCAAAATTGTCATCTCAACCACAAATCTAGCATTACCACTAACTAATCTGGACAAACAAACCATTTGTGCCTTTACTACACTCCTTTTCTTGATAAAGGGGTGGTTACTAAGAAAAAATATCTCACGCAATGGTTCTTCCAGTAAGACCAATAAATCTCAAAATATTCTGGGATTTGTAACTTTGGGGAGTTGAAATCAGGGAAAGTGCATTCATTCAGTTAAATTTCATTGAAAGTTAATTCTTCCACATTTTACTTTATATCACATCAGTTGTTCACCATGACTAACAGAGTGTTGTGGAAGTATTGACTGCAGTGCATGGCACATCTGGTACAATAGTCATTACTGAGCTTCTGCACATACAGCAAGTGCAAATGGCCAAAACACTCTAAAAATACAAAAACTAAAAAATGGTCAACACTCCTTGTGAGAGGTTCGGTATAAATTATTTAATAAATCAGCAGTTGAGTATCCCTTTTAGTGTAAAAATTATCTGGTACAATTCCATGCATTGCATGGTCTGCCTGGGATAGGAGTGGGAGCATCACTCAGTTAGGCACAGTTAAGATCAGCATACCATGCTGCATTACTTTTGTTTCTGTGCAGGTGTCATTCACATGTGCTACCACCATGTAATGCAATGCATATACACAGACCAGTCACATTCTGTTGGCACACAGAAGATGGGTACTTAGTTCATATGCAGTGGTCTTAATGGTTTCCTCATTATATATGCATGTACACCAAATCCTATTAGCATTCCATTAAGACTATGTCATGCCATTGTCTTTCAGATAGCATGCTGGATTACAGTATAAAGATATCTTTTTTATATTTTTGTACAGTCTGGAAGGCATATGCTCATATATCTTTTCCTGTCCCACAATGGACAGCTATGTCACTGCTGGCCACGAAAGTATAATGTATGAAGATAAATGTTGCCTAAATGGAGCTGCAGGTTATCAAGAATGCTTTACAGGATGTTGCTAAATGGGTTTTGGAGAAGTGTAAGAAGCCCTAAGTGCCATTGAGCTGAAACTGTAGTTGATATTAACATGGTGGCTGATAATGATAATTTCAGCTCAGAATGCTGATTCCACATTGCTGCTATGAACAAAAGAGCTCAGAGAAAGGCATGTGACATTAGAATTTGGGCAGAAAGTGGTAGGATAAGAACATCTATTGCACTCACACTGAGCACTGATGATCATTTTCTGGGTTTGGTTGCCCCTGTCATTGTCATTCATGGTATGTTAGTGTCCAGCACTGCACAGGTAAATGTTATTAGGTGGCTAGGCATGTAACTTGGGGGACTGCTGATACTGTAAGATGTCCCTGGCAAAAACTTTCACAGGTATAACAAACAAATCTATGGGACAGTTTTCAAGTCAGCCTTAACCAGCAACAATGCCTAGTGATCAAGTCACATTAGAGCTTGTGGCAGGCACACAAAGGCAAGGTATGTATAACTGGATTTTATTGTAGGAATATACTGTCACTTATTCTTCAGTTGTCTGTCATATACACTTCACATCCACAAGTGATTGAGAAAAAGCATGTTGATTCTCATTCCCTTATTCTATCAAATTCTCAGGTTACTAGTACTAATATTTTAAAAAGTGTCCATGATTATTTCTGGATTTGTCCCTGATTTCTGGAGATTCTCCTTAAATCCATCCATTTTCAAGGAAGCTCTTGCATAGAAGACATTATTTTATGCAATTCCTTCTTCAGAAAAGAGTCTTTGAGAATGATTTGAAGTGCTTATTTTTCATTTTCAGCAGAAAATAAATGTAAAAAAATGAACTATGTTGTTCTAAAGCTGTGCTGAATTAATACAAAATGCAAATAACTCTTTAAAGAAATTATTTATGTTGTGAACATCAGTTTTGATAGAATCTTTTGGTATTTTACCATCTTGGATAAAAGTGCTCAGCTAAAAGTTAGTTTTGTGTAATGAATAAAAGTTTACATTTTAGACTTACCACAGCTCTTCCTTGAGACCCAGTGGAATTTCTTGTATATTGTTGCAGTGAGGTTTTTTTTTTTTGTATTTTATCCAATTTGCTGTATATCTGACCACAAAGGGATTTATTTGTAATGCATAACATTTACTAACTATGCTAGCATATGTGATGGTGTCAAATGCTTTGGCCAGGTCAAGGTACACCAGGTGAAGAGCTGAGAGACTGCCTTCCAGACTATCTGCAAATATACAGAGCTGAGTATATATTTTCTGGTTATAGAGTTTGTTAATTGTTGCTTAGATCTCTGTTGAAACTGTTGTCTCACTGTTCTGAGAGACTGATCTGCAAATATACATAGCTGAGTATTTTTTTTTTTGGTTTTAGAGTTTGTACTGTTAGTTGTTGCTTAGGTTTCTGTTGAAACTGTTGTCTCGCTGTTCTGAGAGACTGATCTGCAAATATACAGAGCTGAGTATTTTTTTGGTTTTAGAGTTTGTACTGTTAGTTGTTGCTTAGATCTCTGTTGAAACTGTTGTCTCACTGTTCTGAGAGACTGATCTGCAAATATACAGAGCTGAGTATATTTTTTGGTTTTAGAGTTTGTACTGTTAGTTGTTGCTTAGATCTCTGTTGAAACTGTTGTCTCACTGTTCTGAGAGACTAATCTGCAAATATACAGAGCTGAGTATATATTTTTTTGGTTTTAGAGTTTGTACTGTTAGTTGTTGCTTAGATCTCTGTTGAAACTGTTTTGTCCTACCCACCTTCCCTATTTTTGGTTTGTAGTTTAAATTTGGTGGCTTTTGCAGTTGCCCACCCCACTGTAGATTTGATCTGGGACACTCCCCCAGTCCCATCTCTTTACCACATTCCACCTAATAAACTCTTTCTGCACTTGCTTTTAGTCCATTTTAATTTAATTGCATTTTTTAAACTGTGTTTGGTCTAATATTGCTACATACTCAAGTGTGCTAGCTTGCACTGCATGTAAATTGTTTTTACTACTATTTTTGCTACTTTTCTGTAAAAAAAAAAACTGTAAGCCTGTTTCCTATCTTTCCTGTAACTAGTGTTCCAGATACAGATTTGCTGTATCCAGGACTGTATGTAAACTTCTGAGCCTCCCAAGCGTTTCTGTGTTGGAGGGAAGCCTTCTAGCTTATCAGTGGGAGTGGTAAGTACTAGGTAACCTGTCTACCACATAAGGAGTGGTTCTGACCCAGAAATTGTAGTTATTGGCCATCTGGGCAATCTCTTCTATCTCTCTCAACTTTCTGATTTGAAAGCCTGCATTTGCACTTGTTTCTGTCCTGTAACTCATCTAGTGCAGATACAGATTCTTAGTTTTAGCACTTAAATGTGCTTATTCATGCTCAGCACTTGTTCAGAACTTGTAAGCACTAAATAAGCTACTAATTACTATAGTACTCAATCTTCCTCATTACCTAGAGGAAAACAGTTTTCGTACTTACTTTTCTCACTTGCTTAGAGAAAAACAGCTCTTGTACTCACTTTCCTCACTTATCTAGAGGAAAATAGTTTTTTTATTCAGGAATGTCCAAGGGTCAGCTCCCAGTGTGCTCTCATGTCTATCTGATGAATCTGGGCATCTTGAGGCAATGTAGAAATTGCCTCATGTACACAAACAACCCTCTCCTTTTACCACCCAACACTACAACCTGTGAGAGATGCACTTATCTAGCCAAACTGAAGGTAAAGCTCTCTCCAACCAAGACTGAACTTGACAGTCATGAGGAGAAGATAAACATTTGCACCACACCACACTCATCACAGTCTCACTAAATCTACACCACCAAAATCCACATATAGTAACACAAAAACATTCACAGAGGCTCTCAATAATAATCTGTCTAAGCAACAGAGACCTCTAAAGCAGAAATGCAAGCGACCTCCATCCCCCAACATAACCCAAATGACACATAGCCCTCAGACTCAGTGTGCCACTCAACCACAGCCAATAAGGCAAAACAACGTACCCGACACACTAGTCATAGGTGACTCTATAGTCAGGCACACTGATTTCCCACTCACCAGGCTAAAAAATGAGAAGGTTACTGTCAGCTGCCTGTCAGGTGCCAGGATCCATCACATAACCCACGCAATCAGGTCACTCCACAACAAGTACAAATATGACTCTGTCATTGTCCATGTTGGTGTAAATGATCTGAGCTGTACCTTGCTGGTCTACATGAAAAGAGACATGGAAGAGCTATCCGATCTTGTAGCCCAGGCAGATATAACCCTAGCCCTGAGTAGCATTCTGCCATTGCCCAGAATGATACTGCAGTATAAGGACAAAATGATTGACTTCAACAATTGGCTAAGCTTCTGGTGTCATTCTAAGGGGATCCAGTATCTGTCTGCTTGGGATGACATGATCGACAGACAATGATGCTTTGCCACAGATGGCCTGCACCTGTCACCCCTGGGATTCCGGATACTGGCTAAGGGTCTTGCTGCCTCTATAGTGCCTTTTTTAGGTACGGTTCAAATAACAAATTCACCATCATAACAGGAACAAGCAAGCAAAAACTGAGGGTAATGCTACTCAATGGTAGAAGTCTAAATCTCAAAATGCACTCACTCGAGGCACTCCTTAAAATGGAGAACATTGATATCTGTGCAGTGACTGAGACCTGGTTCAAGGCTCCAGAGAGCACCCCTGCACTACCAGGCTATAACTCATACCACACTTTTCGGCCATGTAACCTGGACCGAAACACCAAAGGTGGAGTTGTGTCCATATTCGTTAAGGATATCCACACCTCCAGGCTAGCTGGTCAGCATAATGCATCCGAGGTTATCCAAGTGCAACTAACTCTGGGCAAAACTGCAATCCAAATTGTAGCTTGCTACAGATCCCCCACCATGCCCCAGGATTCCCACTCCTCTTTTCTTGATGTACTGGAAAATATTAGAGTTCAACCAAACACCCTAATAATGGGCGACTTCAACTACCCCACCATTAACTGGGAAAACTACTCCTGTACCAACTCCTTAGTTCAACGCTTTCTGGAATTCATAAACTCCAATGCCCTGGATCAACTTATCCACACCCCCACCGGGGGCAACAATATTCTAGACCTAGTCATTACCAACATGAGTGACCAGTGTTCCACACCTGAAGTCAACTCCTCGTTGGTCCGATCCGAACATAAGCTAATCACCCTTGATATCCACATCCAGCCCCCACCCCACCCCCATTAAGGAACCACAGTAAAAAATTCTCCAAAGCCAACTTCATGCTTCTTAAGACAGAAGTGGTGAACTTCATGACACCCATGCAGATGGACAATACAGTTACAACTGCTGAATCCTACACAAATGCACTCTATAAGCACTTACACGAGTGCATGGGTTGCGCTATCCCAAACAGAACCAAGATGCTATCCTCCAAAAAAAGGAAGACAATCTGGTGGTCCCCTGCCATAAACAAACTGTGCAACAGAAGGAAGAAACTGTTGCAAAAGAGAGTAAAATCCCATGAGTGGAGGAGCTCTCTGGTCAGCCTCAGTAAGAAGCTGAGATCCCTTATAAGATCCTCCAAAGCTAGCTATGAAAACAAAATCACCACTAATTCCAAGGACAACCACAAAGCATTATATAGCTATGTCAAGAATCTTGATGGCAACACACAGATCTGCTCTGAGTTACAGCACAAAGGCAAGAAAAGTACAGAACCAACTGATATTGCCAACATCCTGGCAGATAGGTTCAGTGCTAACTTTATTCCCCTCTATCCCCCTAAAGAGCCCATATCTATACAGGAATAATGCAGAGCCCCTGTAATCACAACTATGCAGGTAAAAGCTGCACTCTCTAAAGCCAAAAACACAGCATCCATGGGACCGGACAACATCCCAGGCTGCATTTTATACGAACTTCAGAATGAACTGGCTCCCCACTTAAGCACCATGTTCAATAATAGCCTCACATCAGGCTTTGTGCCCACTGAATGGCGCACAGCCACAGTTATCCCACTCCACAAAGGGGGAGCCACCACTGATCCCAGGAACTATCGATCTATTAGCCTGACGATCCTGGTCTGCAAGGCCATGGAACGTATCATCATGGAACTCATAAACAAAGACATTGGTAACCTCCAAACTCTGGATCCCACCCAGTTCGGGTTTGTGAAAGGCAGATCATGCCTCCTGAACCTGATCAACTTCTTTGAGGCAGTCACCAAAGCCGTAGATGAGGGTAAGCTGGTTCACACAGCCTATCTTGACCTTGCCAAGGCTTTCGACACCATCCCCCATTCTGGAATTATAGCTAAACTCACTAAACTAGGTTTAAATCCCTACATCACAAGATGGGTTGCCAACTGGCTCACTGACAGAACCCACACTGTAAAGGTTGCAGACTCCAAATCTGACCTCAAAGCAGTGACAAGTAGAGTACCACAGGGTTCCATCCTGGGACCTCTCCTGTTTGGTATCTACTTCTCTGAAGTACAGGCTAACACAGAAGGCCTCTGGCTAATGAAGTTCACAGATGACTGCAAACTAGGAGCCATAGTCAAGTCCCCAAATGATGTGGACATCCTACAGAAGGGCCTCGCTGAGACAGATGCCTGGTGTCAGAGCCATGGCCTCAAGCTTAATGCCAAAAAGTGCAGTGTCATCCCCTTTGGCAAAAACTCTGTACCCATGAACTACCACATAGGTAGCAATCTACTTAACACCGAATGCATGATAAGAGACCTTGGGACCCAGGTGGACAGTAGTCTCTCCTTTGATAGTCACATCACCACAGTAGTCAGGAAGTCCTTCTATGTGGCACACCTCATCATAAAAGGGTTCTCATCCAGGAAAAAAGAGGTCATTGTTCCCCTCTACTCAACACTCATTAGACCCATTATAGAGTACAATGCCCCTTTTGGAATGTACCTCACAAGACATCTGCAGCAGCTGGAAAGGCCACAGAAGTACCTCACAAAGAGGATTACTGGCCTCAAACAAATGCCCTACACTGACCGCCTCAAAAAACTCTAGCTTTACTCCGTAGCATATCGCCTACTCCAAGGTGATCTCTGCCTAACATATAACGCTATGTCAAACCCAGAGCTGTTGGACATGCTACACCTAAAGAAATCCCAATCCCTCCAAGCTACACACTCTAGGGACATAAACCTTGTCACCACAATAAACAGGACATGCTGGAGGGATAGATTCCTGTCCCAGAGACTTCCCATACTCTGGAACAGGCTAGCCATCTATGTCAAGCAAAGTTCTTCATTAGCACTCTTCAAGAAAAATCTTGATGAGTGGATGGGAAATAAGAAATACACCCCAGGGATCACTTCTGTGTCTCTGCTCGATAGTGGCACAGGAAAATAACTTTCTTGGGTGGCGTAAGCCAGGGAACCTTGTTGGCTAGGCTTATGCAGGCCCTTGGGCCAATAGCCTAGTACCTACCTATGAACCTATGAACCTATGACTGCTGTCAACAGCTTGTGTTACCCTTTAGAAGAAGTTAACCAGATTCATTAGACAGCATCTACACCTGACAAAACAAACTGTTGTGTGTCTAGATTAATGAGATTTTTCATATTATAGCTTATCAGATCAATGCAAGACTGATCAGGCTGATGGACCAATAATTCCCAGGGGTGGTGGTAGGGCCACCCTTCTGAAGTGGCATTACTACTGCTGTGTACGCCAAACCTCCTGAGCAAAGCCAGTGGCTAAACTCAGGTTAAATAGTTTAATGTGTGGCAGAAGCCTAAAGGGTGAGTGCTTTACAATTCCTGGGCATGTGGTCATATCAGAATTTTTTTGCTGCTTTAATTTTATATTTAGTAGTTTATGAACAATAATTTTATGTTTTGCAGCATTTTAAAGTAAAATAGTTCCTCCTCCTGTTTTATCTAATTGATTGTTATACAGGGTTGCAACATTTTAACTATGTGGAATTTTGGAATGAAACTTTCAGAGTAGTCATTTCAGGGACCTTTCTGTCAAAGTGTTTTCTACTATTCTACAAATATGTTTGTAAATACCACCTTGCCATTGTTTTCATGAATTCTGCTCTATGTATTCAAGTAATTGAAATTCAATGTTATAATTCAGGTTGTGGTCCATAGACAGTATGTTGAAAATCTGAACTCAAACTATTAAACTGGGCATTTGTTGAAAATAATATTAACAGAAAGCACTGCCTTGCCCATTTTAATTAAACTGTTTTGCAGTATTGACACTTTTTAACTGTGTGGAATTTTAGTATGAAATTTTCAGGTTAGTCATTTTAGGAACACTTCTTTCAAACTGCTGTATGTCATCACATAGATTCCTCTTGTAAATACTGACTCACGGTTATTTTTGCAAAGCTCATTCTGGACCTGAGTTGCACAACTTCAGTCATAGTTCAAGCAGTGATGGTGGTCCATCAATGGTAGGTTAAAAACCTAAGCTCAGACTATTAGATTTTGGCAGTGTAATGGGCATTTGTTCAAATGAATGTCTAAAAAATATTGCCCATTTTAACTAATTGATTGTTATACACTGTTAAGCTTTTCAACCATGTGGACATTTGGTATGAAATTTTAGGGAAGACATCATGCAGGTTATTCTGTCTTAATGCTGTTTGCCGTTAAACAGTTTCATTTGTACGTCATTTCACAGTCATTTTTGAAAATCACATTTTCAATCTGTGTTACACAAACTATGTCATATTTCATGTGGTGGTTGTTCATAGATAGTATGTTGAATATCTGTGCTCACAATGTTTGACACAAGTTATAGGTGTTAGTGCAGACACTTTTTCATTCCTCTTACACCAGGCTTAACATTGCTCCTGTACTTTTCTCTTCCCCATCTCTACCAACTTCCACACCCATTTTGTAATGTAAATGTGCATAATGTGCATTGCAGCAGGAGACAGAACATCTTTTGCCTGTCTGGAACTTGATCACATTGCATTTGCAATGCTTTCCTTAAAACATTTTTTTTTTTTTGCCGATGGAAGACATTCAAACATTCTTTCATACTGAGCCTGTATTTCCCAGACATGAGCATATTTTTAGCATCTTTATGTGGAGTTTGCTTAACTTGGTGAAAGTCAATCCTGAGCAATACTCAGATAGAGAAACATCACAGAAGTATGAAACACAATTTTAAAAGTGTTTAAATTTTAGATTAGAAGAAAATAAGAGAATATGCTCAGTGCAAAACTCTTAAGTGCCATTCCGGAGATTGGACAAATGGTGCAACTGGACAGATTGGATGGATGATGTGGATCAGACTAGCTTAATAACCTTTTAGGAGATGTAAAAAAGGTTAGCAAAGAGGAGTTTGTGTGAAGAAATGGTGATGCAAAATGTGACATGTCACAAGGGATGGGGCACTGGACTGTCAAGAGACAGAGAAGTGAGATACTTACAGTGGGTCAGTGGCAACCCTAACATGAGGTGGCAGATTAACACACTTGACATTCTGTTTGTGCTGCTAAACAGAATGCCAAAGTTTGTGTATTTTCTGGATTGCCAGGCAATTGTTCTGATTTCTTTATAGTCCAGAAAAAACTTGAAGGCATCAACCTTCATGAGTCTTTGTTTAACATAACATATTTAAAAATGCTTTTTTTGCACTCCTTTGGCTTTCTACTAGCACATTCATGTGTATAATTTCCATTATAACAGTTTTACTTCTGCTATCTGTTTTTCCCAAAATTTTTAAAGATATTTTCTGCTTTTTTCTCTTAATTATATATGGAAGCTGAGTGCAAAACCTTATTCCATTGCAGGCCAGTATTACTAGTGGGAGAAACAAAAAAGGGTCTGCTAACTGGATTTTGAACTATATAAGTATGATGGGATCTGTGACTGAATATGAGGACTAGGTAGCCTGCTTTTGTTTCCCCCATCATGAGGACAGATTTGAGGTAACCAACAATCTGGTTGACCAGTGACATTTGCCCATTTTACAAACACTACTCAGACCTAGTGTCACCTCTAAGTGTTTATCTAATATTATCCTACCGACTCCTGACGGCATCAAACATTGCATGTTTATATTTACATTAATAATTTCAAAAGGATAATGTTATGAAAAGATATGATTTTAAAGCTTGCATGGTGGCATACACAATTGTACTGCTTATTGGCCCCATGCCTAATGCAGCTAAAGAGGTGTTGAGTGTGTTCAGATACTGTTTATATTGCAATAATTTTTGTATTTCTTTAATATCTCAATAATCAAATAACACAGCTAGAACTGCTTAACTTCATACGATGAAAGTTTGCTGTTCGTTGAACAAAATGTTGCTAAAATTATGTGTGTTGAGTTGTTACTAAAATACAATACAAGTTATTTACAAGACATTATAAAGTTAATATTTAGTGTGTTTATTGTAATTTAGCTAGCTTAAGACCTAGAATTTAATGACTGTGAAAGTTGTAAAGAATAGTTAACACTAAACCATTTGCCTTATGCTTCTTTAGTAATACCTTTGATTCAACAGATACAGATTTATCTGACCTGTGAATCTCTCTCTCACTCTAAATATATATATATATATATATATATATATATATATATATATATATATATATATATATATATATATATATATATATATATATATATATATCAAATGCTGTCTCCTGGATTAACAGTGAGAAGGATAAGGATGCACTATGAGAGTATAGTTTTAAAGAGTTGGTACCTCTAGTCTCTGGAGTCATGCAGTCTGGACTAAGTGTTGCACACAGTCTCTGCTGTATTCTTTTAGCTAGTCTATCTATATTTAATGTTACATAGTAATACAGTCATGTCTAAAAATATGGATTTTCATGCATTCACATGCTTCTTGTTACAATTTCCAATCTGTATTATATCAGAATGTATACAAAGCTTGCTGCAGTCCAGTAATGTACTCATCTCTACAAAAAAAAAAACACATTCGTACAGTCACATGGATGTCTATAATTTATAGCAGGCCTACCATGAAAGCTGACTACTTTGCCTGTTTGTAGTTCAGTAATGTATTTTACACTGAAAAATAGAAATATTTTATATACGGTCATCTACAGTACTGTATTGTTTCTATTCCGTCTGATTTCAAATTCGAGGTTTATGCTAAGGTCTGGCATTTAATATATATTAATTTCATTGCCCATCTAACGCTGACTGCTTGGTGATCATTAACAATTAACCCCAGGAAGAATAACTTGTCTTGAAATTCTCTGGGGTTCTACTACTTCCAGTAACCAAGCTAGCAGATGCTGGCCATTACCTTTGTCCATTTCACAATGTAATGGATGGACGAGGTGATATGAACAAAGAACCATGGGTAAGAAATGAGTAAAGACAGAAATAAACTGTCTGTTTTTGACTTCTTAAAATTTTTTGTCATATTCCATAAAGATGTTAAGTTTTCTTTTCTGTAACCCACTACCTTTAACAAAGTGCCTAACCTGGAATGTTAAATACTGTTTTTGGTTTCATATATCCAAGAATAGTGCACTCAGTAAATCCAATTCAGTGTGAATATGTATAATGTACTGCTCAATCACTTCTCTGCCTGCCTCATAACCCCTGCATTACTATACTTAGAATCATTTGTCATGCTGATTTGCTCACATCGCTTCTAAATCTTTTGTAACATAAAATGTGAAGTGGAAAGAAAAGGCAGAGAATTTACTCAAGACACTTAATTTTGTACGGTTTTACTGTGTCTTCTTTGCTACATATTTTAATGACAGCTACTCATGTCCTATATCAAAGGCAGTAATGCTATCGTCTATATTTCCATTTAAATTACATTCTCCTTTTCAGGGAATAAGTGGAATGTGTAGGCAGACACTATAAGCTCTAAAGTTATTCAAGTTTATTACTAAGCAAGACAGCCAAGGCCCACTCTGTTTCCTACAATTTCATTCCAGTGACCTTTACTGCTACTGATACATCGCTGTTGAGCCATAGCTGGTCAGTACAAAGGTCTGCCATTTAATGGAAAAAATATATTTTGTCTTATGCAGCCCTCTTGGAAGAAAGTTAGCATATGAAGTAATCCTGAGGTTGGCAGCAAAAAGAAAAATAAATACAATATTTGCACTAGTAAAAACTTATACAGTCATTTGAAATATTTCAACATTTTCTGAGAAAATCACAACCATAAAAATTTTCCAAGACTGTAAAAGAGACAGTTGCATTCTGAGGAATGTTTTTATACATCTTTTTCAAATATATGAAATGAATAATATGACACAGAATGTGTGCATATGTGACTGAATAGTGTACTTGTCTGAGCATGCATCAGATCAAATAGTACATCATTAAATGTGGTGTAAAGCACACAAAAGGGCTCTAAGTGTAGTCATTTTACTGGCCAGAGGGCTCTGTAGTCGGTTATCTGTATTTCCAGTGCTGGTATAAATTTGGTACATTTGCACAGAGTTGTTCACAATGCCAGTGCCCTGTACAGACACAGACATCTAAAAACACATTTTCCCTTTAAAACTGTCTATAAAGTGGTATCCTATAAAGCAGTAACTATAGAGCAAATACCTTGCACACTGACAAACCTAGAGCAGGTAGATGCACATTAAGTGGCAATACTCTTAAATTGAGTATTTTAGAGCCTAGTCTGCCTCCAACCCCTCCCATAAAAGCACCCCTAGTAGCCTTCTATTAACTCCCATATGCCACATCCTTGCAGCTCACCAATTAGGGGACCAGACAACATGGATATGCAATTTCCTAGTTTCTCTGCAGCCAGCCTGGGTTATATGAGCATCTTGTGACAATGTAGCAATTGTCTCATATTTGCTGGCAACCACTTAATCCTTAAAATAACTGATACAGTATGTGAGAGACATATATACACAATGTCACTGGAGACTAAAGCTTGACAGAAAAACACATGTCAAACCATGCACACAGCACTCCCCACAGATAACACAGAGCGCATTCACATAGACCAACATATGCTGATGCACTTAAATGCAATCTTCCTAAACAAACAAGATCTTCTGGAATACCCATCAGCAACGATTATCCTCAGCAAACCCAAAATAACTCAACAAAAGCAACATCTGGCAACATATATACAGCCTCAATCAGTGGAGCCCCAAATACAAAGCCTGTAGGGCAAGCAAACACACTTCTCAGGATTCTAGTCATAGAGGACTCCATTGTAAGACTTATTAATGCCCCTCTAACCATGCTGAACAAGACGAAGATGATGGTTAGTTGCCTATCTGGAGTCAGGATCCATCAAATTATGCCTACAATGAAGTCACTGCATCACAGGTACCAGTATGATTCCATCATAGTCCATTTAGCTGTAAATGCCCTGAGACGTACCTCCCAACAGTATATGAAGAGAGACATGATAGATCTCTCTGACTATGTCTCTCAGGCTTGTATGAACCTATCACTAAGCAGCATATTACCTTCAACAAGAATGAAGCCACAATTCCAACAAAAGTTAGTTGATTTTAACAATTGGCTGAGTTTCTGGTGTCATTCTAAGGAGAACCAATATCTGTCAGCATGGAAAGACATGGTTACCAAACTATTTTGCTTTGCCAGGGATGGTCTGTACCTATCCCCGCTAGGCTTTTGAATATTGGCTACAACTTTATCCTTTCACATAGAGCATTTTTTAGGTAATTGACAAACCTACTAATATAGCAAAATCAACTTAACTGAACCTCAAGGTGTTACTGCTCAGTGTCAGGAGCCTAACAAAAAGCAAAACTCCCTCCAAGCCCCACTCACTCTTGTGAATATAGACATCTGTACAGTTACTGAGACATAGATTAAAGCTGCAGAGAGTACCCAGCAGTGGAAGGTTTCAGTGCCTTCACACCTTTAGAGCAGTAGCTGCACAGACAGGGACTAAGGATGGAGGTGTCTTGATATACATCAATAACAAGCATAGCTCTAGGATGGTTAAGCAGAATGATGCACTGGAGTTTCTCCATGTGCAGGTCAGCATAGATAAAATGCTGTACCATATTTTAGCAAGCTATACGTCACCCTCTATGTCCCATGAAACTCATAGCAGCTACTTAAACCTACTGGAGACACTCATCATCCAACCTAACATCTTATTTATGCAAGACTTTAATTATCCTTCTATAGACTGGGAATCCTACACAGCCCCAAATCTGCAGGCACAGAGGTTCCTAGACTTTGAAAATACAAACACCCTTAACCAGTTAGTACATACACCCACTAGAGCTTCCAACATATTCGACCTCGTAGTCACAAATATGGAAGAATGCTACAACACCCCAATGTTACAGCTTCCTTGTCTTGATAATGTCTGACCATAAAGCTGTCTCCTTTGAAATCAAAATCAACTCAGTAACCCCAGTAACAGCCAGGAACTATTCCAAGGCAAACTACCTTTTATTAAGTTGTTGTTGTTGTTGTTGTTGTTTGTCTTTTGCCTTTTTTCCGGTAAGGGGTTGCCACAGCGGAACTGCGGTCCGCTAATGATTGGCAGTCGATTTTTACGAAACGCTGAGGTGCCAGCTCGATGCCCAACCTTCAACGAAGGCACTCCCATTTATGCACGCATGTCTTTGGAACACTACCCAACCGCGGGGAGGACATGCAGACTCCACACAGAAGGCACTCCCAAGCCAAGCCAAGAATCGAACGGGGAAACCTCTTGCTGTGAGGTAACAATGCTACCGCCGTACCACCACTGCATCAAACTACCTTTTATTAAGTGATTTTCAAAATTCAATATCCCTCCAAATCCAGAAAACATAGCAGTTGTGCAGAATTGTTCACAGAAACTCTGTACAACCATGTCACTGGCAGCATAGAGGCTGCTGTACTTACCAGAAGTAAGCCAAAAAATAACTCCAAAAACAAACCACCCTGATGACATACCAGATTAAACAGGTTATACAACAAAAGGGAAAAATATGGCTAAAAGTCAGGAAGTGTGACTCCCATAAAGATAAGAACTCTCTCATCAAAATAAACAGGCAGCTACGAGGGCTAATTAAGTCCAACATGTCCAATTTTGAGGTGAGGATAGCCACCTAGGGAAAAGACAACCATAAGGCCTTCCTCAGCTATGTGCCGAGAACTGACTCCTGTAATTCATATGGAGTTACATGTATTGGTAGCATATCTAAATAATACTGCAAATTCTTTTCATTAGAACTGCTGCTACTACTACTAATGGAACTGTCAGAGTATCTTTCTTCCACATTGCCCTTGTTTCTGCCTGCAAATGCTGGTATTTTATGACTGTGTCTCTCTGTACGTAAAACACTCTAAACACTGGGTGTAACAACTTCACTGATCAATGCTACTTTTGTCTTCTTTTCATGGACTACTATATCTGGTTTTCTTGCACCCATTTCTTGAACTGTTGGTAATGGGTAATAACCCCATATGATATAAACTTTATCATTCGCTATAATGCTTTGCAGTTCCTGTTTCCAATGTTTTTCATCTACTACAATACTGTAATGTCTGCACAATCTCAAATACAACAGTCTTCACACATTATTGTGGCTTTCAGTATACAGGCCCTCCTCCATGAGTGTATCACACTCAGCAACAAGACGTGTCACTGTTTCCAGTCTTTTTTACAGAACCTCCATTTGCCTGTTTCTCACAAATATTCAATGCACTTTGTAAATCAGTGTGTATGCAGTGCACTGTCCTGGCCTGCCATTATTAACCTTTCATCTTTTGGTTTCCATTCATATCTCTATGACTTCCTGTGCCAAATCCTGATCGACATGAGATTCTTCTACAAAATTTCCATACATAACACAATACCATTCCCACATTTTGTTCCTTCTCATCTTTTTTTTTTTTTGGCATATTCAGTTGCTGTTCTGATTTTTTTCTACTTCTGGTTTGATTTCCATTCCTGATTTCCATTCCTGATTGACAATGAAATGCTTCTGTTAATGTAAGCAGAGGTCATCACAGACTTTTCTTGTCTTAAAACTTTCACTATGTTTGGATCTGGTTAGGTCAGCAGAAATGTATATAGTCCCATGACTGTAGATCTATAAATGTAATCAGTTTCTAGGAGGCCTATGCCTCCTTCAGAATGAAGAAGATATAATCTTGGTATACACTGACTTTTATATGCATTTGATAGCCATGAAGTTTTTTTCTTATTTTTCTGTCCAATTGATCCAATACCTTTTGGGGCCAGTCAATCACCCCAAAACTATAAGATAGAACAGGAAGATCAAACTAGTTTATAGCTTTGACTTTATTCCTAGAAGTCAGGAGAGTGTTCATAGGTTCATAGGTTCATAGGTTCATACTAGGCTATCTGCCCTGAGGCAATTATAAGCCTAGCCCGATTCTGTATGGCTTACGCCACCCCTTGATTTGAGTATACTGTGCCCTTTTTAAGGTTTAGTTTACTGTGCCTCTCTCTAATAGTGACACAGGAGTAATCCCTGGGACAAACCTATGATCCCCCATCCACTTATCGAGATTCTTCTTGAAGAGATTCAGTGAGGTGCTCTGCCTCACATGAACTGGAATTCTATTCCAGAGCGAAGGGAGCCTCTGGGTTATGAACCTGTCCCTACAGCAAGTTCTATTTATTTCTGTACTGAGGTTCAAGTCCCTCGAGTGTGTGGCTCTAAGGGATTTAGATTTACTGAGGTGGAGCATGTCCATTAATTCTGGATTTCACATAGCTTTGTATGTCAGGCATAGATCGCCTCGAAGTAGGCGGTATGCAACTGAGTAGAGCTGGAGTTTTTTTAACCGAGCAGCATATGGCATCTGTTTGAGACCCTTGATCCTCTTGGTGAGATACTTTTGGGGTCTTTCTAATTGCTGCAGGTGTCAGGTAAGGTACATCCCAAAAGGGGCATTGTATTCTATGATGGGCCTGATGAGGGATGAATAAAGGGGCACGATTACCTCTCTTGATCTAGATGTGAAACCCTTCATGATGAGGTGGGCTATGTAGAAGGTCTTTCTAACCACTTTGGCAATGTGGTTTTCAAAGGAGAGATTGCTATCAACTTGGGTCCCCAGGTCCCTAATAACTTTCTCTGTACTTAATGGGTTTCCGCCTATGTAGTAATTTGTGGGCACATTGTTTTTGCCAAAGGGTATGACTATACATTTTTTGGCATTTAGCTTTAAACCATGGTGCTGGCTCCAGTTATCTGTCTCTGTGAGACCTTTTTGAAGGATGTTTGTGTCAGCTGGAAAGTTGATTATGGCACCCAGTTTGCAGTCATCTGCGAACTTGGTGAGCCATAGTCCTCCCACATTTGCCTGTACCTCGGAAAAGTATATACCGAACAAGAGTGGTCCTAGGACAGAACCCTGTGGGATGCCACTTGTGACTGGCTTCGAGTCTGACATGGCTCCAGCAACTCTCACTCTATGGGTTCTGTCTTTGAGCCAGTTTGTGACCCATCTTGTGACATAGGGGTTTATATTTAAGCTGGATAGCTTATCTATGATGCCCGAGTGGGGTATTGTGTCAAATGCCTTTGCAAGGTCCAGATAGGCTGTGTGGACTACCTTCCCTTCATCTATGGCTTTGGTGACTGTTTCAAAGAAGTCAACCAGATTCAAAAGGCAGGATCTGCCCTTGACAAAGCCGAACTGGGTAGGATCTAGTGTCTGTAGGTCCCCAATGTTTTTGTTTATGAGCTCCATGATGATCCTCTCCATAGCCTTGCAGACTAAGCTAGTCAGGCTTATGGGGCAATAGTTTCCAGGGTCCATAGAGGCTCCACCTTTGTGGAGTGGGACCACTGTTGCTGTACACCATTCTGTGGGCACATATCCTGTAGTGAGGCTGAGATTGTATAGCTGTTTTATTTGAGGGATTAGTTCCTCTTGTAGTTCATGTAGGACGCAACCTGGGATGCCATCTAGTCCCATGGAAGCAGTGTTTTTTGCTTTGGAGAGGGCAGCCTTCACCTGAGCATCTGAGATGTTTGGGAGGCAGCCCTCTGCCGGGATAGCTACTTGCTCTTTTGGGGGGGTGGAGAAGTTTGCACTGAACCTGTCTGCCAGGATATTGGCGATGTCTGTGGGTTCAGTGTATTTTTTGTCGTTTAGAATCAACTCAGAACAAGTCTGGGAGTTGCATCCCAGGTTTCTAACATAACTGAAAAAAGCCTTATGATTGTCTTTGGTGTCCTGTGCAATTTTTCTCTCGAAGCTGGCCTTGGAGGATTTTATCAGGGATCGTAATTTTTTGCTAGTACTGATCAGAGATGCCTTCCCTATTAGGGATTTTGCTCTATCATGTAGTAGCTTCCTCCTTCTGTTGTACATTTTATTTATGGCAGGGGTCCACCAGACTGGACGCCTGTCTTTGGATGACTGGGTCTTGGTTTTGTTTGGGATAGCATGATCCATGCATTCCTGGAGATGTCTGTAGAATGCATTTATATAGGATTCTGCAGTTTGGGCTGTAGTTTTCACTGGCCCTGGGGCCTTGAAGGATTCCAATTCGGTTTTGAGAAGTGAGAAGTTTGCTTTTGAGAAGTTTTTCACTGTGGTCGGGATGTGGACATCCAGTGAAATTAATTTATGGTCTGATCTTACCAATGAGGGATATACTTCTGGTGTGGAGCATAGAGTCCCCATGTTGGTAATGATCAGGTCTAGTATGTTGTCCCCTCTTGTGGGAGTGGTGACTAGTTGTTCCATAGCATTTGAGTTTATAATTTCCAGGAATCTTTGGGCTAAGATGCTGAGGCTTGAGTAGTGCTCCCAGTCAATGTTTGGATAGTTGAAGTCGCCCAATATAATGGTGTTTGGAGAGATCTTCATGTTCTCCAATGTTTTCAGGAAAGCCGAATGGGATTCCTGACTTTGAGAGGGTGGTCTGTAGGATGCTATAAACTGAAAAGCAGTCTTGCCCACTGTTAGTTGCACATGGATGGTCTCCGATACTTCGTGCAATGCCACTAACCTGGAGGTGTGGATATCCTTGATAAATATGGAAACTCCCCCTCCTTTTGTGGTTCGGTCCAGGTTTTGGGGCCGAAAAGCATGATACGAGGTATAGCCTGGTAGTGCTGGGTTGCTCTCTGGAGCCTTGAACCAGGTTTCTGTCACTGCACAGATATCGATGTTCTCCATACTGAGGAGAGCTTTGAGTGCGTGCATCTTGAGGTTAAGACTTCTGGCGTTTAGCAGCATTACCCTTAGTTTCTTGTTCCTTGTGCTGTCTATGGGGGTGGGTTTGACTTTTGAGCATTGCCTAAATGATTAGTTTTAATCTTCTGAAGTATTCCTTACTGAGTTTCATTTGCATTTGATCATGTTTTATTACTGATCCTTCATTAATACCCAGATATGTATACCTCCCCCCCTGCTCAAGTTCCTTTATATCACATTCCCATGTGGATATTTTCTTAGTGTTGCAGCTTTTCTGTTGTAAACATCACTTTTGCACATTTATAAAGACCAAATTACATTATTATATCATCTGAGAAGTTTTAAGCATTTGCAGTTCTGCCTTCAGTGCCTCATCTTTTGAACTATATAGTTTTAAGTTATCTACAAAAAGTAGATGAGCAGTCTATAAGAAAGGTTGTTTCCTGGCAGCCAAATTGTAACCATAGCCTAATCTGTTAAGTAAATAGATGAATGGGTTAAGGCAAGACAAAACAGCACCAGTGACAGAGAATCATCCTGGAATATCCCCTTTTTAATTTTTATGCCTCAGATAATAAATTGCCCTTTGGCATGGCTTAATTGCAAAGTGGTTTCCCCTTGTTTCATCATTGCTGTAATGTAATTGATAAATGCAGGGTGCAGCTTATGTATGTGTAAGCATTCCTTTATCCATGAATGTGGAATGGATGCTGTCAAATGCTTTTTGCAATCTATCCATGTCATACTTAATTGTTTCCACTTTTACAATTTTCTATTATGGTTTTATTTAACAGCAGCTTCCATTTTAGGGTTTGTCATGAACACCTAATTGGTAAGTGCAAACTGATTTAATGTCATTGACCATACTTATTTCTGTATCTATACAGAGTCACTGGTAGCACTGAGTAATCACCCTTGTTTTGTTATGTGCCCCCTCCCTGTTTTGTTTTCCAGGTAATGCAGACTACATACTCATACCTTGACTAATGACATCAGTCAGTAAACCCCATGGAGCTGCTGAACAAGGACTTTAACACTGCCCTGTCCCAAACATGGATAGTCATTGAATGAGTGTTTGGCCTGCACAAAACCTGTTTCCATTGCCTGGATGAGTCAGAGGGTCCTTTTCACTATGAGCCTCTTACTGCATGCACAATGTTTACAACCTGCTGCATTCTGCACAACATGATTGTGCATCACTCTGGTGTGCAACCACCACTGCCAGTCACCAATAATAGCAGGACAGCTCCCTCTATCATTTGTCTCACAAGTGACATTAGAAATGGTAACCAGCTAATGGGAGTATAATGACAATCCCTAAAGCAGGTTTATGCATGGCAAAGAGGTGGCACCTAGTCTACACCATGGGCCATGACATTCACTGCATGACAATGAGACATTATAAGGATAATACCTGGTGCATGCAGTGGTACTTTAGGGCTATGCTGAGTGGTGCATAGTCTACTTACACTGTACATCAGGAACTTTTTGTTATACCATAAACAAACTTTGTTTTCAGAATGTATTAGCCACCGACATTTTTATGTCATTCACTGATCAGTGGCACAGGTGCTAGTTATGCTGGCAGACATTCACTGAAGTGTAGAGATGTTTAGGACTATACTGGAGTGCTTTGTTGCATACCACCTCTAATGTCAGGCATTACGTGATTCCTCTTTGCTCTCATGTGGTTGCGATTCTCCTCTGGGCTGAAGTTGTCTCTCGTGTGTTTTGCTACTGCTGCTTCAGCACTCTGTAATCTGAAAAATACACATTGGCAAAAAAGAATATGACTTCCTAATCTATGTAACTTTGATTAATTTAGGGTCATGCATTTCATTCAGGAGGACAAGGAGACCTGGTGGTGGAATGAGGAAGTACAAGAGAGTATACAGAGGAAGAGGCTGAGAAGAAGTGGGATTGCCAAAGAGATGAAGAAAGTAGACATGAGTATAAGGAGATGAGGCGCATGGCAAAGAGTGAGGTGGTGAAGGCTAAGGATAAGGCATATGGAGAGTTGTATGAGAAATTGGACACTAAAGAGGGAGAAAAGGACCTGTACCAATTGGCTAGACAGAGGGACAGAGCTGGGGAAGATGTACAGCAGGTAAGGGTGATAAAGGATAGTGAGGGAAACATACTCACAAGTGAGGAGAGTGTGTTGAGTAGATGGAAAGAGTACTTTCAAGGGCTGATGAATGAAGAGAATGAGAGAGAAAGAAGGTTGGATGATGTGGGAATAGTGAATCAGGAAGTGAAACAGATTAGCAAGGAGGAAGTAAGGTCAGCTATGAAGAGGATGAAGAATGGAAAGGCTGTTGGCCCAGATGACATACCAGTGGAAGCATGGAGGTGCTTAGGTGAAATGGCAGTGGAATTTTTAACCAGATTGTTTAATGAAATTTTGGAAAGTCAGAGGATGCCTGAGGAGTGGAGAAAAAGTGTTTTGGTACCTATCTTTAAGAATAAGGGTGATGTGCAGAGCTGCGGTAACTGCAGAGGGATAAAACTGATCAGTCACAGCTTGAAGTTATGGGAAAGAGTAGTGGAAGCTAGGTTAAGAAGGGAGGTGATGATTAGTGATCAGCAGTATGGTTTCATGCCAGGAAAGGGCACTACAGATGCAATATTTGCTCTGAGAGTGTTGTTGGAGAAATACAGAGAAGGTCAGAAGGAGTTGCATTGTGTCTTTGTGGACTTAGAGAAAAAATATGACAGGGTGCCTAGAGTGGAGTTGTGGTATTGTATGAGAAAGTTGGGAGTGGCAGAGAAGTATGTAAAAGTGGTACAGGATATGTATGAGGGTAGTGTGACATTGGTGAGGACTGCGGTGGGAGTGACAGATACGTTTAAGGTGGAGGTGGGATTACATCAAGGATCAGCTCTGAGCCCTTTCTTATTTGCAGTAGTGATGGACAGGTTGACAGATGAGATCAGAGAGGCGGCCCAGTGGACTATGATGTTTGCAGATGACATTGTGATATGTAGTGAGAGTAGGGACTAGGTTGAGGAGACCCTGGAGAGGTGGAGATATGCTTTAGAGAGGAGAGGAATGAAGGTCAGCAGGGCTAAAACAGAATATATGTCTGTAAATGTGAGGAAGGGTAGAGGAATGGTGAGGATGCAGGGAGTAGAGTTGGTAAAGGTGGATGAGTTTAAGTACTTGGGATCAACAGTTCAGAGTAATGGTGAGTGTGGAAGAGAGGTGAAGAAGAGAGTACAAGCAGGGTGGAATGGGTGGAGAAGAGTGTCAGGACTGATTTGTGACAGACGGGTACCAGTAAGAGTGAAAGGGAAGGTCTACAAGAGGGTAGTGAGACCAGCTATGTTATATGGGTTGGAGACGGTGGCATTGACGAAAAGGCAGGAGTCAGAGCTGGATGTGGCAGAGTTAAAGATGTTAAGATTTGCACTGGGTGTGACTAGGATTGACAGGATTAGGAATCAGTATATTAGAGGGTCAGCTCAAGTTGGACAGTTTGGAGAAAAAGCAAGAGAGGCGAGATTGCGTTGGTTTGGACATGTGCTGATGAGGGATGCTGGGTATATTGGGAAAAGGATGCTAAGGATGGAGCTGCCAGGTAAGAGGAAATGAGGAAGGCCTAAGATAAGGTTTATGGATGTGGTGAGAGAGGACATGCAGGAGGTTGGTGTGAAAGAGCATGATGCAAAGGACAGGAAGAAATGGAAACAGAAGATCCGTTGTGGTGAGCCCTAATGGGAACAACCGAAAAAAGATGATGATGCATTTCATTCATTAATTACTGGAAAGGATCGCCCACAGCTTGCTGTTAGGGAAAGGTTAGTTTGTTTTTGATTTTCTTGTATTTTGTATTACTTTACTTCCTTTTTCTATTTTGTATACTGTGGTTTGTTTTCTTTACAATGTGTTTTACTTGTATTCTGTTTTCAACTGCATATTACTACTTGGAAGCAGACAACAGCTGTGTCTTTTGTGAGTCAGGCAGAATTAGAACAGGTCAGGTAAGGAGTGACACAGAAGTTAGAACAGGTCAGTTAAGGTTCATTATATGTGTAATGAGGAGATGGAGCTAGGAACTAAACCTTCTATTTAAGGGGTAAAAAAAAAACATTTCAAAGCTTTCCTAAAAAAGCTCAACCAGACTCTGTCACAGCTTGCTGTGAGGGAAAGGTTAGTTTGCTTTTGATTTCTTGTATTTTGTATTAATGTATCGCCTTTTTCTGTTTTGTATACTGTAATTTGTTTTCTTTACAATGTGTTTTACTTGTAATCTGCTGTTAATTGTGTATTAAAACTTGGAAAGAGACCACAGCTGTGTCTCTTGTCAGTCAGATAGAATTTGTTCCCACACTTCCACCCTGTTGCTGTCGTGTTCTTAAACATAACTGTCTTTCTAGTTGCCTGCCCCTTATGTTAATTTGACAACATATCTCCTTCCCTCTCCCCTTTTACAGGCTGGTGTGAGTAAGCACAAAATTATCATTTTGTGAAATCACTCCCCTTCATCTACTTAAATTTATTGGCCATCCCACTGTTTTCCATAGTACCAGAATACAAGTGCCCAGCCCCTTTCAATCTATCTTGCTCTTTTAAAATTAGTGGCTCTCCACTTAGCTAAAACTTAAGTTACCCCCTTTCATATCTAACTACTTAGTGCACACTGCAGTGTTTAGGGTATTAACCCATTTTTTCATCTTACCTTTAAACATCTATTGCAAGACCACCAGTTATTAGAGAGCCCACATTCTGCCTCTCAGCAGTCATCTTAGGATTAGTGCTTCTGTTTTCTACTCGTGAGCCAAGGAGCACAGGGGCATTATTTCCTGGAGACTGCTGATCACTAGAAAGCCTAATAACTGCTTTATAGTTGACAGCTTGGAATCTGTGCTTATATTCTCTTCTTGGTGAGAGGAGGAGCAGAGTGCATTGATTCCTGACAGTTTCTGGTTGGACAGTGAGTGTCTGTGCTTAATGTTCCTGATTGGTCTGGTTGCTATTCAAGGCATCTACCAGAAAAAGGCTACAACAAGCCTACAGACCCTTGCATCATCTGTGACAAGACTGTGGATCACTAAACAGGCTGTGGCCTGCTTCTCATCTTGGGATTGATGCTAATGTTTCGCTTCTGGTGAGAGAAGAAGCAAAGGATCATTGTATCCCAGCAGAATGAAGCTCTGGAGAGACCAGCATTAGTAGTAGCCACCAGTAGCCATTCATGCGCCTCCTCTCTTTTCATTATTCTTGACAAGCTAATTCTTTGTTTTCAGTAAGTACTGCTTGATTTGTTTCTAACTTCAGAATATCTGCCTAAATACTTCATCCTTAAATTATCTGGGTCTACATATTAGCTTCCCCTCAAGTGTTTGGCAGTGCTCTGTACAGACTCAGACACCTAAAGTGACTTTTTTTCCTGTGAAAGCATAATTAAAATTTCTCCAGTACCTAGTTGCGCACAGGACAACTAGTTTGCAGTGACAAACGCTATCCCCATAGTTGTAAACCAAATTCTCCTGACATTGATTGATATTCTCACTCCAGTTGTCTAATCAACAAAAAGGGTCTGTTATGAACTATCCCACTGTCTCTGTTACAGGCTTAGTGGATATGGGCAGCCTGAGGCAATGTAGAAATTACCTCATGTTTACTGACAACCAGTTAATTCTCAAACAAAGTGATATGGTATGTGAGAGATGTATTTACACAATGTCACTGGTGGCAAAGCTCTCACTTAAAAGTACTCCTAATGTCAATAATAATACATAACACACAATTCAAAGCAGATATATTGACCCACATATGCTGAGGCACTTAAATATGACCTTCCTAAACTACAAAGATGTCCTAGATGAAGTACACCTATCAAATACCTTCAGCAGCCCCAAATGCACTCTTTCAAAACAACAGCCACATCAACACATAGAGCTACATCTCATGGAGCCTCTACCGCTAAGCCCATAAGGCAAGTTACCACACCATTCAACATTCTAGTCACTGGAGACTCCATCATGAGACACACTGATGTCCCTATCACCAGGCTAAATAAGGAGAAAGTCACGGTCAGTTGCTTATCAGTGGTTAGGATCTGCCACATTACACATGCACTCAGGTCATTGGACCACGAGTACCAATATGACTCAGTCATATTCCATGTGGGAGTAAATGACCTGAGACATATCTCCCTAAACTATATAAAGAGAGACATCATGTAGCTCTCAAATATGTGTCTCAGGCTGGTATGAGCCTAGCATTGAGCAGCATTTTACCTTCTCCAAGGATGATGCCACAATACAAACAAAAGATGATTGACTTTAATAATTGGCTTAATTTCTGGTGTCATTCAAAGGGGGTGCAATACTTGTCAGCATGGAAGGAAAAGGTTAACAGACCATGCTGCTTTGTCAGAGATGGTTTGCACCTCCCCCCTCTAGGCTTTCGAATATTAGCTAAAACATTGTCTTCCCCCATAGTGCCTTTTTTAGTCAATGCCAAACTGAACGTACTTCCAACATAGCAATTCAAAGCCAAGAAAATCTAAAGGTATTAATGCACAATGCTAGGAGTTTAAACAAAAAACTCTACTCCCTAGAAGCTCTCTTCACCCTAGAGAATGCTGACATCTGTGCGGTCACTGAGACATGGTTTAAAGCTGCGGAGAACACACCAACAGTGGAAGGTTATAATGCCCTCCATACATTTACACCAGCTACTTCACAGGCAGGGACTGAAGATGGACGTGTCTCTATTTACATCAAAAATAAATATACTTCAAGGCTGTTCAGACAGGACAATGCACTTGAGCTGCTCCATGTTCAAATCACCATACGCAAAATCCAGTACTACTTCCTTGAAGCTATAGGTCCTCCTCTATGACCCAGGAAACCCATGCCATATATTTAAACTTATTAGAAACACAAACCATCCAACCCAATACCATGTTCATGGGTGACTTTAATTACCCCACTATTAAATGGAAATCCTATACAACACCAAACACACATGCACTGCGATTCTTGGATTTTGTAAGCACAAACTCCCTGGACCAGATAGTCAATACAGCAACCAGGGATGCAACCATACTGGATCTGGTCCTGACAGTGCTGCACACCCCTTACTGTAATGTCTTCCCTTTTAAGGTCAGACCACTAAATGGTTTCCTTTGAAGTAAAAATAAAACCTGGACCCCCAGCTAAACCTGGAATATTCAGGAACTACTCTAAGGCTAACCTCTTGCTATTAAGTGATAACCTGACAAAATTTCAAGCCCCCATAAATCATGAGAACAATGCTGCCTATGCAGAACTATTCACAGAAACCCTGTACAAGAGTGTTAGTAGCTACACTGAGGCAGCTGTACCTACAAGGAAGAAGTACAGAACTAACTAAAAAAAAAAACAAGCCACACTGGTATAATCACAAAATCAATATGCTGTATAACAGAAGGAAGAAAATCATGGCAAAAATTAGGAGGTGCAGCACCCAGCAGGATAAACGCACTCTCATCAAACTAAACAAACCACTCAGGGGACAAATAAAGTCTACCAAAGCCAAATTTGAGGTAAATTTGGCCTCCCAGGCCAAGGACAAGCACAAAGCATTATTTAGTTATGTCCACAATATCAAAGGTAGTACACAATTGTGTGCAGAGCTCATTGTAAATGGAGCAATCTACATTGAGTCAGAAAATATAGCAAACCTACTAGCAGACAAATTCAGCTCCAGCTTTACCCCTCTCTCCCCCTCAACCTTCCCTGAGGAAATACCATCAAATATAACTCCCCCTACTATCACTAGGGAACAGGTCCTTAATGCTGTCTTTAAGACCAAGAACACTGCATCAATGGGCCCAGACAGTATCTCAGGATGCCTTCCAAACAGCATGAAACATGACCTATCAGGGCCTCTGGAATTATTATTTAACTGTAGCCTCCAAACAGGCTTAATGCCTCATGAATGGAAAAAGGCAACAGTCATCCACCTGCACAAAGGTGGGCCATCTACAGAACCTGGAAACTACAGAACCATAAGTCTCACTAGTCTTATATGTAAAGCCATGGAAAGAATTATAATGGCGATGATCAATAGAGACAAGAGAGAATAAACCTGCAGACACTGGACCCAACCAAGTTTGGTTTCATCAAGGGCAGATCATGCCTATTCAACCTGGTAGACTTCTTTGAGAAGGTAACCAAAGCAATGGATGAGGGAAAAATGGTTCATACTGACTACCTTGACATGGCCAAGGCATTTAACACAATACCCCACTGCATTGTTGACAAACTCAAGAGATTAGGTACAAACTCGTATGTCATCCGGTGGATAGCCATCTGGCTCACAGATGGAACCCAGGAAGTTAGAATTGGGGAATCCACCTCTACAAAAAGGCCAGCCACAAATGGAGTCCCTCAGGGATCAGTTCTTAGACTGCTCTTTTTTGGCATTGCTTCTCAGAAGTCAAGGCTAATGTCAGTGGTGTCTGTCTGACTAAATTTGCAGATGACTGCAAATTAGGAGCTGCCATTGAATCCCATACTGGCACAAATGTTCTTCAGGAGGGGCTGACACAGATAAACAACTGGTGTCAGAGCCATGTACTGAAGCTAAATGCCAAGAAATGCATAATAGTATCCTTTGGGAAGTCATCCATCCATGGTAACTATCATATTGACAACACACCCCTTAGAGTTGACCCAGTAGTCAGGGACTTAGGAACATACACAGACAGTAAACTAGCCTTTGACCATCATGTGTCTATGGTAGTGAGGAAATTATTCTATGTTGCGCAACTTATAAACAAATGTATGACATCTAAGTCCAAGGACATCATTGTTCCACTGTATTCGGCATTCATCAGACCTATCATTGAGTACAATGCCCCCTTTGGTATGTACCCAACCAGGCATATCCAATGACTGGCATGTCCACAGAGGTTCCTCACTAAAGCAATACAGGGCATAAGTAAAATGTCCTATGCAGAACATCTCAAGGCCCTATCCTGTATTCTGTCTCCTACAGGCTTTTGAGGAGAGATCTACGCCTGGTATACAGGGCTTTGTCAGAACCCACTCTGATGGACCTCTTGCATATCCACAAAGCAAACTGAACCAGAATTACCTGTTCTAAAACTTAAACCTTGCCTGTGATATACATAGGACCTGCTGGAGAGACACACCTGTATCCCAGAAAGTATCTCATCTATGGAACAGGCTCCCCATCCATGTGAAGCAAAGTTTCTTCCTAACCCAACTCAAGTGCAACTTGGACAATTGGATGGGGAACTGGAAATTCATCCCTGGTTTGGCATCTATGTCTCTAATGAACAGAGGCAACCTGTAAGTAGTTAATCTCCTAGGCCCCTGCTTACACTTATCAAGGGTATCAGAACTTATCAGAGATTTGGGATGTATAGCTAGGCTTTAAAAGGCCCTTGTAGTTGTTAGCTAAGTAAACATCTACAAACCTATGAACCTATAAGAAAGTAACAGAAGCACAGTGATGCATTAATTATTACTTCTAGGTTGTCTTTCCTTTGCACTACTGTATGTGTGATGCATTCGTCTCCTGTAGTATGTGCAAGACTGAGCAGAGTGAATGGTAGGCCTATAAGAGTTTGCTGTAAGGGTGTAGCAAAGTGATTATTAAAAAAAAATTCTCTTGTCTTTCATTTCTTAGTTACAGAAAGGTAGCCTGAGGTGTGGTCCTATGGATTTCCATTGCCAGAGTGAGGCCATTGTCTTCAGTAAACCAACATACATGTGTAATACTATTGTAGACAGCACTGAATATGGTATCTTATACGGCCCTAATATTTGCAGGTAGAAGTACAGAAGTATTTCAATATTTCCTGGCTTTGATTAAAATTAAAGGTTAGCCTCAAATATATTACAATGAAATCCACTGCTAACCACTTTTTTCAATAATTTTGTGCTATCAGTGCATTTTATAAACCTTTTCAGTTACTTTGCACTTTCTCTCAACTTTTGCACACATTCAGAGCCCAGCAGCTTTTAAAATAGACTGTAAAATATTGGCATAATTTGGTCAAATTTACAAAGCTGTTATGCAAATGAAGCATTGCTGCTCATACCTCTATGAATCACATTGAAGTATATTTGTGTAAAATGGTATCACTGGTATACCTACCTTTGTACTGCAGTGGACAAGCTGCACTTTGCTCATGCACACACATAAGCTCCTTGCCTGCATCATCTTAAGTACATCATGGCCTGCATATATATTTCGTCTGTATTCTAGTGGCTTTGTACACCCGGCACATGCGTGAGCAGGGTGTAAGGAGCTAAGCAGACTGATGATATAACTTAGTGGGTGTGGTTTACACTAGTGATGGCGAACCTATGACATGTGTGTCAAAGGTGGCATGCCACGACGTTTTGGATTACACACCAGTGTTCACCAACACCTGAGTTACCAAAGAAACTGCTTTTACATTTGTTGCTTGTGTGAAGTGCATTGAATTATTTTGTGCCAGGAGCCAGTCCAACAACCCTGCTGCAGAGGTAAGGAAGTTATTAACCTCAAAGACTATTTCAGTATTCTGTCTCGATAAAATCTGCAAAGGGCAGTGCTGACATTGTTTTCTCTTCATTGTTACACTTCTGCATTTCTAAGCGTATGTTTTACATTACTCTCAACTGTCCCTCTTAATCCCTCCTAAAACTGGTGACTTTTTACACTTAATAATAACAATAATTAGATTTATAGACTTATTTTACTTCAGAAAAATGTATATTAATTCACATTCACTTTTTTTGTCAGTGTCTCGAATTAATAGTACTGGTAGTTTAAAACTGTCCATGTCTCTTATTTCTAGATTTGTTCAGATTCTGTTGAGATTTATCACTGATGTATTGAGAGCTATGCTGTCTTATTTGTTTTAATTTACTTATTTTAATTTTTTATTTATTTTTGTTTTTGTTTAGGGGGTGACACACCAGCAGTGTCAAATTAGGCATTTTCTGAATTTTTGACACGCCGAACCCAAACGGTTTGCCATCACTGGTTTATACCCTAGTAGTCTCAGTTTCATACCTCTACATTTCATTCTGAATCTGGACCTGTTGCAATGCAATCCATAAAAGCCAGGGACATGCCCCAAGCTAGTCTTTAAAGGAGACCATCACTCTTCTCTACCTCCTGCTATAATTGTACCTGTTGAAATTGGTCAGGCCAGCTCTGGGAAGACATGGAAGAAAACTGACCTTTAGCAAAAGCTGGGGGATCACTATACTACATGTTCTACACTCAGGAGAACAATGTCAGCACAGATATGATGACCTGCAAAGATGGAAGAGGGAACAGCTGGGTCATAGGATCATAGGAGGTTACTAGGCTAATAGCCCTCGGGCCCTTACAAGCATAGCCAAGAGTTTATCCCCAAAAAGAAACTTCAGTCAGCACCTGTTGCCCTTGTCAATGAGGAACAAAGGTGGAATCCCTGGGACAAATTTGTGATTTCTCATCCAATCATCAAGGTTGCACTTGAAGAGGGTCAGCAAGGTACTCTGATATGTGTGGGAAGTCTATTCCAGAGACAGGGCAGCCTCTGGGAGACAAACCTGTCAGTTTCAGAGGTACAGGACTAAAGGCTGGAGTTCTACAGTAAGTAATCCAATTTTATGTATTGATATAATGGGTCTATATTAGCCAAACGAAATCCACTTTGAGTGACACAAACTGAGTGAATGTCGCAAACATCAAACTACAAAAATAAAAAAGTAATACACGAAAACTTTTATTGCTTTATGCAGGGGGGCAAGACCCCCTGCACTCCCCACAGCCCCACTAGTTAAATATACCAACTCCGAGATCGCACTCCATTGAAGTAAAGGGAAGAATTCCCTACGGCAATTTCCATTCATTCCTTCGATATTTGCGATATTCACACATTTTGTGTCGCTCAAAGTGGATTCGCGCATTCCGGTTTTCGTTTGGATAATATAGACCCAGTATGATATATAATGATAGCTACTTACATGTATACATAAACACACACACACACACACACACACATATACATACATATCTATATATATATATATATATATATATATATATATATATATATATATATATATATAAATATATATGTATATATGAATATCTATCTAGATATATCTATACCTATAGATATATCTAAATAGATAGATCAGTCTCACTGTAGACATATATACATATACAAGCAAACAGTAAAGAGGTTGCACAATAAAAACATTCAGTAAAAACTGCAAAAAGAATCAGTCAAGCTAGAGACTTCACTCTATAATATCTTAAATCTCCTGTAGTGGAGACCCATGGAATGCATAAAATTAATCTCTTAAAAACATAACAGTGATTCAGCTACATAGCTTCTGAACAGATATGCTTTACTTCATGGGCATATTCAGGACAATAAAACCAAATCCAACTAAATATAGCCAGGCCATATGGCAAATGTTTTTGTGATCTCATCAATGAAACATTAGTGAAGGGTTAAGGCATACTTCAGAAACGCAGGGCTTTAATCCCTGCTGGTGCCTATAAGCATGAAGGTGGCTACAAAATATCCCAAATAACGTTGAAGCAAATGTTAAAAAAAATGTTACATAGTCAAACCATTCAATAATAACTACAAGAAAGACTCAGCTAAGCTAGGACCTCACTATGTAATGTCTTAAATTTCCTAAAGTGAAGACCCATGGGATATATGCAAATGACCCCTTAAGAAGATAGCAGTGTTTCAACTACATACATACATACACACATACAAATGTTTCAAGCACAGGCATTAATGCCCTTCTAGCTTGCAAATATACCAAAACACTTGTTCCCATAATAAATGTCCAGGCTGTTCTTAACAATATCTAAACTAGTACTTGCTTTAATGTAATTTGGTAGTCTGTTCCAAGCATCGGTTACTCTGTCAGAGAACCAATAAGTACACTTCTGATTCCTATAGAATCTTCTACATAGATTATCTAATGATTCTCTAGTACTTTTTGATGACCCCAAACATTTCCAGAGGTAGTTGTCCCTAAATGCCCTATATACCTGAATAAGATCTCCTCTTAAATATCTGTAAGATACACAGTACAAGTTCAGATATGTTAGTCTTTCATAATAACTTAGATTTTCACATCCATGGATGCCCTTGGTATATTTCCACTGTACTCTTTCCAGTTTATTCATGCTTATTTTCCTATAGGGTTTCCATATTGTTATTCCATACTCAAGTTTGGGTCTAATGTAACTAACAAACAATGACTTCATTATGTTTGATTTCCTAGACTCTATAAATCTTTTTATACAACCTATAGTTCTATAACTATCATTAGCCAATTGGTTGATATGATTAAAAAAACTCATAGCTGAATCTACCCATACACCAAGGTCCTTACATGAGTCTACAGTTTCAATCACTGTGTGCTGTATTAAGTATTCACCTTTCAGTTTATGTCTCCCAAATCTCATATGCTTAGTTTTTGATGTATTTATCAACATATTATTCTCCTGAGCCCAAATGGTCAATTTAGTCAAATTATTTTGCAGACATACCTTATCTGTAATACTTGTAATCAGTTTACCCAATTTTAGGTCATCAGCATATAGACTGTAGAACACCTCAGATGAAAAAGTATGGTCTGAAAGATACAATCTAAACAAGTAAGGGCCTAGGACAGAGCCCTGTGGGACACCTTGACTGTAACCAAGGATTTCACCTGTCCAGTTGGTGTGTGATACTTGCCATGTCCTATTTGTAAGCCATGTAGCTATCCATCTTATCAACAGTATATCAATACCTAGTTGTACTCATTTATTGATCAGTGTTTTCTGTATGACCCTGTCAAATGCTGAAGTTAAATCTATATAAATCACATCACAGCACACTTTTTCATTCATAGCTATTATTATATTGTTATAGAACATCATGTTACAGGTGGTAAAAGATCTATTTTCACATATGCATGCTGATATATGGTTTCAAGTTCCAACCTATCCAGTTCTGACAATAACTTATCCAGTATTACCTTCTCCATTATTTTTCCACAACGTGAAAGTAGACTTAAGGGTCTATATGATTCTGGGTTTGTCCTACTCCCCTTCCCCTTAAAGACATGTTTAATAAGTGCATGTCTACAATCTTGAGGAATCTCCTCATATTTATATGACATAGTGAATAATAGATCTAATGGTGATGTAAGTTCTTGCCGAAGTGTTCTCAGGTCATTATTACTTATTCCGTCTCCTCCCTGAGCTTTGTTTGGATCCAGTTTGCACAGTTCTTTTTCAATATAATTTGATTCCAATATCTGGGGTTACCTGGATGTCTCTAGGACAACTTACCACCCCTTTTGTCGAACCAAATTGTTTTGCATAAGATTTTATAACTATATCTATAATCTGTTGCGTCTAAGAATAAATTTTAGAATCTGCACACAGTTTATCAATTTGTGTATCTTTGCTCCTTTCACATCTTATGTATCTATAAAAAGGTTTCCTATTATGCTAAATATCTTTATATAAACTTTCTTCAATTTTTTCTTGATCCTGTCTAACACTATGCTTAATCTGTTTGTCCAGCTTGTTTATTTCAGTTTTCAAAGTTGTAGTTTGACCTCTCTTCCATTTCTTATATTTTTTGTCTCTCACCTTAATAAGGTATCGTGTTCTTATGGAAATATACCCTCCCTGATGTTGCGTGCCAAGATCCTGATGTTAAGCTTTTTTTGACTTTTGCACTCAAACAATTTCTCTTTCAAAACTTTCCACATTACATCTGCAGTTTTATCACTGAACACCCCACTCCATTTATTTTTATATAGTAACTGTTTTGCTTCCCTATAATCTGTAATTAACCTTCTGTGCATTGGCTTAGATTTCAGTTTGGCAGAATTATCTAGCAACAAATTAACCTTAATAACCCCATGATCACTGCACATCAATGGTGATAAAACTTGACTTGAAGGTCTAGTAATTTCTTTGGGAACGCAAACAATATCTAGTATATACCATCCCCTGTTTGTTTGTTTTTTTTACAATCTGAAGCATTTGTTGTTCCTGAATATACTCTATGAATAATTTCTTTACTAAAGTTGTTGAATCAATATTATTCCAGTCTGTTTCTGGTAAATTTAAGTCCCCAGCTAATATTATTCTTCCCTCCTGTGTTTCATGTAAGAAATGTAGGAATTCCTCTAAGTCATCTGCACTTGACTTTGGTGGTGTATACACCCCAACAATTGTTATATGTTCCGGGGTTGTCTTTATTGTCACAGTTACACATAAGTAAACTCATCAATTAATTGTTTAGCTTCAGCATCATTTGCACAGACAGAATGATGAAACCAACATACCTGACAAGTCTGGAAGTCATGTCCAAGTTTTGGCAGTATTAATAAGAAATGCAGCATCTTTCATTAAATGGTCTTTAATGAGAAACTTGCTAAGCATTTTTTGCAGCACTGCAACATAAAAAGCTATAACTTTTTTTTTTTAGAAAAGTTAAATTCTATCACTGTCCCCGCAAAATCCTCCTCATGGCTATTCATGTACTGCTTAACCTCATAATCAATACGCAGCTCCCTGTTTGGAAAATAGAGCTAATGTCAGCCAGTACAGGAAGTTGGGAAGTCAGGAATATCACTGTGCTTGATAAGTTGGATGGCAGCTGCAGGTCTCAGGAATCTGCCAGCATACTGCTGCAGGAGTACATGAATAGTGGCACGCAGTGTCAGTAGCTGAGTTTCTTGGCTCTGAAGCTGAATGCTGAACTCAAGTAAAGATTGCAGTGAATAGCTGAGAAACATAAAAATCATATTCAATTCATAACTCTGCAGGTGGTCAGAAATTAAGTTAATTTTAGCAGATCGTGGATCTGCAGACAAAAAAATATGAATTTAGGGCTGGGCATATGTCCAGGGTTCTACTGATGACCTTCCCAAAACTTAGTCATCTAGTAAGTACATGCTTAACACATTACATCCAAGTGATGTCTCCAGGTGCATCTGCAGTTAACTCCTACTGATGCCTCTAGAAGCCAAATATTGTTTGTTCATATCTACATGAATAATTCCAAAACCATGTTATATATAAGGTTTTAAAAGATTTCATCTTAAAGCTTACACAATAGCAAACTCAACTGTGTTAATATTTGACCTCTGTCTAGTGCAGGTAAAGAGATATTAACTGTTATTTTTATGATATTAATTTATATAGATATAATTTTCACATTTTTTGAAATATCTCAACAACCAAGTAATGCAGACAGAACTCCTTAGCCTCGTATGAAAGCTCTCAGTTAGATGAATGAAATGCTGATAAAAGTATGTGTGTAACTTGAGGGGTTGCTGAGATACTGTAAGTTGTTTACAAAATATTACAAATGTAATAGTTACTGGCAAGGATTCACGAAGCCTCCGTGTAAGAGTTATAACTCTTACACGGAGGCTGCAGTTAAACGGAGTGATGTCAGCATGCTTTGCATATTCATGAGAGCATGCTGAATCACACCTAAGGCTAACACGGTCCGTATAAGACAGTAGGGGGCGTGTCCGTAGGCCGAGCCCTGCAAGTGGACACGCCCCCAGAAGAGTAAAAGTGCCCAAAGTAAACACCCACGACAGAGTCCACGGAAATGTGAATAAACACAACACAACACATGCCCCCACAGACTATGAACAGAAAATATATAAATGAACATGTTATATATTTTTTTTAAATTGTAAAGATGTTTGCCCGTGAGTGCGCTCGTTTGCCCGGGCGTGCCCATAGCGCAGCTACAGTTAGCAGTCAATGGGAAAGCATATAAAAACTAAATATGCAAAGTAAGACACGAAGCAATAGCGTAGTGGTAGAGACGTCAGCTGAAGAGCAGGCATTCATGGTTCGAGCCCCCACAACACCAAGTTTTATTTTTAGCAAAATGAGCACGAAACAAGTCCCTGACAAACATGTACATATATAAAATCACATTTTATGTAAAATGTAATGAAATAGTCCATTTATTTTGAAGAAATGTGAGGTAACAAAACAATAAAAAATGCCAGACGTGCCTATAGCTGAGCTACAGTTTAACAAAGTGAGAGCATCTGCCCGTAGGTGAGCAGTGGTTTAACAGGTGCAAAATGAGTGCCCGTAGCTGAGCAGTGGTTTAACAGGTGCAAAATGAGTGCCCGTAGCTGAGCAGTGGTTTAACAGGTGCAAAATGAGTGCCCGTAGCTGAGCAGTGGTTTAACAGGTGCAAAATGAGTGCCCGTAGGTGAGCAGTGGTTTTACACGCTGAGACTGTGTGACCCTAGCTGAGCTGAGCGTAATATGTGTGCTGACAGCCAAATGAGGCGTAAACCAGCGCACCCCATTTGCGCGGAGCTACGCACCGCGCCAACAAGCTAACCGATGGGCAACGTTGAGCAAGCTGTAACAAAACTGCCTTTACACAGAAACACCCCTAACCTTTCTAGACAGTCATAAAATATAAAAAGCAGTGGCCAGGTTCGAACCAGGATACCATGCACCATAGTCAAGGTACTGAACCACTAAGCTACGACAGCTGTACTCAGAAATGCAGTAATAGCAAATATATAGGAATGAATAGAAAGTGGAGCATGTCAAAGCAGGTTTTGTGAAGTGGATACAATTCCAAAATGGTCAATCACAGATAAGTGCAGGAAAAATGGCATATATAAGCCCCATAGGCGGGAATACACAGCATAAACGATTGTAGAACTGACTTGCAGCCAGAATGTCAGGTGTAGGTGGGGGTAGTTGCTTTCGAGCACAGAGGTGGGGCATTGAGGAGTCCAGATACATGGTCTGGCTCCTAGTCCACAATCATGAGGCCCAACTCATGCAGGGCCAGGTCCTGTGGGGAGCATATAGGGCTGAGGCGTGGGACCGGTTGGCTCATGATCTTACCAGTGCCACAGGGATTCCAAGGACTGGTGAGCAGGTCCATCACCACCATGCGGACCTGAAGAGATGCAAGCAGAACCAATTGAACCTTTGGATACAGGAGGCCCGGCAAATGCCCAATGCCCCACTACTGAGTAAGTTACATTTAATTATGTATGTAAGAAATTAAATTAGCTGATATTATGGAGATGTGTATTCCAGTATTACTTCATTTATATTACAGCTGCAGGTGTCCGTTCTGTGAACCGCAGAGCCTATGGCGATAGGCTGGTGCGGTTGCGCCACCAGGCAGGTCAGTAATCCACTCCCAGTAACTGTAAAGAAATATAAAAGTATGACAGTTAGCAAAAGAGTGCAGTGTAGTCACTAAGTAATAAAATGTGCAAGTAACAGTGTAAAAGTGTTTGCAAGTATTGCTTGATTACAAAAGTGTGTTGCAGTCTGAAATCCAAACAGAAAAATGAAAATGTCTGAAATAAAGTCTGAAATAAAGATGCCCCACCTGTAATATCATAGTGCACAACCTGCAGCAGGCTGAAAAGTACAGCTGCAGAAGATGAGCAACTCACATGTGTGAAATATATCCCTGTTGAAATACTGAAACATGACAGAAGTGAGACTGCTGGAAAGGATTGTAATAACTACAGGTAAAATATGTCAATAAAGCCTAGAAGTAAGTACCATCCTGAATAGTAAAATGAAAACAAGTGAGAGGGTGTGAGAAAGAGTTATGAATCCACCAATAAAGTAGTAATAACCCCTGTATAAAGTATACTGCAGTCAGTACAGAATGAAATGAATGTGACAAGTAGAAACAAACTGCGAAATGTGGCCAAAGTGTTGCTGCAGCTGGAATGTGTATCCCAAAATCTGGATATGTTGCTCTCAGTCTGCAATATGCAGGTAGTATGATTGTCTGAAATATCAAACATCCACAGTTGTCTATAGCTATATAAAGCAAATGTAGCAGGATGATGTAGCTGAACAAAGCCAGATATGAACGTGTATGAATAACAATAAAATGTATATTGATGTAGCAGTAACAGTCCTATCACCAAATTGAAGTAGTTATCATATAGGAAACTGTAGTTAGAACAGTAGTGTGTATATATCTGTAGCTATTAGAAATGTACAGCATATGTATTGGTATTCGAAGGTGTTAATAATATTTTCTTCACCCCACCCTATAACCACATATAATCCATTCCACGTGAAATTGGTATGTGCAATCACAATTAACACCCCTGGACATTTGTCCTGATGGTCATAAATATTTGCATGTCCGTTGATGCATCTGCCCTGTTCATACATCCAAACCTGATGGCCTGTTGCCATCAATCAACCCTGCATGTTGTTGGACCGTGTATTGCTGTTCAAATTATGCATGTGATATGCTTGCTGTTCAATGGTGTGAATATCTGGGTGTTTGGTTAATGGGAATACTAATGCATGCTGTTACAACTAATTGCGAATGGTATTGTATGTTACTAACCCAAACTGTCATGACATAATGAAAAACATAGAACGACAGGGAAGGTGGGTTCCAGTGGACCCACCTCTCCCACCTCAGCTGGCGAGTGCACCTGGCACTAGTGCCCAGTCTGGACCCTCCTCTGGTGGCCCTGTGCCACCTGCAGGTGGAAGCGCTGCAGGGGATGGGGCCCGTCCCCCCTCTGCAAGCGTGGCTGGAGGAGAACCACCACTCACCCTCCGTAGCATCCGGACTGTGGTGCATAGGGAGATCCGGGACTCTGTTCTTGAGCCCCTACGCCAGCTTGAGGCACAGGTGACACAACTTAGGGGCATGCCTGTTGCCCAGCCTACACAGCCCCTAGCACAGCCCCATCCTGGGCAGTGAAGGAACAGTGGCAACTGCCCATGGGTGGGGATATCAGTTCCACTGTTGCCATCTGTGGGCTCATTGTCTCTGGATATCCAAACCTCCGTCCCCGTCAATTGTGTAACCCCCCCACACATGTCATACACCGCCCCTGTATGCGTCTTGTTTGTCTTGTCTGTTGACCTACCCAACCTACCTCCCCAGCTATACCGACTTCCTTCACCTGACATACCACTCTCACCTGAAAAAAAAAAAGGGCACTCTGTACCCACAAAAAAATGATGCCCCATACATAGCTGCCCATTCCGCACATATGTCTACCAGACATGGAAACTATCAATTACAATTGGCTGTACAACTAGTATTATTGTTGTCCTTACACCTCTCTCAGGGGTGGAAGGTATCAAATGTCACACCAAATTATAAACATATGCACAGCTGTTGCTGATGAAGAAATGGGCAGCTATGGGCCTTACCTACATCCCTCCTGCAAAACCCAAGCTTGTTTCCCTACTGTCTTAGCCTCTTTGTGACCCCTTTTTCACCACTTTCCTGTCTCCCCATTTTCATTTCTTTCAAAGAAAATAGTGCGGGTGTGCGCAAGAGTAAGCACGTTTAAGCGGTTGTAAGCGGGTGTGCGTGTGTGTGCACAGAGCTGAATGCCAGTGCACATGCGTGAGCTCCGCGCAAACCAGCACTAACCTGGTTACAACTGCTTAAAAGTGCCTTAGTCACTTTGATTGACAGGTCCTGTAGTCAGTTCAGAAGCAAAATAAAATCCCACTGGCAGTCCCGAACCCAGGACTTTGGAAACAGTAGTCTGCATGACTTACCACTAAGCCATGACTCTTATACAAGAACATTGTGCTAAAATAAATATATCATGTAATAGTAGGAATGAATGTAAAGGGAATATAGGATGTGTAGTACACAAAGCATGTCATTTAGAATTACTGTCAAAATTAGTGGATTTCCATAATAGTAGTGTGTGAACAGAAACAGCCATGCTAGTTGGTAGCTAGTAGGTAATAATGTCACTGTAGCACCTTGCAAGCCACACACATACTCACAGCAGGATAATCACTGCCCATACCCCACAACCTCTTACTGGAACACATCCGGACCAAGTAATAAAATATGTGGAGCAAAGGGCCAAAACCAGGGACACATTACAAATAATGTTACAACAAACTCAGACAGTTCAGAGAGTAACAGGTTCTGCATTTTGTGGTATGTGTGGTAGGGTATGAAGTCTGAAACTTGAATGTTTGTCACTATATTCTGACTTGAGCCCAGAGTGATTTGCCATAAAAAGCTGTGCATGAGATATTGACTACAATATGAGGCAGAAATGTGGACAACCTGCAAATATTTGTACATATGAGAGGTCTGACACCACCATATTTGAATAGTTAAGAGCCTAGATATAGCAACAGTGAATGAGTTACAGGGATGCCCCACAGACTCCATGTGAAATGTACAAACAGTAGGCAGAAAGGTGTAACAACACATGCAATGATAACTATGGAGTCCTGAAAGCATGCACCACTTGCATGGCAGAAAAAGTGTAGTAATACATATGCTCATGCTAACCCACACTCACAACTGCAGCATACCAGACAATTTAATGGGTGTACCCCACTGATATGTACCATTCCATGAGGCAGATAACAGATGCACCTGAGAGTCTCTGGGGCCTGCTCAGCAGCATACTCAAATACCCTAATAGATGTCAAGGCCCACACCATGGCCAGGCCACACTGCATGCTGTAACACCCTAGCAGATATAGCAAGCATTCCAAGGTGTGAATGTACATGGAAAATAGGAAAGCCACAGCAGCACACTACAGTCAGGACACCTAGCAGGCATACAAGTAGTGACTGTAAAGGGCAAATATTGAAGTCTTAGCAACAAAGTTCAAGCAAAAGTGCAAGGAAAACACACACACACACATTAACAGTAGTAGTAGTTGTAGGTGTCAGTGTACATACACAGTTAGTACAGGAAACTGGAGAAATGAATGGAGGAATGTTAATCTACAACACAGCTGGAAATATGAGAGAGATACCAACCTTTACACTCACAGAACATTGTCCACAGCATACCAGCATGGTCCCTGCCCTTAAAATCTGAAAGGGCTATGCCTATCTCACATACCTTTTTATAGCACTGTTCTGAAATCACAGTGAGAACTGCAATCAGTACACAACTGGCTGCATGCAATTAGCAAATGCTGGCTAACAATTGGTGCAGAGGCCATCACATGGACATATGCAGATACCTACAAAAGTATGCTGTACTCCCAGTCCACACATGCAATACTTTCATTGCACCCTGAGGAGGATGTGAGAGACAGACAGAGAGAGAGAGAGAGACAGAGACAGAGACAGACAAAATCGAAATTAAGCAGACACAAACAAAACTGTTCAGCAACAGCCACCTGAAAGCTGACAACTGGCAAGTGGAGCAGCAGGACAGAAAACCAGATGGCAACACAAGCAGCTGTGACAAACACAGGTAATGTAAAGTAATACTATAAAGGTCTACATATTGTGAACCCTCCATATGTGTCATTGGTCTGTATCCATATGTATATGAAGATGTGCAAAGGGGAGGGGACATACAGCAACTATCAGTGAAGGCTGTACATACATTTGTATGTGAGAGCATCTATGTGCACATATCAATGTAGGTTGACTGTAGGTTGTAGTGCAATGTACAAAGTAGGTTTCACAGTTATGTATGTTTAGCAGTATGTTAGTGTGTGTATACAGTATGGTAGACAAACATGTTGATATACCTGTCTATCATATGGATACGTATGTATGTCAGAATATGTATGTATGTATGTATATATATATATATATATATATATATATATATATATATATATATATGATATGCATATATGTATACATACATAGAGAGATGTAGGAATACATAGACAGATGTAGATAGATAGAATATGTACAAACATATATATGTAATACACACATACAGATATAGATATATGTAGATACATATACATAGACAGACTGATCTGACTATCTACAGGTATGACTGTATATGATGACCTCAACACCCCTGTCCCACCCCTCTGTCACTCTCACCCCCTGTGCCCCCTCCATATCTATAGCAATATATGTACATCAATATATATATGTGTATATGTATACAGACATATATATATATATATATACATATAGATATATCTATATACATATATATATATATATATATATATATATATATATATATAGAGAGAGAGAGAGAGAGATGTATATATATTCTGAGTGAGGCACATGTGTACAGATGTATTGCAACAGGTGCCTGGTGACAAAGGCATGGAGTGAACACCAGTGTCAAAACCGGAGTACCATACCCCATTTCAAATCACCTACACCAGTAACCACCAGATATGTGATTGGCTGCCCACCACTGCATGTGTCAGGGGTGAACAGGGTCATACATGTGTACAATAGTGCCCCCAATGATATTCACAGTGGCACACTATTCCTGGAATACCTGCACATGGTATGTGTCAGCAGACATGGCGTGTCAGCTATGGACATGTAGGTCAGTGTACCCCTCCACACCACATAATGGATGCCATGGTATGTACCTCACATGACAGCTACAGATATGGAGAAGGACACAGTGACATGTACAACACTGTGACAATGCACTCAAACACATTACCAATGCACAGTGACTGACAACACCACAGAGTACACACATACTACCCACATAGAGGTTACCACTCCTGGATTTACATACGTAAGTCACACCCATGACAGATGTCCAACAACCAGAGAGCACATGTGGAGGTAAAGGTTCCTACCCACAGATAAGACATACCCTGCAATAAACCACACAGTGTTAAGAAGCAAGACTCCCCATGAGTACGTGTCACACATACCCCTGCTGAATGTTAGTCAGATAGGTAATATGCCATATGAGTCACCCTGTGTAACTGTGTGACAGCAGCAGGTACCATCACACCACATGTGTCACAATGGTCAGGTTAGCAGAACAGTATGCTGCTGTAGTCCCAGGGGCAATAGCATATTGTATAGTATTGTATTGTAATGTATTGTATTGTGGTGTATTGTACTGGTATGTTGAGGTGCCTCCTTCGTGGAGTGGAACCACTGCTGCTGTGTGCCAGTGTACAGGTACATATCCTGTAGTCAGGCTAGTGTTACATAGCACTTCTATATGTGTGTTTAGCTCCTGTCAGAGTTTATGTAGCATGCAACTGGGGATACCATCAGGTCCCAGTCATGTTGTGTATTCTGCTTTCCTGAGGGCGGCTCTCACCTGGACATCTGTGATGACAGGGAGGTTACAGTCAGCTGAGATAACTATGTCTTATTTTGGGGAGAGGCGGGTGACACCTACACTGAACCTGTCTGCCACAATGTTGTCAATACCTGTGGTTTCAGTGAAATATTTGTTGTTGTGTACTCACTATGGGCATAGAGGAGGATTCTGACCAGGTTGCTAACATAACTGAAGAAGGCCTTCTGGTTATCTGTAGTGTCCCTCTTGATTTCCCTCTCAAAGTTGCCCATGGATGTTTGTATGATGGAAAATAGATCCTTACTAGTGCTGCTCAGACATGCCTTCCCTTTATGGAATTATGCTCTGTCTTGCTGTAGCTGCCATCTTTTGTAATACAATCTGTCTATGGCTGGGGTCCACCAGACAGGATGCTGTCCCTTTGTGGAGAGTGTCTTGGTCATATATGGGATTGCATGATCCATGCATTCTTGGAGATGTCTATAGAAAGCATTTGTGTAGGGGTCAGCATTGTGGGTTGTGTCTTCCACTGGCCCAGTGGGCTGAAAGGATACCATGTCACTGTTACAAAGTGTAAAGTTTGCATCTGCAATGTTATTCACTATAGTCATTTGTGCTGGTGGTGGAGGTGGGATATGTATATCCAGGGCAATTAGTGTGTGGTCAGCTCACAGTAGTTGATGATGTAGGCCATACAGTACCTAGATACAAACCACCAGCGTGAGGAGGTGCTCTGGACCAGAATCAGTGTTCTGACTGCTGGGGTTTGGTAGTATGTCGTATGGAGTGTGCCAGGTACTGTTGCACAGTTGCTGGCTGAGCACTGATACCTGGCCATTTACATGTGTATCCACCAATAGACAGACAGATGCTATATATGTGAGATATGTTGTATCATAACAGTCGAGTAGCATGTGTAGTATGTGTTCCAAATTCTGCTGACATATATTGCTGATATCAGGTTATTTTCTTTTTCAGGTACATGGCTCACCCACGAAATCCCGCTTACTCCGCAGCTGAGGATAAGGAGATACACCAGAGCCTGGTGCGGGATTATGCAATACTCTTTTCCCGCACCAGCCAGAATCAGCAGGAGAGGGCTGCACTGTGGCAAGACCTGGTCCATTGGGTAAATGACATAGGCACGCATAATAGGACATATGAGCAGGTACGACATCACTGCAGTGATTTAATCAGAAATGTCCGTCAGCGTGCGTTGGATATCCACAGGCAACAGGTCGCCACAGGTGGTGGGGTGGCTACACATCCCCCACTCACCAGACTGAAGGGAATACTCATGAGTGTAGTGGCTCCAGCAACAACAACAGCAGCAGACATGCATTATGATGGAGGCTGGAGCCACGCAGCAGCAAGACTATGAGCGTGCAGGTAATATGCCATATGTATAGTTGACTGTTGTGTACACTGGTAGTTAATGCATGTGTGAGGTGTGTCCTTGGTTTGTAGCTGTCACCATAGTATTTAATGTGCAAGTGTGATATCCTCAATATTAGCAGCTGACCTGTGAAAGGCGACTGTTGTACTACTGACCTGTATCATACTCAGTAACAATGGCACAGTTGTGCCCACTGACATTAGTTTCTTCACGTCTGCAGGTCCCTCCAGTGTAACAGCAATGCAGCCTATCCATGCTGGTGAGTGTGTATTGACAATACCTGTAATAGTCTTGATAGTAATAGTAATATTAGGCTCACTTAGTAGTGCTCTTTGTATGCATGTAGGTGTGTCTGTGTCTGTGTGTTGATATCACGCATACTGAGTAGTGTACAATTGTGTGCAACTGTGTGCATGTGTGCATGTGTGCACCTGAGCATGTGTGCATGTGTGCATGTGTGCACCTGTGCATGTGTGCATGTATGCATGTGTGCATGTGTGCATGTGTGCACCTGCGCATGTGTGCATGTGTGCACCTGAGCATGTGTGCACGTGCGCATGTGTGCATGTGTGCACCTGTGCATATGGGCATGTGTGCATGTGTGCACCTGTGCATGTGTGCATGTGTGCATGTGTGCACCTGTGCATGTGTGCATGTGTGCATGTGTGCACGTGCGCATGTGTGCACGTAATGCATTGTGCATTTGTGCACCTGTGTGCATGTGCGCATGTGTGCACCTGTGCATGTGTGCATGTGTGCATGTGTGCATGTGTGCATGTGTGCACCTGTGCATGTGTGCATGTGCGCATGTGTGCATGTGTGCATGTCTGGACCTGTGCATGTGTGGATGTGTGCATCACTGGTAATGTGTAGACATTGTAAACTGTGTTTCCTGTTTTCCTCCCACAGGTTCTGGTGCTGCTCTGGTGACATGCAGCAGGGAACCTGAATCAGGTGCCATGGGTACTGAAAATGATGACATCTGTGTAATGGCAGAGGGAGGTATGCCAGGGTCCATCATTGGTCAGCCGATTGACAGTACACAGCTGTCAACCCCATCAATGCGCACAGTTATCCTGCCAATACACCCTTTGTCACCAATGTCCCTAGGTGATGGACAGCATACAGTGGGCATTGACCAGGGTAATGTGGTATCTGTGGCACATGCCTCCCCACACAGCAGCCATGGGCATGGCCCAGAGATGGTACCACACAGACAGATGTCCAGGGGTTCTCGTGGGAGCATCCGTGGGCGTACTGCCCCTGTCAGACATGCCCACAGAGGTCTTACAACCTCAGCTATGTTTCGGGCTGTCATGCAGGCACAGTCACTTATGGAACGGTGCACCAGACAGGGTCTGAGGGAGCTGACAGCATGTCGCACAGCCATGACTGACAGTATGCGTGACATTGCGGCTGCCATCCGTAATTTCACCGATGTCATAGACAGACGTTGTAGGGACATATTAGACCGGTTCCACAACTACATGTCAATGAGCCAGGGCGATGGTGGACGGTTGAGGCATCAACGTGGGCATATGCCAGCAACAGCAGCAGCTGGCAGTCGTCGCGGACGACAACAGGGCCATGGCCGCCACCATAGTGCCAGCAGCAGCCCCAGCAATGCTGGGTCTGTGCTGTCATCAGACCGCCCCAGGAGACCACGTGCACGTGGCTTTGGCCAGGCCCGACAGGGATCTGTGTCCAGTCAACGAACACCTGCTTCTGATGACAGTACCCAGTCTGGGTTGGTACTGGATACGGTCCGTAGCACCCCTGCAAGGCACAGGTACCATGTCTGTGGCCAGAGACACTGATCTGTATGACCTGGCAGGTACAGTCTGTGGCTGTCCACAAACACCAGTATATGGCAGCCAGGAGGTGGAACTGTGTGCATCCATACACACATGCGAATTGACAACACCTAGGGCTACCGCATACACGCACACACTGCATCAACATTGCCCCACCTTGTACTGCTGTCCCTCACCAACACACATACACATACATGTCAATCGGTGGTATCGGTGGCTGACTTAGGCATACCAAGTTCACACCCTGTGCATATGATGAAACTGTGCCACCTCCTGCAATCTGTAACATCAGTGCAGGTACAGGTTAACATGTTGCTGATGCACAGGGTGACTACATAGACATGTAGTAATAGTATCATGTTGTTAACAGTACTGTGTGCTGAAATAATTGTGGGTATATCACAGCATACCTGATGCAGTAAGGGTGTGATTGTCATGTACTGTTGTCTACACCCATGGTAAGTACCATAGTGTATCATCTGCACATGTTGGCATACTGGTGGTAAGGATGTCAACAGAAGGCTACATACATAGGTAGCACAGGGGATAAGGTAATGAATGTATTAATACGCAAGGATGGACATGTAAACTGCAAGTGGCATGTTGCCCACACTGGACTCTGCAATGCAGATGTTTGAGGATGTTGATATGTGTGCAGTACTACACGACTGGTACAGGACACACAGGAGCACCCTAGCACTGCAAGCTCACATCTCATACCATGCTAGACAGCCCCAACACAAAAAACTAACTGTCACAGGAGGGAGAGTCCCCATACATGTCAGGGATACTGTGGTGGCAGGCCAGGTAGCATACATCCTACTAAGTATGGAACCACTGAGTGAATTCTCAGTGTCTGTTATTTGACATGTGTATTACTGCAGGTATGAGCACATGGGTTTCCATCCAGTTATTGTACATCCTGATGGTACATGGTCTGTACACTTGTGTGCGCTGAGACTAGACCCTAGCCATCTGACCTGTGTATTTCCATGTACATGTGCATAGTGCCTGCATATTTGCAGTGTTACCTACTGGAAGTGGTACAGCTTGTTTGTTGTACAATGGACTACATGCAGCCCTGCTTACTGTAGCTGTGTTTGCATGCATGTTTGCTTGCAATTACCCTGGAATACTGATCCCACCTGCAATGCATAGTTACAGAGCTTCTGTGGACTCCTAGTGACATCTGCATAACTTACTATATGTATGTCCATGTCTCACTTAATAGAATGTAACTGTTTGTCCTGTTCACATGTACGTTGCCTGTAACACATTGCATATGACTTACCTGGCATTTGTCTACGTGAGCAGTCATATATGCTACTGCTAACTAATCACAGGCACTACACCCTCACATATTCATCTTCTGTTGAACCACCTGCTTCGCTAGGGACGGCTTGCACCTGTCACCCCTGGGCTTTCAGATATTGGCAAAGGCTCTTGCTACCCCCATAGTGCCTATGTTAGGCAAGGCTCAAATGACAACCCACCTTCATAGGTATCACAAGGGATAAGAAACTAAGAGTAATGCTACCCAACGCCAAAAAGTCTAAACCTCAAGATGCATGCACCCGAAACTCTCCTTGGCATGGAGAACATCAATATCTGTGCAGTAACAGATGCCTGGTTCAGGGCTACTGTGAGCACCCCAGCACTACCAGGTTATACCTCATACCATGCTTTTCAGCTCCAAAACTTGGAACGAACCACAAATGGAGGGGGAGTATTGATATTCATCAAAGATACCCACACCTCCAGGTTGGTGGCAAAGCACCAAGCATCAGAGACTATCCATGTGCAACTAACAATGGGTGAAACTGCCTTCCAGGTTGTAGCCTGCTACAGACCATCCTCCCAAACCCAAGAACTGCACTTGGCCATCCTGTGAACAGTGGACATATGAAGGTCTCTCCAAACACCATTATATTGGGCGACGTCAACTACCCAAACATAGACTGGGAGCATGACTCTAGCTCCAACACCCTAGGCCAAAGATTCCTAGAATATATGAGCTCAAATGCTATGGAACAGCTTGTTACCACTCCCACAAGAAGGGGAAACATACTGGACCTGATCATCACCAACATGGGGACTCTATGCTCCAGACCAGACGTGTATCCCTCACTGGTAAGATCAGACCTCACTGGATATTCACATCCCGACCCCACCCCCTGCCCAGAACACCACAGTGAACAACTTCTCTAAAGCAAATTCACACTCCTCAAAACTGAGGTGGAAACCTTCAAAGCCCCCGGGCCTGTGGAAACTACAGACCAGACCGCAGATTCCTCTATTAACGCATTCTATGGACACCTTCAGGAATGCATGGATCATGTGATCCTGAATAAAACCAAGACCCAATCCTCCAAAGGCAGATGTCCTGTCTGGTGGACCCCAGCCATAAACAAACTGCACAATAGAAGGAGGAAGCTACTAAATGATACAGCAAAATCCCAAAAAGGGAAGGCATCACTGATCAGTATTAGCAAATAACTACAGGCACTCATAAGATTGTCTAAGGCCAGCTTCGAGAGAAATTGCACAGGACACTAAGGATAATCACAAGGCTTTCTTTAGTTATGTTAGGAACCTGGGTGGTAATTCCCAGATATGCTCATAGGTAGTTTAAAATGTCAATAGAAACACCAAACCCACAGACATTGCCAACATTCTAGCTGACAGGTTCAGCGCAAACTTCTCCCCCCTCCACACCGAAAGTGCAAATATGTATCCCAGCAGAGTGCTGCCCCCCTGACATCTCAGATGCTCAGGTAAGAGCCGCCCTCTCCAAAGCAATACACACTGCATCAATGGGACCAGACAGTGTCCCGGGCTGTGTCCTACATGAACTCCAAGACGTGCTACAACCAAACATAAAACTGTCCCAGCCTTACTACAGGATATGTGTCCAAAGAGTGGCGTACAGCAACAGTGGTCCCTCTACAGAAAGGTGGTGCCTCAATGGATCCTGGACACTATCACCCCATAAGCCACACTAGCTCGGTCTGCAGAGCTATGGAAAGGATCATCATGGACCACATAAATATAGATATTGGGGACCTACAGATACTGGTTCATACCCAGTTTGGCTTTGTTAAGGTCAGATCCTGCCTCTCAAACCTGGTTGATTTCTTTGAAACAGTCACCAAGGCCATTGACGAGGGGAAGGTGGTCCACACAGCCTACCTGGACCTCGCAAAAGCCTTCGATAAAATACCCCACTCGGGCATTCTAGAGAAGCTCACCAGCTTAAATATAAGCCCCTATGTCACTAGATGGATTGCACACTGGCTCAAGGACAGAACCCACATGGTTAGAATTGCTGGAGCCATGCCAGACTCCAACCAGTTACAAGTGGTGTCCCACAAGCCTCAGTCCTGGGACCTCTCTTGTTTGGTATATATTTATCGGAGGTACAGGCCAACACAGAAGGACTGTGGCTGACCAAATATGCAGATGACTGCAAACTGGCCGCCATAATCGACTCTCCAGCCGACACAAGCATCTTCCAAAAGGGCCTCATAGAAACAGACTACTTGTGCCAGAGCCATGGCCTCCAGCTGAATGCAAACAAGTGTATAGTCATCCCCTTTGGCAAAAACAAAGTGCCCACAAAGTACCACATAGGTGGTACTCCATTACGTACAGAAGAAGTAATTAGGGACCTGGGGACCCAAGTTGATAGCAATCTCTCATTTGACAACCACATGGCCAAAGTGGTTAGAAAGACATTTTATATAGCCCACCCCATCATGAAGGGATTCACATCTACATCAGGGGAGGGCATTGTGCCTCTTTACTCATCCCTCATCAGGCCCATAATTGAGTACAATCCCCCTGTTGGGATGTACCTTACCAGACACCTGCAGCAACTGGAAAGACCCCAAAAGTACCTCACCAAGAGGATCAAAGGGATCAAACAGATGCCATATGCTGACCGGTTAAAGAAACCCCAGCTCTACTCAGTGGCATACCACCTGTTCAGAGGCGTTCTGTGCCTAATGTATAGCATCATGTCAAACCCGGAATTAATGGGCATCCTGCACCTGAGAATATCCAAATCCCATCGGGCTACACGCTTGAGAGACCTGAACCTCAGCACTGAAATAAATAGGACATGCTGGAGGGACAGATTCATAACCCAGAGGCTCACTTCACTTTGGAATAAAATCCCAGTCCAGGTTAGGCAGAGTCCCTCATTGACTCTCTTCAAGAGGGATCTTGATGAGTGGATGGGACATTGTAGGTTTACCCCAGGTATCACTTCTGTGTCACTGTTAGACAGAGGCACAGTATACTAACCTCGGAAAAGGGCATGGCAAGATATATTTGGCGACAGCCAAACACATTCTGGCTAGGTTCTTAAATGCCCTAGGGCAGATAGCCTAGCATGAACCTATGAACCTATGTACCTTGTTCCCCATTGGCCCTATGTGCTGTTAATCACCATGGCAATCACAATACTATGGTAGCATGTGCAAAGGTCAGTTGTCAGTCACCTCTATGGTACAGTTGTGGAATATATGGGTCATGTGGCAATGTCACAGCTGCCACATGTACACAGTCAACCCTCTCCCCTACACATGGACGTACAACACATGTATGAGATGGAACCACATAGCCAAACTGGGGACTAAGCACTCTGAACCCAGTACTGGCATAACCTGTCAGGTGGCATGCAATACTACAGTGACTACAATACCAGTCTGATGTAGACCTACACTAACAGCAATACAAGCACGTGAACACACTGGGCCATTTGTGGAGCCTTACAATAGCATCCTGCCTGAGCGGCACACACCTCTGCAGCTGGCACACAGGCATACGTTATGCCTGAGCACATCATGCATAACACATAGCACACAAATCCTGTGTGCCAAACAGTCACAGCCTGTATGGCTAGACAACACACCTGCCACAGTTGTGTTAGCTACCTTTATTGTCTGGTACAGTGTGGTCACGCTCACCAGGCTGGACAAGGTGAAGGTCACAGTGATATGCCCGTGGGGCACTATGGTCCACCACATAACACAAGCATACAGATCAGTCAGAGGCATGGACACATATGACTCAGTCATTGTCCATGCCACATACCTTCTCCTGCTGTACTTGTAGGGTGCTGACATCATCAGTGTTTAGAAAGGGGAATGTGCATCCTGTAGTCTGTTCTCCTAGTTGCCAAAAGGGACATTTCCCTCACACAAAATTGCACACACACTAACCCCCCTCATCCACACACACACACTTGCTGGATTCAAACCCCTACCTGACTATGTTATGACACTCGAGATGGATGCATTAGCGGAGCACGCTATTCGCATTATTGGGAGGTTTCCCTTCTCCTGCTGTACTTATAGGGTGCTGACATCATCAGTGTTTAGAAAGGGGAATGTGCATCCTGTGGTGTGTTTTCCCAGTTGCCAAAAGAGACATTTTTTTCACACACATCAACCCCACTCGCACTGAACATTTGCAGGATTCAAATCCCTACCTGACTATGTTATGACACATTAGCGGAGTGTGCTATTCGCATGACTGGGAGGTTTCCCTTCTCCTGCTGTACTTATAGGGTGCTGACATCATCAGTGTTTAGAAAGGGGAATGTGCATCCTGTGGTGTGTTTTCCCAGTTGCCAAAAGAGACATTTTTTTCACACACATCAACCCCACTCGCACTGAACATTTGCAGGATTCAAATCCCTACCTGACTATGTTATGACACATTAGCGGAGTGTGCTATTCGCATGACTGGGAGGTTTCCCTTCTCCTGCTGTACTTATAGGGTGCTGACATCATCAGTGTTTAGAAAGGGGAATGTGCATCCTGTGGTGTGTTTTCCCAGTTGCCAAAAGAGACATTTTTTTCACACACATCAACCCCACTCGCACTGAACATTTGCAGGATTCAAATCCCTACCTGACTATGTTATGACACATTAGCGGAGTGTGCTATTCGCATGACTGGGAGGTTTCCCTTCTCCTGCTGTACTTATAGGGTGCTGACATCATCAGTGTTTAGAAAGGGGAATGTTCATCCTGTGGTGTGTTTTCCCAGTTGCCAAAAGGGACATTTCCTTCACACAGACTTGCACACACACCAATCCCACTCACACACACACTGAGCATTTGCAGGATTCAAACCCCTACCTAACTATGTTATGACACTTGAGACGGATGCATTAGCGGAGCGCGCTATTCACATTACTGGGAGGTTTCCCTTCTCCTGCTGTACTTATAGGGTGCTGACATCATCAGTGTTTAGAAAGGGGAATGTGAATCCTGTGGGGAGGCAGACGCCAAGCACACTCTGGCTAAGCTGTCATTCCCTAGGGCAAACAGCCTAGTGTTGACCTCTACACCCATATGTTTAATTGTCAAATGCACATTATTTGTTGCTGATAGACTGTTTGCAGGTCTTTATTGCCATAGCATTCCCTGTTTGTATGAACAACTTGTGTATCTGTGGAAGATGTTTGCATATGGGAGGGATCCACTATATCACGTATGTCTCTGTAGTCATTTAACTATGTGCACTGGGCAGATTGCTGTAATGTGGTTGGTTCCTGGAATAACACGTACAAATACCAGATATGTGTGGCCAACTGCTAAACTGAGATTTGGCCTAAGTGTGTGAGCATGCCCAGTTCAGCCTTCCCATGGCATGTTGTCTGACATATGTCTCATTTATCAAAGTGTGTGAGCATGCCCAGTGTGAGCTTTCCATATGTTGAACTCTGCAGCCCACCACATTTGTGGATGAGTGTGAACTTCAACAAAAATCTCCCGTTTATGGTTGTGTGTTGTGCGTCATGTTGTGTAGTTACTGTCCAACTGCTTTGTGTGTGAACACAACAGGGATTATACTGTGCCTGCAGGGTTTGCATGGGATACTTTGCATACAGTTGTCAACATCCTTTCATACTGACCTAACACTGTAGTACTGTATAGTGTACTGGTTCAGTACTTTGACTGTGGTGGACAGTATCCTGGGCTTTAGTCCTATCACTGCTTTACATTTCCATAGTGAGCACAACCGCCTGGTTAGGGGCCAGTTGTATACATCTGACCATGTTGCATTATGTTCAGATATGAACTACTTAAACCAGGCTTGTCCAACATTGGTAGTGTATTCCACAACATAGGTGTACATTTGCAAACACTAGCGATGTGCCCTAGGCCATTTCTAATGCTAGTCGAAGAGTGTGTTTGTCCTTCGACACACATTGTAAGTGGAGTTTGCCATGACATATGTCATGGTTAGTATACTCTGCCTCTGTCTACCTGTGACATAACAGTGATACCCAGGGTAAACCTACCATCTCCCATCCTCAATCAAGATTCCTCTTGAGGAGAATTGATGAGTGACTCTATGGATAGCCTGTACTGGGAGTTTACTCATGGGTGGGGGTGGCTTCTATGTTATGGATCATGCAGTACAGCTTGTCCTATGTATGTCAGTGCTGGGGTTCAAGTCTCTCATGTGCATAGCTCACTGCCATTCAGATTGTACAAGGTGCAGCATGTTTATTAATACCAGGTTGGACATGGCTTTATACATCAGGCACAGCTTGCCTCTGGGTGGGCAGTATGGCAGTGTGTGTAGCTGCAATTTGTTTAATCAGGCAACACATGGCATCTGTGCAAGCTCTTTGATACTCCTGGTGAGGTACTGTTGGGGACTTTACAGTTGATGGAGGTGTCTGCTGAGGTACATCCCACAGGGGCTATTGTAGTCAATTGTAACGCTGATGAAGGATGACTGCAGAGCCACAATGACCTCCCCTTATCTAGATCTGACAACCTTCATGATTAGGTGGGTATATGGTATGTTTCTGTAAACACTACAGCCACAAGTTTGTCCAATGCAGGATATCTATCACCTTGTGTCCCCAGGTCTCTCATTACATGTTAAGTACGTAATGGGTTAACACCTATGTGGTAATTGGTGGGCACTTACTGTATATCCACGGGGGTTGACTATACACTTTTCTGCAATTAGCTTGCTGACATGGCTATGGCACCAGTTGTCTGTTCCTATGTGGCCCTTTTGTGGGATGCTTGTGTCAGCTGGAGGGTCACATATGGTGGGCAGTTTGTAGTCCTCTGCAAACATGTTCAGACACAGTCCTTCCATGTTGGCCTGTACCTATGGGACATATATACCAGACGAGGGAGGTCCCAGGACAAAGCCTTGTGGGATGCCAGTTATATCTGGTTTGTAGTCTGACATGGCTGCAGCATGTCTGACCATGTCAGTTCTGTCCTTGGTCTGGTTTGCAACCCCTCTACTGACATAGGGGTTTATATTTAAGCTGGTGAGCATATCTATAATGACCAAGTAGGGTATTGTATAGAAGCCTTTGCAAGGTCCAGCTACGCTGTGTGGACCACATTGCCCTCATCAATGACCTTAATGACTGTTTCATATGAGTTAAACATGTTTAGGGGCAGGATCTGCACTTAAGAAAGCCACACTGGGTAGGGTCCGGTGTCAGTAGGTCGCCAATAACTTTATGTCTGCGGTACATGCTGATCCTTTCCATAGCTGTGCAGACCGAGCTTCTCAGGATTCTGGGGTGGTAGTTTTCAGTATCCATTCAGGCAACACCTTTGTTGAGAAGGACCACTGTTGTTGTACACTGCTCTTTGGGTACATATCCTGTGGTAAGGCTGACATTGAGCAGTAGTGTGATTTGGCATTCCATTCTTCTTGGAGTCCATGTTGGACTCAGCCCAGGACACCATCTCATACCATTGCTGCTGTGTGTTTTGCTTTGTAGATGCTGGCTGTTACCTCAGCATCTGCAATGTCAGGGGGCCAGCAGTCTGCTGGGATAGATATTTTGCATTCTGGGGGGGGGGGGGGGGCGGGTTTGCACTGCACCTGTACGTTGGCAATATGTGTATGTGTTTGGTATGTTGTCTGTAATATTTGTGTGATTCAGAGCATATCTGTGAATTCCCAACACGGTTCCTAACATCAGTTGTGGAAGCCTTGGGATTATCCTTAGTGTCCTGTACAATTTGTATCCTCATGGGTTCATAGGCTCATACTAGGCTATCCACCCTAGGGCATTTGTAAGCCTAGCCAGAGTGTGTGTGTCTTTCGCCACCCCTTGCTATGTGAATATTATGGCCATTTATGATTTGCTTTGCTGTGCCTCTGTCGGGACATTACACAGTGAAGACCCCCAGTGTAACTCTACGATCATCCATCCACTTGGCAAGATTCCTGTTGAAGAGTGTCAGTGAGGGGCTCTGCCTAACATGGAGTGGGATTCTGTCAAGGGTGTGGGGAGCCTCTGGGTTATGTATCTGTCCCTCCAGCACATCCTATTTCATTATGTGTTGAGGTTGACATCTCTCACTCTCACAGCTCCGATGGCTTTAAGTTTTCGGGGGTGGAGCATGTCCATAACTCCTGTGTTAGACATGGCCTTGTACAACAGGCATGCAATGCCTCTATGTAGGCAGTATGTGACTGCATTCAGCTGGGGTGTCTACAGCCAGGCAGCATATGACATATATTTGAGACCCTTTATCCTCTTGGTGAGGTACCTTTGAGGTCTTTCTAACTGCTGCAGGTGTCAGGTAAGGTACATCCCAAATGAGGCATTGTACTAGATTATGGGTGTGATAAGAGAACAGTATAGGGGCACAATGACCTCTGTTGACGTAGATGTGAATCCTTTCATGATACGGTGTCCAATATAGACAGTCTTCCTAGCCACATTGGCAATGTGAGTGTCACATAACAGGTTACTGTCCACTTGTGTCCCTAGGTCCCCGATTACTCCTTCCATACATAATGGTTTACCACCTATGTGGTAATTTGTGAGTACCTTGTTTGGTATTTGGTGGGACATTTATACTGTCCAGTGTCTTCAGGACGGCTGGGTGGGGTTCCTGTGTGTGAGAGTGTGGTCTGTAGCATGCTACAGACTGTACAGCAGTCTTGCCTACGGTTAGTTGCACATGGGTGGACTCCAATGCCTTGTGCATTGTCAGTTACCTGGACATATGGGTGTCTGTGCTGAATATGGATACTCACCCTCCTTTTATGTTTTGTTCCAGGTTTTGGGGCCATGACACATGATATGTGGTATAACCTGGTAGTGCTGGTGTGCTGTCAGGAGGCTTGCAGCAGGTTTCTGTCACTGCACAGACATCATTGTTCTCCATACTGGGGATTGCCTCGGGAGCATGCATATTGGGGTTTACACATCTGGCATTGGTCAGCATTACCCTTATGTTTCTTTCCACTTATGTTTTGTAGGGTGGTGGGTTAGTCTTTTCAGCCTTGCCTACGAAAGGCTCTATGGATGTGGCAAAAGCCTTATCCAATATCCAGACACCCAGGGGTAACAGGTGCAAGCCATCCCTGGAAGAGCTGCGTGGCTTGTCAAGCTTGACATCCCAAGCAGACAGACATTGGATCCCCTTGGAATGACACCAGTAATTGTGCCACATGTTATAACTGATCATTCCGTGTTTGTACTGTGGCATCATTCTTGGTGAGGGTAGGATGCTGCAAACGGTCAGTGTCATACCGGCCTGGACTACATAATCGGAGAGCTCATCTATGTCTCTTTTCATGTAGTCCGGGGAGGTACATCTCAGGTCATTCACACCAGCATGGACTATGACTGCATCATATTTCTACTTGCTTTGGGGTGACCTGCATACTTGTGTTATGTGGCGTATTGTAGCAGCCTACAGGCAGCTTACTGTACCCTTTCACTTGTTCAGTCTGGTGTGTGGGACAGCAACGTGTCTCACTATGGAGTCACCTATTACAACTGTATCAGGCATGTTGTTTCTCCTTCTGGCCTGTGACTGTTTGGCACACCAGCTTTGTGTACTATGTGTTGCATGTGCTATGTTTGGAGGTTGTTTGATTGGGTGTCTGCTTTGGAGGCCTCTGTTGGTGTGGTGTGTTTGTAATTCGGGCCTCTGGATATGTTTTTCTGTGTTTATGTCTTTGGTTTGCAGTTTTGATAGGTCTATGTGGGACTGGGTTTGTGGTGTGTGTGGTTACCTTCTCCTCCTGACTAGTTTTGGCAGTACTGAGTTGAGGGAGCTCAGCCTCCAGTTTGGATAGATGGTTGCATCTCTCACATATATTTGTATTTCTTGGGGAGTTGGGGTTGTCTGTGTACTTGGGGCAGGTGTAACATTGCCTCAAGATTCACAGATTCAACTTGTTGTGGCTGGCCTTAGTGGATTGTATGTGTGGACATATTTTATTGCCATACTACTGATCAGTGATTACTTCTTTTTTTATGTTTGCTCTATCATGTAGTAGCTTCCTCATTCTCTTGCATGGTTTGGTTATGGCTGGTGTCCACCATGCCAGATGCCTGCGTGTATGGCATTGTGTCTTGTTTTAATTTAGGATTGCATAATCCAAGCATTTCTGGCAGTGTTCATGGAATGGCTGTATTACAGGTTCTGTGGTGTGGCCCATATTTTGCGCCTGCACAGGACCTTTAATGGATTCCACATCAGTTTGGAGGAGTGCAAATATTGCTTTACACATGTTTTTCACTGTGGTTTTCTGGCCAGGGACTGTGGTCAGGATTTGTATATCCAGTGTGATTACTCTATGGTCTGGTTTTACCAGTGAGCAATACACTTCTCTTCTTGCCATCCAGTACCCATGTTGCTGATTATCACATCCAGTATGCTTACCCCTCTTGTGGGAGTGGTACGTTGTTCCTGGGCATTTTGGTTTATGGATTCTATGAACTTTTTTCCTACAGTGTTGGAGCTAGTATAATGCTCCCAGTCTATGTCTGGGTATTTTCAGTCACCCAATATAATGTGGTTTGGAGGACTTGATATATTCATGTATTCCAGCATAGGCCAGGTGCAGTTCCTGGTGTTGGGACGGTAGTCTGTAGCAGGCTATAAACTGGGGGGCAGTTTTAGCCACTGTTACTTGACCATGGCTAGTCCATGCTGCTTCTTGTTGTGGTACCAACATGGGGGTGGTTATCCTTGACAATTATTGCTAGTCACCCTCCTTTTGTAGCTTGTTCCATGTTTTGAGGCTGTACAGCACAGTATGAGGTGTAACCTGGTAGTGTTAGGGTGCTGTTGTGAGCCTTGACCCAGTTTTCTGTTACAGCACAGATATCAACATTCTCCATACTGGGTGAGTTTAGACTGCATGCATCTTGCTGTTTAGACTTCTGGCATTGGGTAGCATTACATCTAGGTTCTTATCCCTTCTGATACCTATGGAGGTAGGTTTGTGTTTTGAGCCTTACCTATTCAGGGCATGCTGTGGGTAACAACAGCCTTTGCCAGTATCCATACGGCCTGCACTGATAGGTGCACGCCAGTCCTAGCAGGTGGGGCATCATGTCATGCTCAGCATGTCATCCCAGGCTGGCACACATTGGATCCCCTTTGACTAACTGCGATACTTCAGCCAATTATTGCACTTGATCATCTCATTGTCATATTGTGGCATGATTAAGAAAACCAGGAACTGAAATAAAACAGTGAATGCTGAAGTTGACAAACCGCAAGGTTGTGGAGATGCTGGAGGTGCAGGAAAGTAATAAATCCAAGTAGAGAAGTGAAGTTTAATTTAAAATGCAAAAGCGTTTATTTTGAACAAAGTCACATTAAACACTGAAGAGCGTTTTTCGTTCCAACAATGTCGGAACTTCATCAGACAACAACTTCCCCTTCCAACTTCTTTTCATTTGTATATAAAAGAATCACCTAAATAAACTTTTGATTTTAAGAATACATCCAATCGAACAAAACTCGTTCAGGCCTGGATCACTACAGGCCATTAAACGATTGCATGTATTCTTAAAATCAAAAGTTTATTTAGGTGATTCTTTTATATATAAATGAAAAGATACCGTTCATTAAAAATGAGGACATATACTCACATCTATTACCTTTTTTAACTTTTTAATATTTTTACTTTCTATTTCCTATGTTTATATTTATATATATACATCATTTATTTTCATTGTAATATATATATAATTAAATTAAATTTTAATATATTGATTGGTAAAACTGTATTTAGGTATTCAGGAAATATATGTGCAGCTAATTCTATCTTAATAGGGTATATTACATTTTTTATATATATATTTTTAAACATAGAATTACTGCGTACATATTTTATATTGTTTATTTACTTTTAGAGTAAAAGCATATGTAGTATTAACTCTTGGGTTTATTTGATAACACTTCAGATAAAGGAAATGTTTAATTTACTTCACTCTGTTATTATACAGGTTTCTTTATGAAGCACTCACGAAGGCTTATTGCACTTTAACATCACTATTATTGCATCTGCCTCTTTAAATATAAAGTGCTATGTGTGTTTTAAATAATTAATTGCTGACAGCGGTGAATTTCTATAAATGAAGTTGTAATAGGGGAAGTTGTTGTCTGATGAAGTTCCGACATTGTTGGAACGAAAAACGCTCTTCAGTGTTTAACGTGACTTTGTTCAAAATAAACGCTTTTGCATTTTAAATTAAACTTCACTTCTCTACTTGGATTTATTACTTTCCTGCACCTCCAGCATCTCCACAATATTGTGGCATGATGCTTGGTGAGGGTAGGATGTTAGTCACGGTCCTCAGGTGTGCATATAGTACATGGTGTTACATTACTTAACACATGGCATTCATGCCTCAGGTGGTGCTGCAGGGCTGCCTCTGTCGGATGCACATATTACACTCCCTGTACATGTTTGTGAGCAGGTCATGTCATTTTAGGCATCCCTGTTATTATTTGAGTGAGTCAGAGGGGGTATCATTTCCAGGGTTCCTACTGAGCCAGTGTATGTGCTATGCGTTGCCTCTTTGCCAAGGCCAGGGCATACTGGGCACGCCTCCTTCTGCCTACTGGGGCAGGCTCAGGTTGTTCCTCCTCCGAGTCACGCTCTGCCTGTGATGGCCTTGGCAATGGTGGGGGGCTGTTTGGCCCAGCCCTATGCTGGTCCTGCTGCAGCTGTTTTTGCAAGATCATATTATATAGCATAGCACATAACATGACAATTTGGGTACATGTAGTTGGTGTGTACTGCAAGGCTCCACCAGATGTGTCCAGACACCAGAACCGTGACTTGTGACTTGAGCAGCCCAAACACACGCTCTATTACATTACGTGTTTGTGCGTGTGCCTCATTATGGCATTCCTGTTCAGGTGTGTGTGCGTTTCTGATGGGTGTCATCAGCCACGGCTCCAGTGCATAACCTGCATCCCCCACTAGGTGTCCGTGTGGGATGTCCCCATTGGCAAATGTCTGGTACAGCTGCGTCAAATGCCAGATGTGGGAATCATGGTAGCTCCCAGGGCAGCCAGCCACACACATTCATTATTATGCCCTGGGCATCACACACGACCTGGCAGTTGATGGAGGGGAAGCCCTTGCGGTTAATGTAGGCCCTACCCCGCTCACCGGCTGGTGCTTTGATGCATATGTGCGTGCAGTCTATTGCACCCACTACCTCAGGGTATTCTACTATTTGCTGGAAGAGACGCATATTGCTGGCCAATACCTCACGGGCATTGGGGAAATATACATAATCACCGGCATGTGCTGACATGGCATCCAGGAACTGGTGCAGTACCCTGGAGGCTGATGCCTGTGATATCCCCATCATATCACCAGTTGGTCTCTGGAAGGTACCTGTTGCTAGTATTCTTAGGCCAACACATACCTTGGTTTCCACTGGGATGGGTTCCCCTCTGTTGGTTCTGTGTGTGAGGCGTGGCCTGCACAGCTCCACTATTTGCTGCAGGAGTTCTCTGTCCACTCTATAGCACTCTACTATCTCCAGCTCATGTAACCCGTGGTAGGTGACCCTGGGCCTGTACACTCTTCTCAGTCTCCTCACTGTGTGTTGTCTGGCACCATCTGCATTGTCACCACCCTCAGCAAGTCGCCTATGTCTCATTATGACAGCTATGGCAGCCCCTAACATTTCTGCTCTGAGTTCAGCTCTTTCAGTTTTCACTTCTAATAGCTTACTCCTGTCTTGCAGTGTCTCTTGAGAGAAACATCCTGCACTGCTGTTTGCAGAGTTTTAAGTGCTGGGCTGGGCTACTATTCTGCCTGTGTAATTGCCTGCTTCTAATTGTTTTCATCTGCTAGCTCCAGCAGTATTCCCTGGTAGCTTCCTACTAATTCTGTTGCTTCCTTTTTCCTTTCTGTTTCCTCAGGGGGGAGCAGCGTGTATACCAGCAGAAACATGCTCACCGTGGCTTACACGTGCGCACACATGCTTACACGATTCAGAATCTGCTTATTCGGGTTAAAACGCGCGCACACTCACGCAAACAGTGTTAGACATCTAGCAACACGCTCCCACATGCTCAGTCTACCTTACACGCGCGCACACTGTCCTACTTGCGCTTCATGGTGCGCACACGTGCGCATGCACGCCCAGCAAGAAACTTTGGTGTAGGCAACAGTGTACACCTTCCATTTCTTGACTTTCCCATGCTTATGTTGTGGCACTCCTCTTTCCATGATATGTGTCTGACATCTGTCATGTAACTCTGACCTCCAATGAACTGCATTTCTTTCTGCCATTCCCCCCGTGATGTCACCTATCTCCTACTCTGTTCCTCCCCTTTCTGTAACTCTTACACTACTCAGAATGTGCTCATTTGCTATGTGACAGTGGAATTCAGTATCCTAACACTCATTTGCATCAGATTTCCTACTAATGCTTAGTTACATGTCTTAGACTCAGCTTCCCCCCTTAGCAACCACTACACGGTGGCCATGTTGTTTTTGGTCTGCTGATCCCTGCATTGTAAATCCATGTATTGCATAAAACCCACATTTGTGGGTTTATAACCTTCATTTTTATGTTTTATACAGCCCAGCCCGTTTGCGCGGGGCTGCGCTGGGTTTAAACATCGGCGATCGCCGAAAAAAAAAATTATATTTTTATTAATTTTGCATCAGGTTACCTTGCCAATGGCCACATACTTGGCCATTGGCATGCTGCCTGACACATATGCACCCTTTATTTGGAGCTGACATGGCTCCATTGTGGTTTTTGCAGAAACGTACTCAGTTGTCAACTGAGTACATTTCTGCAGCTAAAACGGCTCTTACATGGGCTGCTTTGGGCTTCCTGGATCGCTAATCAACCTCATTTGCATGCTATTCAGCTGCAAGTGAGGTGATTAGCTTATCCACGCCCACTCCGTGTAAGAGACGTTTTAGCTGGTCTCTTACACGGACTTTGGGCTGTTCCTGGATCGCGAAGGCTGCATGGAGTCTTACACTACTCTTAGACTCCGTGCAAGCCTTCGTGAATCCTGCCCACTGTGTTTATTGTAACATAAAATCTGGTTTAAGACCTAGAATCTCAGGAATACTACCACTATAAAAAATGTTGTGTTGAAGAGTTTGCCATTTATACTTCTTAGATAACCACTATGGTTCCAGAGATATGAACATTTGTTTGAAATGTGAGGACATAATTTGATTCTGTCAAAAGGCTTAGGCTCTGCCCTTTGGAAGGTACAGGCAAACTTCCTGAGCTCCTTTGGAGTGAATGAGCTAATGAGGGTCAGTGTCTGAGAACAGTGCAAATTCTTTCAGTTTTTGTTGTCTTTGTGCACTGGAACTGAAATGACAGTATACATCTGATATGAGTTCTTCAGTTGCTGATCATACTGCTTTTACACCAGTTTTACTATAGAGTAACATACCTCTCAACTGTCTTGATTTTCACAGAACATCCAGATATTTGCCTCATAGTTTTGATTTATTCCTCATAAAATGTGTGTGTTTTTTGGCAAATTACCAAGGATTGAAGTCACTAAATAATTACAGACATTTGAGTTTTAGAATGCACATCCTTCAGAAAATGCAATTATTCAATCAAGTTCAATGAAGTTGCTAAGTTTATAACAGTAATATGTAAAAAATGTCCCTATTTTTCCACCTTTGTCCCCCCATTATTTTTGGCTTTGTCCAGCATTCTTGTACTAAGAGGTTAAGCGGTATGGACAGAGATCTGCTAGGTGGCACATATACCCCATGTTAATAATGGTAGGCTTCATTTCCTTTAAGCAAGGTAGCACACAATTCTGCTTTCCAATCACTGAGGCAGCATTGTCCAAAGAGATACTCACAATGTCAGAAACTGCAATATCAGATTTTGTCAGGATGGACATTAAAGCATCAAACAATACTTGCTCAGTTCCTGACATGCATTCTGGCCTATAAAGGAACTAAATCACATTTTTGTCTGCTTTTTCATCTTGGTAACCAATAAGGATCTCCCAAAGTTTGTCACTGCCCATGTCTGTGCTTTAGTCCATACACACACAGAATGATAATTTCTGATAACTGACAGCAGCTTCATAGGGGTGATGAGGTCCCAGAACATCCATTGCAATGCAGGCTGCCTTTGTTGCTCTACGTGTCATTTTCCTTTGGACATAATAATACTCTTCATATTTTTTCATAAATTTAAGGATGGGTTCATCTGCTACAAATGACAAGATATGTTCAACAAGGAGTGACAAAAAAAACCCTGCCTCAATAACTTTTGCACTTGAAAGTCTGAGGTCCAAAGAAGTCTGTCATAGTCCTTTTAGCTGCATGTTTGCAATTCTATCTGTGTTTCTCACTGTTAGCATATCAACTCAGATCATGTCATCCACCATGTTAAATGTGAAATTGGTTCCGCAAGTCTTTTCAGAAAGTATATTTTCTCCATACCTACTCACCTTTTTCAGATTCAGCACGGCAGCGGTGTTTAGTTAAGTGACTTGCTCGAGTCACACAGTTAAGCAATGAGGCTGAGGGCTGCTTCTGCTTACTGTTTCTGCTCATCTCTGCTCCTTTTGCTTAATTATAAGGGACTGCATGATCAGATTAAGTGTACTTTAGCTTACTGAATGTTTGTCATTCATTTACCTCCACAGCAACATTTGCATTGCTCTGGTACTCACTTGCATACCTAACCACCGTTGCAGAAGGAAGAATATGATTTTCATTATATAGATGACATTTGCATAGAGTACTGCTCAAAACAGCCTTGATTCTATTTTAACATCCATGTTGAAGATTAAAAAACATCTTAACAAATGACCTTGTAGAAGACTTCTGCAAAAATAGCGTGAGATATACCTACAGGAAACACTAAGTACTGAAGTAGTAGTAATGACTATATAATCTACTACATACACAATCACTTCATTACCACCTGTACTTCACTCCCATCACTACTTCAGATGTATTCTAGGCCTGCCCTACACACACACTAGTATGTACCTGCCAAAGGTGCTAGAACAATGTAGTTCACAGACCAAAAAGTCATGAATGCAAATCTATCATGCAAGTTTTGCAGGACAACACGACAGTGTAACACTATGTGTATGGCAAAATTTGCAGTACAACATGGAAATGCATTCCTTTATAACAGCTCCATTTTTTAGTGCAGAATCTGGGACAAATCTAAGCTGTGGATAATGGCCAGAAAAAATTCACCCTAACAGTCCCTTCAACAAGTCTTGTTCAAATATACATGTAATGAGCAAACAGCTTGAAACCAATGTCTGATATTACTGACTGTAATCATCAGTGATTAACCTTTTCATGAGAGAGAAATACATACACATTTGGCTCAAAATATGGAACAGTTTAACACTGATTATGGGCCTCAATACTTTTAAATAGAATTTGGCATTCATTCACAAAAATGACATGAGGCAACTTGGACGTAAATCAGTGAATGAACATGAAGCTGTCTTCTCGGGTCTGACTTGGTAACAGTAAAATGATACAAAATCTGGGAGTCTTCACAGAATCAGCAAACCACTTGAGTCTTGGTTATGACCAAACATTCACAAATTGAATTTAGTGACGAGAACACAATTCATTTAAAAAGTGAATATAACGGTTTGGATCAACCAACATTTTCTCCATAATAATATATGCAACTAATGTGGCATTGAAAAATTCATAGGTAATTTAATACATCAATAAATAGAATATGTTTTGCATCAAAATAGATTTGCTATACAATACTTAGCATGACACATCACTGATTGCATTAATTAATTATAGAACACATCTGATAGCAACCTGTATTTTCTTACCATTATGAAACATTGGAATAGCATTTGTAACAATACTGGTTCTTTTAAAAAGTTACTAGAACAGGTTTGCTTCAACCTACATTATCTCCATAACAATGAGGAAAACTACTATAGTTTAAGCCCATAATTCATGTGCAAATGTAACCTCAGGTTTTGCATCAATTTACACTCCCTAAATAAGCACAAACCTCTTTTCTTGGGCATCACTAAGACTGCAATGCAATTATTGACTACGCAAGCATGGCACTCTAGAACAGCATTAGTGTTTATTCATTTTAAAAAAAAGATACTTATCTGATTCAAATTTAAAACCATTGTCTTAATAGTTTTGCATCAACACGCATTGCTGATCAATAATCAGCATCAGCTTCAAGAAAAGCACTTCTGTCCTTCTACAAAACGCAGACAGCTCGCACTTAAATATACAGCAACCCTATTCATTAGAATATGGCTAAATGACAATATTCAAGTTCAGCTATTATGATATAAAACTGCTTTTTAGCACCAGCACTTTCAACCCGCCACATCCATTACTTTACCATCTAAATCTTTAAACTGTTCAGTTACACAAAAAATGACTGACCTGGAGACCACCTACCCCACTACCCAGTCAGATTTCCCCAGTATTCAAATGTCAATAAATAAAATAAGAAAATAAAAATGTGACTACTAATTGACTTTACTAAATCAGACACATACAAACCCTAAATACATACATACAAATATTTCAGGCATGGGCAATAATGCCCTTCTAGCCTGCCAAAATACCAAAACAGTTATTTCTATGATAATTATCCAGATTGTTCTTAAAATATCTAAACTAGTGCTTGCTTTAATGTAAGTTGGTAGTCTATTCCATGTATCAGATACACCTCTCATTCCTATGTAAACTTCAGCATAGTTTGTCTGATGATTGCCTACTACTTTTTGATAACCCCAAATATTCCCTGAGGTAGTTGTCTCTAAATGCCCTATATACCTGAATAAGGTCATATCTTAAATACCTATATGAGACACTGTACAATTTCAAATATTTTAGTCTTTCATAATAACTTACATTTGCACATCCATGGATGCCCTTAGTATATTTCTGGTTGACTCATTCTTATTTTATTATTATATTTTCATATTCCATACTCAAGTTTGGATCTAATGTAACTAGTAAACAATGATTTCATTATTTCTGATTTCCTAGGGGGGAATGTAATAAAATCTACACGGACTTTTTTTCTGTGTAGGCATAGTGGCACACTGCTTACATGAAAGTAAGCAGGTGTGCAATCCAGTAAACAGAGCTGAGTAGCTCGCACGAGCATGCCAACATGGAAGTATCCGTGGCATGCAAATCACCTCATAAGCAGGTGAATTGCATGCAAATGAGGGAGGCAGAGTGATCTTGCAAGCAGATAGACAGTCCTCCAGACCCCATGTTGGTGTCCATAGTGTACACGGAAATATTTCATGTACAGAAGGCAAAACAGACAACAGGAGCTATAAAAGTGCAATTAGATGGACAGAAATAGAATAGCAGACACAGATATATGCAAAACTATCCACAGTGTATCCAAAACCATATGGAAAACAAAGTAAAATAATTTTATGTTTTTTAATAATCTGGGTATGTTTGCACGGCATGCCTCAGTGTGCAAACATGCTTTTATGAAAAAAAAATAGTGTAAAAAACAAAGTTATTAGTATGTGACAGTAATGTATTATAGGACCTTGCATGGAGTATCTACAATGGTGGGATGGTTCTGTTGCTAAGGAGGCAGGGCCTGGTACCGAATTGTTTCCAGGTAGTGTGCACGGATCCATATGCAAATGAGATGGGGTTACTGAATAGCACAAAAGGGTATCCATGTCCACAGATCCCATCTGTGAAGGCACAGAACCATGTTGGTGTCCACAGAAGAGGTAGCTGACATCAAAGGGAGGTGTGTCTGAGGACTTGTAAACTCACTGGAGCTTAGCGATGCCTGTTTGCATGGAGTGGTGCTCTGCTGAGCGGGGGGTGTACAATGTCTGCTGAGCTTTGTTTACTTTCCGGGCACATGTTTCATTGTGTTTTAGTGTGTTTGCATGGTGCACCACCATGCTGAGCATGACCTTTCATGTGAGAGTGTATACTGAGTGCTGAGAACTGTTTACCTTCATGGTGCGTGTTTGTGCAATATGCCACAGTGCTGAGCAAGGAAGGTTGTACAAAAAAAAAATTGTCTGAGAAAGGCAAGGATATATTAAGTACTGATAACCCCTGTTTCACTTAAACTAGGGCCATTAACAGTCCTCAATGATGTACTTGGCAAGTGGAATGCATCATAGGTAGCCAATCACAAAGGCTGCACCTATAGCAGAGCACTATAAAGTATGCATACACCCTACAATCTTATTTCATCCCCATACTCTGCACCAGTGTAGTACAGACTTGGGAGTTGTAACTGAAGGAATGCTAGGGGCTGCTGCAGGTCTTTTACATCTGTATGTGCTAGATGCTGAGGTCAATGCTGCTGCTGCTGACCATAGGTCTAGACTGAGAAGGAGAAGAGTGTTCAGGCCCAGGGTAACCTTCCAAGGGCTACATGTGCTGCAGATTGTATAGCTCTACGGGTGGACAGGGACATACTACAAGAACTCAGTGAGCTCTGCCCACCTCATCTCAGACCCAGAATCAACAGAGGGAAACCCATCCCAGTGGAAATAAAGGTATGTGTAGCTCTTAGGATACTATCTACAGGTACTTTACAAAGACCAACTGGGGATGTGATGGGGGTCTGACAGGCATCCGCATCCAGGGTACTCCACCAGTTCCTGGATGTCATGCTACCACATCCCAGTGAGCACATGTATTTCCCCTCACCTCTGATGTGAAGGCTAGCAGTATGGAACACTTCTACCATGTAGCACACTACCCTGAGGTACTGGGTGCCATAGATTGCACTCATGTACACATCAAGGCACCACCTGGTGAGGAGGGTAGAATCTATGTCAACCGCAAGGGATATCACTCCATCAACTATCAGGTCATGTGCAATGCCCAGGGCATTATTATATATGTATGTGCTGGCAGCCCTGGCACTTATCATGACTCCCATATCTGGAACACATCACAGCTGTACCAGATATTTGCTAGGGGGACATCCCACATGGTCATTTACTAGGGGATGCTGGCTATGCACTGAAACCATAGACGATGACACTCATCAGAAATGCACACACACCCAGAAAAAATGCCATAATGAGGCACATGCAGAAACTAGGAACATCATAGAGTGTGTGTTTGGGCTGCTGAAGTCACATTTCTGGTGCATCAATATATCTGGTGGAGTCCTGCAGTACTTTCCAGCCACATCTGCCCATATGTTCACAGTATGTGCCATGCTACACAATATGATCATGTGGAAATAGCTGCAGCTGGATCAGCAAAGGGAAGGGATACACAGCCCCCCATCAGTGCATAGATCACCACAGCCACACTCACAGGGGGACTCTGAGGAGGAAACCCCTGAGGTTGTCCCTGTAGGAAGACGTAGGCATGCCCAGTATGCCCTGGCACTGGTCAAGAGACAACGCATAGCACATTCACTGACAACCTAGGACCCTAGGGACTGACACCTTACTCCAACTCACATGCATATTAGTAAAAAAGATGCCAGCCAGTCCACCCAACCTGTACCTAACCATGTACTGGTGGTGTACTACGTGTATCAGACAGAGTCAGCCCTGAACTACAGGTCTGTCAACTGCTGCATTCACAAGGAAAGTCACTCATCTATTCACCACCTGTAAGGGGTACTAGACTATGGTAGCATATGTATGGACCTGCCGCATGTATGCAAGGGAATAGAGTGGAGTACTGGGCTACTTGAAGAGATATAACAGCCACTTCAGACAACAGGTACTCTGTCCAATAGTATGTGCTCCATAATATGCACTAGGCCACATGACTGAAACATCCACTACATTATTCAAGGGAGATGGCAAACAGTGGGGTCACATGACAGTCGCACAACTGTCTATGCCAGCAGACCATGGGCTGATAGTCCCCCAACCCCAACACATCAATGTATCCATACATCTGCTGTAACAGTAGATTTTCATTGATATATTAGCTGAAAAGCCAATTCCAGGGCTGTGACATAGAACCTGGCCATACATCCATATGTCTCACGTAATGCAGGGGTGACAATGTATGTCTGTACGCTGTTGATTGTGTGATGAATGACACAGCCCTGTCTGGCAGCCTGTGTGGCTCAGTAGGCTAGGGACATTAGCATAGGTGATGCTACTGATGGTTTGAATCTGGCAGTATCCACATATTTTGCATGTGTGGTAGTTGTATGGTGGTGTTCCCACAGACTGTCATATCCCTCAATCTGTTAGTGCATGAAAGCTGCACAAAGCCAGAGAGAATGGGGTTACAAAGGATTAAAACTAGAGACAGACATTTAGATGCTCTGATTAACCTAGAAGGTGACTAGTATAACAGCTGGTTGCATCAGTACAGAACATCTGAAGGATATAAAGTCCAACACTCAAATGTTTGTCTGTAGTTAGTACTATTCACTGACTGCATTATACAACATTTTAGCAGAACACCACAAATGTATGAGGAGCAGGCCAGACATATGGGGTGAAATGCTGGACATTATGAAAAAAACATGTACAGTGAGAGGTATGCAGACTGAAACCCTGTATGTGGTGTTACATTATGTACCCCAGTCACATGTTAATTACAACACACAGCCGGGGAATGCTGTGGACAAGTGCTGTACTGTGGAAACAAGTGCAGCTGCCAATGTCTGTAGCACACAAAATCCTTGTCTGGAGTGCAGGTAGCTCTGGCCTGGAGTCACCTTGTAAGTACTGACAGTCCCACTGGGCATGCTCCTGCACTTAACTAACTTGAGCGCAATTCTGTTGCCTCTTCCTCACAAAGACCTGCTATGTGGAAATACATCTGTACATAAAGACAGCTACCTATACAGATATGTCTGACCTTATCCCCCTCCCACATGCTTAGTGTATCTATCAGTATGTACCCCACATACATATACCGATATATATATATATATATATATATATATATATATATATATATATATATATATATATATATATATATATACAGAGAGAGAGAGAGAAAGAGAGATGATACATAGACTCACACATATATCTACATAACTCATGTATATAACATACATGCACAGCAGCATTTATAGAGACATCCCTGTTATACACATTTATATATATAAAAAAAAATATATATATATTATATATTATATATATATATATATATATATATATATATATATATATATATATATACGTGGGGGGGTGTATGAATTTTCCCACATACCCACAGAATGCTGAGGTTATCTGCACTCACACATCAAAACAGTTGCCTAAAGGAACCAAACCAAGGCCTCTACAGTACATAACCCACTCACCCACAGACCCCTGTGCCTGTGGAATGTCACCTTGTAGACAGACACAGGTGAGCAGGTGTTGTACTGTACAATGGTTCAACACATGCCTTGGACAGGCCATATTGTCCCTGGCCACATGTTTGCCTATCTAACTGCAACCAGCCACATATGACCAAACTGCTAACTGTACACACATAGCAGGGATAGTGACATGTATTCCACTCCTAAGAGACTAAGATGCAATAACAGTACCAAGCAATATCAGTCTGCAGGCCACACATGCTGTCTAACAAAAGGCTACTATGTGTACTCCACAAGTATTGTGCCTGCAATCATATATACAACAGATGTAACCTGTGGCGGGTGCATGTAATAAGTACTGTGAGCTATAGTGTGTAATAGTAGATAGGGGTTCTAATCTCACATCAGCCAACTCTGTGAGTGTGTGTGTGTGTGTGTGTGTGTGTGTGTGTGTGTGTGTGTGTGTGTGTGTGTGTGTGTGTGTGTGTGTGTTTGAATATATCCCCTTGCACACTACGGACAAGTCCATATGGGTTATCTCTGTGCAATGGTTATGCATTCTATGGCCCTGTCACTAGCTGCTGGCCTCTACATTGCCTTCCTCTACACAACCTGCTGATGTCATCCACCTTAAGAGCACTGGCTGACAGTGTCATATCAGGTAAAATCCGTGGTGCCTGTGAAAAGTACTGAAAGCTATAGTGTGTGTAAATAAATCCCCATGCAGCACTACAAACAAGCCCATATGGGCTGCCTCTGTGCAATGGTTATGCATTTTATGGCCCTGTGACTAGCTGCTGGCGTCTACATTGCCCTCCTCTACAAGGCCTGCTGATGTCATCCACCTTAAGAGCACTGGTTGACAGTTTAACATTAGATAAACTCCATGGCACATGCAATAAGTACTGCGAGCTGTAGTCTGTAATAGTAGATAGGCAGGGGTTCATTAGTCACAGCAGCCAACTCTGTTTCTGTGTGTTTATGTAAATATATCCCTATGCAATGGTTATGCACTTTCTGGCCCTATGACTAGCTGCTGGCCCTAAATTTCCCTACTATACATAATCATAACTGATGTCCGCCACCTGTCTGACCCGAACATAGTATATTTGAACACGTGTCAACTGCATCATCACACCTTCTAGATTTGTAAGTTCAGATAACCCAGGTGACCTGTAGCATGGGTAGCAGACCTTATCACAAAGTATGAATGCATGAATATGCTGACTGTCCGCATTGTCCCTGATAGAGTGTTCTACACATATGTATCTAGGGAGACATGCACTTATACTGCCATACCTTGCTGATGTCATATTCCTGCTGTGCTGCCATGCCATCCTGTGCCACTGGTATTGTCACCATGTATCCATAGTTTATCCCTTCAGACTCCTGGAACAGAAACATACACAGGACCATGACACAACTGCCATTCTGTAACACTAATGCCAGTCCAACATCATGCAGCAAAGATAAACAAATTGTGATGTGTAGAGACCCAAAAGCACTCCAATAGCACCAAGGAAGATGGTGGTAGAATTTGTTTGTTTTTGTTTTAAAGTGTGATGTGTAGTTATGACACATGCCAGTATACAGTACTTGTTGTTGCCCACAGCAAGTGGCATAGAAAACCAATACTGCACTGCACAAGTTCATGTTAACTGATATAGACACCCTGTTCATCAGACACATAGTAGCATTTTCCTGCATTGGTTTCACGGATGGCAGGGATGTGGCACAGGTATCATTACATGCGCAGGGTGTAGTGTGGGGGTGCTGGAGGCCTAGGCTGTGCCAAACAGTTGACAGCATGTGTGTGAGTCAGGAGGGGTGCGAGTTAGATGGGCCATGGAGAGGTGCCATGTATGTCTGTAGGTGACCTGCGTGAGACAGTGTTGTTTGAATGTGTGCATGTACACAGTCAAGCCCAGTGCTAGTCCTACACATGTGTAAGCTGGCCAGCTGTGGACTGTACATGGTAGAGTGGACAGTTCACTCTCTCCAGCCACAAACATGGGAACTGGCTCTGCCAGGAGTAGCACTGGCACCACCATGATCAAGGTGCTAGTGGTGCTAGTACCTGACGGTAACTGCAAAATGCTGGGGCTGTGTCTCCCAAGGGACAACCCCGCCTGCCACATCATGATGTGGACAGCACTCTTCCCTCTATAGCACTGGAGGTACCACCACCATGGGAGCATGACTGTGCATGGCCACATGGACTCTCAGCAGATGGTGTTGCTGACCTGCTGTACATTCAAGTGTCTGATGCTCAACTCCAACCAGATGTTCCAGCACAGACAATATGTGCTCCAAGACAGACACTGTCTCAGCCCATCTGTCCACTGCATCAATAAACTAATACAGGGCATCCCCAATCTGGTGGAGGCAGTAACAGATGTCAGACTGTGCTACATCCATAACCCTAAGCATTCCTCTGGTGTTGCATTCAGAACATGCCTGTGCCTCTATGATGGCCTGAAACATGCACTGAGTGACCTGCGATGTGACACCTGCAACAGGTGCTGGATTGACAGCAGTCCTCCTACAAGCACCCCTGTCAATCTGCCTATGTGGGACCTTGACAGCTCTGGCTGTGACCAGCGTCTACACTCACTGATGCCATAGTTGCCTCATTGTCCTGTTCAATGTTCCCACCCTATGACTGTCCAATATCAGTGGCCTTTAGAGACTGGGTATGTGTGGGCATACTGACTGTGTACAGTGACAATGGGGGCAGAATAGGGATGTCAACCTCTGGGACAGATTCAGCCCCTGACAACCCCACCTGTGCCTCACTATGGCCACCATCATCATCAGAGTCAGATAAGACACTGACATCAGGTTGTGAGGGGGACAGACTCCACCCCCTCGGTCACCTGTGAAAACCAAGACAAAAGCAGTACATTACTACCTGCACTTTTATGTATGGTAATCCACACAGATTCATACAAATAAGGATCCACACCTGCATTACCAGTCTCACATCTTCTCATTTCCACTCCCATGCACAACAGACGACCTCACACCAACATACACAGACAAGTCAAGCCCTTTATAACATGCACTTCCGCCACATCCAGGTAATGTTGCCAGTATAATCTGCCTGTAAGGAATGCAATATGACACTATACATGATAGAACTACACATACAACCAGTACACCTATCTTGAGAATGATATGCCAGTACTAGTGTCACTGCCTCAAGTATGTAGCATCTCCTTTTTGTGTTTGAACAGGCACTTGGAGTAATTGCCTAATGTATACCAGGCTGTGTAGCCACTCAAAACTATAAGTCCAGATGTGTTGATGGTCATTCAAATACACACCTGTGACTAACCACTCTATAAACTGTAGTTAACTGTTCCAGAATGGCACATACAAATATTATACCCTGGTTAAACACAATATTTGTACATAGGGCAATATGGCAGCCCTTAATTTTCATAGGGTATATATGATCCATAAAAAACAGTATCACACTTAGGTAAAGGACCATGGACATGGGCCACACTTGATGGACCTATGAAAAGGTGAGGGAGAGGTATAGCCAACACCACCAAAGGTTGCAGCACTACAAGATAATATGTGCATATATCCACATGTGCAGTAGCTACTGTGATACTGGCTGTATTGCTGACATTCTGAGTATGTGTGCTCAACTAAGCATAAACCCTAACTCCCACCACTGCAGATATACCTAACACCCATGTACAGCTATGTACAGCCTGCCACAATGATTGATACAGTATTACACTGGTGAACACAGTGTGCTTACCTGGATGCTCCTCTGCTGTGAATACTGTGGCACCCACCTTTACAATGTATGGTGTGATGGATGCCTGGGAGCTGTCATGTGTTCCTAGGTTTACCAGGAATTCCTCAGTGGCCGAGAGTGGTTGTTCTGCCACAGGCCCTCCACTGGTGGTAGCACAATCCCTGACAACAGCAGCTGCCCTTCATCATGCAGCATTCAGCATGTCTGTGGCCTGGTGTCAGACCTGTTCATAGGTCCTGTCCTGTTGGCCAGTCTGATTGACATCCCACACAAGGTCTGCCCACAATGTTCCCCGTTGCTCCCAGTTATGCCTCCCCCTGGACAAAAAGATCTGATGATGCTGTCTCAGTCCATCCATTATTATGTCATTCTCAACATCTGAGAAGGGGGCATGTCTTCTGCGGTACATGATTCCTGAAAGACAACAAAAGGGGAACACATTACAGGACCAAATATGTGGATGTCCACTATGTACAGATCCAGCACACCCATAATGGCTTGCACTATCCACTGCTCATTCACACATCATACCCCACAGTCTGGCAACACTCTACATGTGTGGATACCACCAACATAGTAGCAATACTGAGGTATGTCCCTGTGTGCCGTGACAGATTCTGCTGTATGTTCCAACACCCAGCATTGCAGTCTACTGTGGTGTGCCCCCTACTGGCAAACTCCCACTGATATGTCATATGGCCACTACCAGACAATTAACAGTGTGCTATTACAACAGCTAAATGGGGATAGTCCAGCAACACCATTGTGCCACAATGACAGTAAAGAATGCAAACCTGCTGTAGTATACATTCTCTGTAGGCATCATACCTCTCAACTATACAGATGTTTGCAGAATGCCAGGATGTTTGCCACATAGTTTTGTCAGTTTTACACAAACTTGTGGATCTTTGACAAATATTTAAACACTGTTGCTGAGTTTGGTCCTTGGTCCCCCCATAAATTATGGCTTTGTCCTGCTTTCAGGCTGTAAGGGGCTGACAGGTATTTTAGGCATAGCCATCAACCAAATGGACATATGTCAACAGAAATGGGGACTTAGCCTGAGTACATCAGGGACATTCAGGGACACTTTTAAAATGTTAGAACTATGCATGTGAGATTGTGGCTGATTGAGGGAGGTGAATTACAGTACATTGTTTGATGTTACAGGAGTGTATACTCTTACTCATTGTCACAATGTATTATGTGTAATCCACTTGCTTTCCTACAACAGCCAGCCATTGTAGAAGGGATTGACAGGGACAGAGCTGAGTTGTGATTGAAAATCAGGGACAGTTAAAGGCATGCCTCTAGGTGTAGGACAGCAGAGTATCACTGACATGCCATTATCATAGATCTAAGACAGGATTACTGTTGTAATCTCTATTCCCTATACCTCCATCCTCCCATCTGCATCCTATTATATTGAGAAATCTATTACATACCTGGTGGAGTGCAATACTCCTTTTTTGAACTTTGTTTCTGGTAATCATTTGGAAATATGCTCTCCGTGTGAGTTACATGTCATACAGACCTGTTCATAAGCAGCTGCTTGTCTTTTTAAGGTACTACTCATTAGCAGGTAATTGCCTTTGCATCTGTGGCTCAGAATTGCTAATTCTGGCCAAAACAGCTGAATTGCACTATCATTGCCCAATGACATGCCACCACTATGGTGGTTTTTGGCTGCTGAGCTCTTCTGGCTTCAGCGTCGGAACACTGTTAGTCCCTGTTCTTCCCTTTGTGGATACACCTGTGTGGACGCCCAGACCTACATTTCAAGCTTTCCCAGCTTATCCAATCCAACAAGCAATCCTACAAACTGTGCTGCTCATCCCTCTATTGGACTTGAACCAAGCCTCCCCTCGAAGGAACCAAGGAACTGTTAGTCCCTGTTCTTCCCTTTGTGGATACACCTGTGTGGACGCCCAGACCTACATTTCAAGCTTTCCCAGCTTATCCAATCCAACAAGCAATCCTACAAACTGTGCTGCTCATCCCTCTATTGGACTTGAACCAAGCCTCCCCTCGAAGGAACCAAGGAAGTATGTACTCCATTTGCTAAACCTACTGTACTACGGTTATTTAGCCCTGCTAGTTGTTGTGAACGCTTCCTTGCCAAGAAGCCAGCAGTCAACCCTTCCTCTACTTTCTGTACAGCCACCCTTCCTCCTCTCCTAGCTCCCTTTATCTACACTGCCCTCTTCCTCCTCTTTTACTTATTATACCCCTAGATTGCCTCAGTGGACCACAGTTACATCTCAGCATCTGGCCACTAGATTGTGCCCTCTCCCACTAATCTACTTCCGCCCAATAACTGCCTTGTATTCTGTTTAATCTTTATCTTCTTCCCCTGAAATCTCCAAAGCCCTATTCTTACTTTCCCCTCTTAATCCACTATAGTCCACTCTATCCAACTACACCCTGTCCGCTGTACTTACCTGTTGCATTTCCTCACTCCACTGATAGGTTCTTGATCTTCCCTTGCCTTCCTTGGACCTTTGCTGTCCTACTCTCTTTCCTTGCTACTTTGCTCCTCTATCTCTCCCTCCCGCTTCACCCCATATCTGTCTGCTCCGTTGATCATCTACTCTCCTCCATCTTGCTCTGCTCTGTACTCGCTAACTTTCTCTCTACTCTCTAATCAGAAACTCCTATATCCCCCACTACCTAGCTCCGCTTTCTGACTTCTCTCCTATATCCCGGTCCCTCCCCACTCAGATTCTACCAGCATGTCCACTCCCCTCATACATCGCAGAATCTCAGCTCTTCTCATTCTTACCTGTTAATCTGTTTATCTTAGTCCCTCCCCTTTTTTCCCACAACACCCTCCCAGAGGTTTCATATACTTCCCAAATCCTCTGGCGCCATCTTTTAAACTTTTTGGCTGCTGCGCTCTTCTGGCTTCAGCGTCGGAACAGTAAGTAGAGTTTTAGTGTAATTATCTGCTGTTTCTACCTAATACTAGCTTGCTCTCCAGAGCACGCTGAGCTGTATACAGACCTGCACTGAATATTGTTGAAACACCGGAACAGTTTTTCATCGTCTGTCCTTGTATACGCTAAGTAAGAATACTCTGTCGATACTGGGGGACTGCATAAACTTATGAGCGAGCTACAGACTGGTCGCTTGGTGTTATAGGTTTCAAGGCTTTTTTCTTCAGTGCTTGTATTTCTGGAATTGTTTGATATAGTAATACATACTTATCGAAGCCCTTTGCATTTTTAATTTGATCAATGGGACTGTTCAATATAAGGCTATTTCTTCTGTGTTTCATCTTTGTGAGTTGGCTTTAAATACTTGTGTGAACTACATGATGTTATTCGCCTTTTTTTAAAATTGATTGTGTGAACTACATGATGTTATTCGCCCTTTTTTAAAATTGATTAAGTGGGACTTTTTAATACTACTGCGCATTACAGGCACGTCCTTGCTAGTTCTAGGTGCTTGTAAAGCATTAACTCTGGGAAACTAGCTACTTTTGTTTCATTTTAAAAACAAACAACTAGCTAGATGTTATTCGCCCTTTTTTAAAATTGATTAAGTGGGACTTTTTAATACTACTGCGCATTACAGGCACGTCCTTGCTAGTTCTAGGTGCTTGTAAAGCATTAACTCTGGGAAACTAGCTACTTTTGTTTCATTTTAAAAACAAACAACTAGCTACTTTGTTTCATTTTAAAAACAAATAATAAGGCAAAAGCCCGAGAATGTTATGATCGAGGAGTGTGCTACATTATATTTGAAACCTGACTAAGCATAGTAGCCCCTCGCAGTTGGAGATATCAGATATCTCTTTCTACAAATGTGCTTAAGACATTGTACGTTGTCGTAGCTGGTAACAAGCGTACTTTGAGCGGATTGCTTACTATACTGTCTCAACGCTCTGAAGTGCGCTGACTACTATACTGTGCAAACGCTGACCATACACGTGCTTTTACCTAACTGTCCTCCCTGCATATCACTAAACAAAAGCACGGAAACACTCTAGCAGTGGCTGTTCCTGCATACTGTCCTAGTATTATTTCCTGCCCTTCTTTTTGAAGTCATAGTGTAACGCAATTCTACCTAGCCTATATAGCAGGGCCTATTAAACTTAGCTTATGTAATTTATCTACCTTGCCAATATTTCCTAGATATACTTACAATTCCAGGTTTTTACCAGTGTAATTTTGATACATATTTTAATTTCATACATTATACTGTCTCAGGTTTACTAGATGCACTGCTGTTTGTGATGTCTCTTGGATATTTGTATAAAAGCTATTGAAATAACTGTGTAACCACATGTATTTGTATAAAAGCTATTGAAATAACTGTGTAACCACGCTAAATTGCATTTTCTGCTGATGCTAACTACTTTCCTAATTGTTAAACTCTACTCTCATGTTGCTCTCTACATCCTTGGAACCATACAACAGCAGTTAACTTTTGTGTCGCAATTTTACTAACCTCCATTTCTCTCCCTCCTTCCTCTCCTGTCTCCAGCTGTTAGTCCCTGTTCTTCCCTTTGTGGATACACCTGTGTGGACGCCCAGACCTACATTTCAAGCTTTCCCAGCTTATCCAATCCAACAAGCAATCCTACAAACTGTGCTGCTCATCCCTCTATTGGACTTGAACCAAGCCTCCCCTCGAAGGAACCAAGGAAGTATGTACTCCATTTGCTAAACCTACTGTACTACGGTTATTTAGCCCTGCTAGTTGTTGTGAACGCTTCCTTGCCAAGAAGCCAGCAGTCAACCCTTCCTCTACTTTCTGTACAGCCACCCTTCCTCCTCTCCTAGCTCCCTTTATCTACACTGCCCTCTTCCTCCTCTTTTTACTTATTATACCCCCTAGATTGCCTCAGTGGACCACAGTTACATCTCAGCATCTGGCCACTAGATTGTGCCCTCTCCCCACTAATCTACTTCCGCCCAATAACTGCCTTGTATTCTGTTTAATCTTTATCTTCTTCCCCTGAAATCTCCAAAGCCCTATTCTTACTTTCCCCTCTTAATCCACTATAGTCCACTCTATCCAACTACACCCCTGTCCGCTGTACTTACCTGTTGCATTTCCTCACTCCACTGATAGGCTCTTGATACATATATCATACATTTCACCATCCTCTACCACCACCCATCCCCAAACTTACCTTATCTGCTCTCCACTGATTGTTTTTCCTTGGCCTCTCTCCTTCAGTGGCTCTACCCGCTCCGTTCGCCCTGCGGGCTCACTTCGCTCCCCTACCCTACCCCCAAATTCCACCCACCCCCAATACATCTACATTTATAGTCTCTTCCTGACCCCTCCCCCATTTTCCTCAACCTATCCCATCTCATTGCTCCACCCCCTCCTAGATAGCTCTCTTTACACTACCCTCCCCTCTCCTTCCCTTACCTGACTGCTCTCTCCTTATATCTCTAAATTCCCCGTCAGTCCCTACCCTCTCTTCTAATGTCTATCCTACCCTACTCATCCATGTCTCATACACACTATCTCACCTCATTTACATGTCTTTTCCTTCTTACCACTCTGTATAATGCTTCTTCCTACTCCTCTACCACACTACCCTCCTATTTCCCACTCCCTCACTCTCCACTATCTCCTATACCCAACTTTCAACTCCCCATTTTTATTTAATATCTCCTCCCTCCTTCAACCAAATCCATTTCATTACTTTAAACTAAAACTCCACACAGTCTGCTTAAAATCTTCCTCTTTCAAACTTAAACTACATCTCCCTCTTATTTTATCTCTCTATTCTAAGTTTCATCTACTCTATCCTTTCTCTTGGCTTGCTCTTGCAGGAGATATCCATCCCAACCCTGGGCCAACACCTACTAATAATCCCTCTCCCACTACCTCCACAAATAGACACAGCCATAAATACCTTAAATTCATTACCATCAATACCCAGAGTATTAATAACAAAATAACAAACTTCCATGCCTGGCTAAATCTTACTACACCTGACATAGTAGCAGTAACAGAAACCTGGCTAAAACCACAAACTACTAACTCTGAGATTTTACCACCTGGTTTCCAAGCTCTTAGGTCTGATCGCCAAAACAAAAAAGGAGGTGGTGTAGCCTTGGTCTACAATTGCCTGCTAAATCTCAGGCCATACCAAACTCCCATCCCTAAATTTAATAATGCTGAACTAATCATAGGAATCCTCAAAATAAACAACTTCAAAAGTATCTGTGTAATAACCATCTATATCCCTCCTGGAGACAACACCTCCACCCTTGAGAATATTCTCTGTTGGGCAACAAACAATATCAAACAGGAGACATACATTCTAGGTGATGTCAATATTGATTGGAATACAATTAATAATAATACTCCCTCTCAGTCTATCAATCTTTATAATTTTACTCAATTAATAAACAACATTACCAGACCTAACAAAACTAACCCTCCAGGGTCCACCCTGGACTGGATTCTAGTCAGCCACCCTAACAATATCTCCAACTCTGGTACCTTACCAGACTCAATAAGTGACCATCTCCCAGCCTTTACTAACTTGAAATACCCAACAGCTCCCACACCAACATCAATATGCCCACTCCGTAACCTAACGAATATTAACCCTTCAGTATTCTCTGAAACCCTTAATCAAACAAACTGGGTATCACTAAACAATCTTCCCCTAGATGAAGCCCTAGAAGTCTTCAATACTACCTTCCTTAAAATCCTAAACTCCCAAGCCCCTCCTCGAACAAAACGAATAAAGTTCAACTCTGCCCCTTGGCTAACTAAGGACACTAAAATGATAATGCTACAAAGGGACAAAATTTGGAAACAATACAATAAAAATAAAAACACAGCTTCTTTACTTCAATATAAGCAACTCCGCAATCTTGCAAAAAAACTTATTATAAAAGATAAAAAATCATACTACAACAAACTTCAGTCTACTCTCACAAATAATCCCAAAAAGTTCTGGAATTCCATCAATTCCCTCTTGCACCCAGGTACTAAATCCAATCCCTGTCCGGACAACAGTAAGACTGACACAGAAATTGCAACACTCTTCAACTCCTTTTTTACCAGCTCCATAGCAGAACTGACTAAATCCTTCTCCAATTCCTCCCCATCCCAAGCCCAAAGCCTTCTTCACCTTCCATCCCTCACTCCAGCTCGTAACCACCCTCCCACCTTTATTCTACAACCCGTATCTACCACCAGTATCAAACAACTTCTTTCCAAACTCAAACCATGCTCCAATGCCCCCGATAACATCCCATCACTCTTTCTCAAGCTTGCAGCAGACGGGATCGCCATACCTATCAGCATTCTCATCAATAGATCCATCCAAGAATCTTATGTTCCCAAACTTTGGCGAGCTGCCCACATTCTGCCCCTCCATAAAGGAGGCAAAAATAATAACATTTCTAATTTTCGCCCAATAGCCATTCTTTCCCCTATTTCAAAAGTCCTTGAAAAATGTATCCACCAGCAACTCATGCCTCACCTCCTCAATAACCATCTCCTCTCTCCTACTCAACATGGGTTTCGGCCTGGCCACAGTACCATAACTGCTCTCCTTTCCTTCCTAGACATTATCAACCATGCCCGTGATTCTGGAAATATTGTCTCCACCGTTCTACTTGACCTTTCCAAGGCATTCGACACAATATCCCACACACTCCTTCTCAACCACCTTTCTAACCTCAATCTCTCCCACAACTCCCTTTCTTTGTTCAAAAGTTATCTCTCAGATAGATCCCAAGCTGTGAAATGGAAGACTGGTACCTCAGAATTCTTACCTACCCTACCGGAGTCCCTCAAGGCTCTATTCTTGGGCCACTGCTCTTTAATATCTTTATCAATGATCTCCACTCTTCAATTCCTCAGTCTCAAATAGTGCAATATGCAGACGACTCCACTGTTATCTGCTCTGCCCCTAGCCTTCCCGAGCTTCAAGCCAAAACCCAATTGGCCTTCACAACGACAGAAAATTGGATGCTTAATAACCATCTTTCCCTCAATGCCAATAAATCCCATATCATTCTCTTCTCCTCCTCAAAAGCTCTGACTCTTGATAAGTCATCCTTCAAAATTTCCAGCCTCTCCCAGTCCCCAGTAGATGTTGTTAGTTGTGCAAAATTACTCGGAGTTACCATTGATGAACACCTGAAATTTAATACTCATATTCAACTAAACATAAAAAAAACACATCAGAAGCTTGGTATGCTTTATAGAAATGCCAACTTTCTTACTCCATCTACAAGACAAACTCTCGCCACTACCTACCTTCTTCCTTCACTACTGTATGGTGCTCCTCTTCTAACCAATCTCTCCTCTTCTATCTCCTCAAAACTTGAAAGTTGCTACTACAAAATCGCCAAATTGCTACTAACTCCACTCATTCTACACACCATTGCATCTGCCTCCGTAGTCTCCAATGGCTAGAACTCCTAATCTCCTCAATTACCTCCAACTTACTACTGCACACAAACTAATTTTTAAACCTACTGCTTGCCCTGCATTATCAAACATCTTGCCCTTATATACCCCTCACAGGCCCCTAAGATCCAGCCACCAGAATCGTATTTCAGTATACAAACCCAAACGACCCCTGGCCAACTTCTACTTTCCTATACTACAGCTAAAAATGGAACTTGCTTCCTTCCTTCTAAGAGTCACTACAAGCTATGAACACTTCAAAGCTCTTCTCCATTCTCACCTCTCCCAAAACTGGAAATGTAATTGTATACTTCCTACCTAGATTGCTCACCTTGACACCCCTCCCTCTACTTCTTTATCACCACTCTCTTCCTGATTAAACCCTGTATTTATTCCTTTTAAGCGTTCTCCTCCCTCTGCCCACTTGCAGGTCTAGTCTCACAATTGAATCTTTTGCCTTTGTCATAAGGTATACTTTTGACACAAACACAACATGAATATTGGTCTTTCCATACTTTTTCATCTTCCTCCTGTCACCTCTTCTCCTTTAAATTCATTACATCTTCTTCACTTCTCATCTGTTTTACTGCTCTTGCATTCAAGATCTATATATAATTTCCTTTTATCTCTCTCTACTTCACTAACAATACAGTTTCATAATTATATTAATTTCTGAAGTATACTGCCAAATGTACTACATTTTTGGAAATTGTTAAAGTGTTAATCTGTTAGAACACAGAGTGTTTTTGTGTGTAATGTATTTTTATGGAGCTTTTCTCCCCGGGCCTCCACTGAAAATGGGCTTTCGGGCCCAGTGGACTTCCCCGGTTATCAAACTGGAAATAAATAAATAAATAAATAAATAAGGCCTTCCTGTAGACCTAGGCCCCTTTCGTAGTTGTTAAGATGGACATTACTGAGGTGTAGAAAGTACAGCATCACAGATGGTAGGTACCATAACTGTCAACTGTAGAGATTTATGGAGTATGTCCACAGTTTCGCCTCATATGTGTGGTCAGTGTCCCATGACATTGTGATCATCTTGCAGTTTAATGGCAAACATTGTGGGCTGAGGTTGGTAAGGAAAGAGACACATTTGAGTATCAGACTTCATATCCATCAGAATATGCATGTTAATGCAGCACCTGTTATTCTATCAATCTACTATCTTTGTAGGGGCAAACCATTACACATGTCCCTATCTGTGGGTCTTATACCCCCTTCACATATTCAAGGGGGTTGGAAGGTATTGTAAGTCTGTAGCAGCTACCACTACATACAGCTGTGCTGTACGGGGGAGTGTGGACACTTTTGAGGACAGCAAGCTGTACATGTAACTATGACAGCTGTGGCAGCCCTGTTGTTACAGCAGAACCAGGGTAGGGATACCCTGTACATACTGATCGAGGCATGTGATTAAGACGTCTGTTATGCAACAGTGCCAATAACAGAGTAGTAGGCAACATATAGTTAAGCTATACGGATATGTGCAGTGTATCCCTACCTGCAGGCCTCTGACGTGCAAAACTGGGTAGGATTTCATTAATTATTAGTAACCTGTGCAGATTAGGATTGCATGATTCAGTCTTTGCTTGCTGTCTTCACAATAATGTAATTGAACTGCAGCACAAAACTGGATTTGAACCCAGGATTGTGTGTGACAAAATGTACTACATGCAAGGCATTTAACAGACTGCACTACTGAGTCACTTTAAAAGCATGTGTATTTGCAAGATATATGTGCACACATAAAGGCTGTGACAAGCATTTCTACATCCATCAGTATATGCATGGCTTTACATGGCTGTATTTCTGCACCATGGTCCCAGTTGTACTTGTACCTTGCCATTGCTGCCTTAGCAGTGTCTTTCTACAAGTTTCTGATAAAAGGGCACATATACCTGCAGTCACAGGCTTCACGTACATCCATTATTATGTCTTTGACTGTCTACTGGTGTATTACTGCACCAGTGTCCAAGGTACACTCCCATTTTTCCCATTAGTTTTTATTTCAGTTACATGCCTAATGACTATAAGTGGCAATCAGTATGTTTTGCTGGAAACAGAAGTCTTAAGTCAGAGCTGTTTGGCATGGTGGGTTAAGGATGCAGGCAAGAGGGGCCTGGGTTTGAAACTTGCCAGAGGTGTTTATTTTGTACGTGTCTAACAATGTAATAAACATATTTAATCATTAAAGCTCATTTAAACTTAGCAAAGCAGCAAGGCACACAGCACTGCCCTGCTTCACCTAGCTCTGCGCAAATCCGTGCTAAAAATATATAAAGAAAAGTAAAAGGGGGTGATAGGAAAGTGGTGAAATGGGGGCAAGCAGGGGGAAAAACATAGTGAAAGGCAGTTAGGGATGTGCAGGAAAGGTGTAGGAAAGAATCATACCTATCCATATCCTGTACAACAACAGCTGTGCATTTTTGACAGATTTTGTCAATGAATTTGGACTAAATCCCCAGAGAGAGGGGTGTGGACAACATAACTGTGTTGTCAGACCAATTAGACCAGATTAGTGGTGTCCAGTGGACATGTGTGTGACATGGAGAGCCATGCATGGGGCGACATTGTTTGGGACAGGTGCTCATTTTGTTTTTTAAGGTGAGAGTGGAATGTAGGGGAAGGGACATAGGTACGTGTGGGGAGGTAAGTTTGGTAGGAGAGGATGCATTTGCAGACAGACAAGACAGGGGTGGTGTGTGACACATGAGGGGGAAAAAACACCTTGGATAAGGAGGGTGTTGTATAATGCAAGTCACATGTGCCTTCAGACAGCAGCAGCATGATTCACATCCCCACCCATGGGACAGTCAACACTGCTCCTTCACTACCTCAAGGGTGGCTGTGCTGTAGGCTGGGCACCAGGGCAAGCCTGCCCCACCAGGTTGCCCAGCATGCTCTCAATCTGGTACAGGCGGCATTCATAGATCCAGTAAACAATTGTGCACACCATGACCGGCAGTTGATCCTGTGTGACTACAGACCCTCTGGCATCACTCCCAGGGGATGCCTGGCCCCATCTCCTGAGGTGATTCCACCTGATGCTGCAGGTGGTGCAGGGGCAGTAAAGGGGGCACCACTGGCCTGAGCCCCAGATGTGCTAGGACCCAGTGCCATGGCTAGTTGAGGCAAGGTAGGTGGATCACCAGGAACCATCCTACCCAGACGTGCTGTGGTAATGGAGGTATAGCAATAAGTATAGGTTAGTTATTAACAAAACATTGTTAGTAATAACAATGTGGCTTACATATCAATGCATATTATGTGAAACACAACAATAAATAATATAACAGTCAGTATAACAGCATGCCAGTAACAGTTACAACATAAGACCAACAAAATAGGTAATTTAATAGGATATATTAATATGCATCCATTATAATACATAACAATAATAAAACACATGCCCCAAAAACAGTTAATGTAACAACATATGTTAATAGTAAACTATAACCAATGAATAACAGCAATAAATGAAAATAAGGGGTGGGGGGAGAGAAAATCAGTCCATTAGTAACAGCAGTGCTGCTATCTACTCTACAGGTCTGTATTTTCTTTATGTGTACAGTGAGTACAAGTTTACTATAGCTGATGTAGCACATACATACCTCTCAAGCTATATGCATGGGACACTATGGGCCAAACAGTAACAACTGCGGGTACACATCTACACAGAACACTTACACATCAGGTGGGGCTATATAACTAGCAAGGTGTTCTGTGGGCTGAAATGGTAATACTTTGTAATTTAGGTACTCATATCCATGGTATTCCTGTAACAGGCAGATTACGCACTATTAATTACATAATGTGAAATTGTGACACTTGAGAGACATGTATGTGTACAGTACAGACACTAAACAACAGTCTTGGTTAGCAGGCATGGGAAAAAACCCCAATAGCAGTGACTGCAGGGGACATCTGCATGGAATGTATTAATCGACTGCAGCAACTTTTAACAGACACTCCCATGCATACAGTCATACCAGGATTACACATATTATTTCTGACTGCACATTGCTGATTTTTCACAATCTTGTTAATGCTTCTAACAGTCTGGGACAGCTCAACAAACAATTATTTACACTTAATATGGGCTACCTCACCCATTTACCTGAAGTTCCTGTGGAGAGAGAATTTGTGAGCATTACGTGACTGCTACTGTAATATTTAATGCTACATAGCACTGGATTCAAACGCCGGTCTGTGTGTGACAAAATGTACTAGATCAGAGCATTTAACAAACTGTGCTACTGGGTTACTGCTGATTATTTATTGACTATTTGCCTAGATCTTATCTGGAACCAAAATATGACCTGGTAGTACTACTACAGTGTTATATTAGACTGCAGTGACAGTTGAACACAAATGCATGAAATACAAGCATAACGCATATAGCTGGTACACTATATATCAGCATAAACAATGCTAGTGTACACACTTTATTGTTAGTGAGTTGAAATATCTGTGAAGTCAACAAACAATATCAGTACATGGAGTGGGCTACCTCATACATATACCATGATTACCTGATGTTTGTGGATGACAGAGCATTACGTGAACAATATTGGCCAAGAAACAGCCTTGAACAGTACTATATGAGTTAAACAATACAATTGGCAGCCGCAGTGCTATACTTGACTGCAGCACCTTACCTTACAGCCTGAATGCATACAGCTGAACAGCAATGGTTACAACACAATCTTTTTTTTTTTTTTTAATATTTTTATTCATTTCCAAAAACAAGAAAACATGAATGCAGGTTATTTATGACAATGAAGTATTTACAAATTATTTAAAGAGGTAGGCTAAAACCTCTAAACAGATATCAAACATTAAAACCAAAATAAAGTATTTACAAGGGTGTCTATTGTTGACATATAATTGACTTTCTATACAATTGTTTCCTGATTATAATCTGCTGCAGTCATTATTCTCCAGTATTTCAGTTACTTTTTGCCATGCTACATATAATGATGTAGTTCTTTCAGTTCTTCCTTTAATAGTGTTCATTTCCAATTGCGATACTGCTGACACCATATTCATGAATTGCTTAAAAGTTGGAGAAGCTTTGGATTTCCAGTTTGATGCAATGTTCTTCCTTGCAATAGCTAGGAGAGTCCATAAGATTACATATTTTGTTCTTGGCACACAGTCGGGTACAGGTGCATTAAACAAAATAATAGATTTGGAAATCTGGAATTTATCATTGAATACCATTTGCAGAAAATAATTTATTTTATCCCAATATGGTTTAATCAAATGGCATTATAAAACATATGTTGCCAGTCTGCTTTTATTGATAAATCACATCTCCAGCAGCCAATATTTTTCTTAAACATAAGTTCCATTTTATGAGGGGTTACATAAGATCTGTGTATGAATTGCCATGTAAAAGTCTCCAATGTAATGAAAGTGATGTCTGCTTTGGAGAGAGAAGAATTAGTTTTTTATCTCTGTCATTTGGCACATGTCCATTAACTGATCTATAATAATTCCATATTTTGTCATTATTATGCATTTTTATTTTTTTGTTTGTTTTATAAATAGATGATAAGTATCCCTTTCCAGTAATGGGTTGATTCGTTAGTAATATTATATGTTCTATAAGGTTAGGAACATTTTGTCTTATTGATGGTTGCATAGTTTCTTGTTTGCTTAATATATACTGTCTTAATTCTTGTACATGTAACCACGAACTATCTTCCATATTTAATTTCTGTTTAATCTGGTCTATTGTCAGAGATTTTCCAGAGTTTAGCAATTGATGTCAATATATTAATCCCTTTTCTTTAAGCATGTTGACTACTTCCATATTAAATGTTATTATATTACCTTGTGTGTACGCTACTGGATATAAAATAAATGACCATGCTTTAATATCAGGATTGCTATTAATAAGATTTTGGAAAATTTTGAATGTATAAGTAATGAATTTGGAACTTATATTTTTATTCTTATGTATCATCATATATTCCTTCATCAGCCATAGAAAATTGTTTGGTATGAAATCTGTATACTTATTTGCTACTACAAATCCTGATTTTAACCAGATTCTCTCATGAACTAGCTTCCATTTTGATGTATATTTTGTATTTAGCCATAATGGTATTGTTTTAATAATGGATGAATGCAAATATATTTCTATGTCTGGTAAACCTATGCCACCTATATCCAAATCATCTAGATGATACTTCATAGCTATCCTTGGTTTTTTTGGATACCATAGGAATCTTACCATTAAATCATTTAATTGTTTTAGGTGCGATTTAGCTGGTGGCAAAGAACAAGCTTGTATGACATAAAGAATTTTTGGAAATATGATCATTTTAATTATATAAAGCCTTTCTTCCATTGAAAAGAAGAATTTATTCCATCTTTGTATTAGATTTTTAATATTATTTAAGGTCTCTTTATAATTTGCTTCAATTGTAGTATCTAGGTTGTTAGTTATTATAATTCCCAAGTATTTAATTATATTATTGGTAGAGATATATTTATGGTATTTTTTATTTAGATCTTTTTTATTAATATTTATAAGCAATACATTTGTTTTGTTCTCATTAAATTTAAGACTTGAAAAGCTTTGAATTGAGTCCCATAATGCTTTTAAACTGCTATTATTATTTTTTAAGGTAATTAAAATATCATCAGCAAAAAGTTGAATTTTAAGCTATAGGCTGTTGTCTAGTTGTATTCCTTCAATATTTTTATCCATACGTATATTATTTGCTAAGGGCTCAATGACTAGTGCAAACAATAACAGAGAAAGAGGGCAGCCTTGTTTTGTGCCCTTAGTTATTTTAATAGATTTAGACATACAAGATCCCAGTTTTATATAAGCCAATGATTTTTCATATAATGATTTTATTAACAAAGTGAACTTGTTTGAGAAGCCATATTCTTCTAAAACTAACCACAGATAATCCCAGTTCACTGAATCAAATGCACTATTTATGTCTAAGCTAATAACATTCATTTTGTTTTTTGTGACATTTATATAATCAATTAAGGAAAGAATTCTTTTAATGTTGTCATAAGTGTTCCTATCTTTTATAAAACCTGTTTGATCCTCCTCTATCAAAAGTGGTAGCAATTGTTTTATTCGAGCAGCATGTATTGCTATAAAAAATTTATAATCTATATTAAGAAGTGAAATGGGTCTGTATGATGAACATTCACTGGGATCTTTATTTTGTTTCAGAATTGGTGATATTAATGTGTACTTCCAAGAAGGATGAATGTCTTTACCATATTTAATTGATGTAAAGACATTCAATAACAACAGCAAAGCCTTATTTGATAGTAATTTAAACATTTCTGGGGTGATATTATCTATACCTGGAGCTTTGTTTAATTTTAGCTTATTTACTTCAGCTTTAAGTTCTGTCATTGTTATTTGTTTATCTATTAGTTGTACCTGCTCCTCTAATAACCTAACTTTAATATTGTTTTTGAGAAAAGCTTTCAATACTGAATGTGTTTCTGTTTTCTTATTTTGATTATTAAGTTTATGAAAAATAGCCTAAAAGCTTCTAGTATTCCTTCTAAATCAGATACTTTCTTTTTGGTTTCTATATTATGTATTTCCTTGATTTGATTTGTTTTAATAATCTTTTTAGTCCTATTTGCTATTCTTCGTTGGTTTTTAGGGTTCATTGAATAGTAACATAGTTTAATTTTTTCTAAGTTGATCATTGTTTTGTGGTGTAGCGTCTCTGAGTATTTTTATTAGTATCTTCTAGTTCTTTTATTAAGTTGGTGTTTCCATTTTGAATATCAAGCTTTAAATTATCTACTTTTGACTATAATTCCATTAATTCCTTATTCCACTGTTTTTGTTTATTTTTATACCATCCCACCGCTCTTCCATATAGGTATGCTTTCAATGCATCCCATATATATATTTCAGATACATCTTTTGCAAGATTGATATCTAGGAATGTTTGTGTCTCTTTAATATAAAATTCCTTAAAATCTTTGAGATTTGTTATGTAAGATGGTATTCTTGTTACTGATATCCTTCTCTTGAAACATAAGTCTATCTCAAACGTTATGGTGTTATGGTCCGAAAATGGACATGAAATTGTCTTGACTTTATTTAATTTAGAGGTTAAATCCTTTGTTATGTACACTCTATCTATTCTAGAGTATTTATTATGTCTATGGGAAAAATGTGTAAAGAATAGTGAATCTGGGATAGCATACTCATTTATGTCAACTATATTAAAAGTTTCAACAAACTCAGATAACAACTTTGTTAAAGGTGATCTCTTACGTGTAGTTTTAGTATTTGTGTCAGTTTCTTTTATAATGCAATTGAAATCTCCAGCTATGATTACATTGCATGTGGTATATTGTACAATGTCTTCTAAGTGTTGTTTGGCCACTCTAACACCTAGTCCTGGTATCCAATAAATATTCACTGATGTATATATCATTTCATTGATAGATATTGTCACTAGACAAAACATTCCTGAGTTGTCATGGAACGTGTTTATGATTTTAGGCATTAAAGTAGTGTTTTTCCACAAAATTGCTACTCCCCTTCGCTTCTGATTATGGGTGGAACTTACTAGTATTGTATAATTTTTAGTGTTTATTTTATTTATGTCTTCCTCTGTAAAGTGTGTTTCCTGTAAAAATACTAGTTGCGCTTCACATAGCTTTAAATATCTATAAAGACTTCCCTTTTTGCAGCTATTATTTAAACCATTTACATTAAGAGATATACATTTTGCAATTGGATTTATATTAGCTTTGCTTTTATCCATATTCATATACTCGTAACAATGTGTAGATGCGTGTACATGAAGAGAATGACTTGTTCTTTCTTCTTCCAACAGTATTACAATAGATTATAGACACCCAATAAAAGTAAATTACAAGATCATAACTGAGAACAATATAAGATAAACAACCACCAAACCCCTCCATGAGAAAAAACATTTCATCCTTGAATGATCTAATCATTCAAGCGATCTCTCTAAGTCTGCATTTCAGCATCCTCCCCTGACCCCGCCATATGGTAGTTTTATAATGAAAAGTATCTTATATATCTTTTAAGTATACATGTATCTGTCTTTACAGATTACTTAAATACAGTCTTTATCTATTTTTAATATTTTATAAAACACTAAGGCAACATAACTATACATAGATTTAATACTTAACTATTTGGTTTTGTTTAAATTGTAAAGGAAAATCTTTTATTTTAATATATCTTTTGTGTAACAATAACGGTTATGCATCTTAAAAATAATATGCTTGCTGTCTATCTCCCTTATAGTGTGAGTGGCATTCATAGGTATCAAATTTATTGTAATGGTCTACCTATATATATATATATATATATATATATATATATATATATATATATATACATATATATACATATACATATATACATATATATACATATACATACATACACATACACACACATATATATATATATATATATATATATATATATATATATATATATATATATGGGTCTACTACTAATGCCCGAAACGACGATTCCCCGACGGAAAACTCACCGACGCCAGATGACCGACAGGTAAGTGTACCGACAGGGTGATTTGCCGACAGCGGAAAGACCGACAAGGGAATGTGTGATCGCGACGCGGTAAGTGTGCGATGGTGACGGAGTTAGGAGCGGTCAGGTAAGTGCTCGAGATTGTGGGATGTCGGGTTAGGCTGTGGGAAAGGTGAGTGTGTGTTCGTGTCGGAGGTATGGTTCGTAAGGTAAGTGTGTGCTAGTGAGGGACTGTAGTTTAGGGACGGGTTAAGTGAGTTAGGGTTAGGGTGCAGGTAGGTGATGTGTGCGTTAGTGTCGGAGCTTGGGCTAGGGGTGGGTTAAGTGAGTTAGGGTTAGGGTGCAGGTAGGTGAAGTGTGCGTTAGTGTCGGAGCTTGGGCTAGGGGTGGGTTAAGTGAGTTAGGGTTAGGGTGCAGGTAGGTGATGTGTGCGTTAGTGTCGGAGCTTGGGCTAGGGGTGGGTTAAGTGAGTTAGGGTTAGGGTGCAGGTAGGTGAAGTGTGCGATAGTGTCGGACCTTAGGGTTAGGGTTTGGGTCAGGGCTAGTGTGTATGCTATGTAGTGTCGCGTGTTGTTTACGTTCCGTGTGTCAGTGTAATGGTGTTCGGTGTAATGGTGTTCGGTGTTTTGCGTTGTCGGGTTTGTGTGATGTCGGTCATCTGGCGTCGGGGAGTTTTCCGTCGGGGAATCGTCGTGTCGGTAATTAGTAGTAGACCCATATATATATATATATATATATATATATATATATATATACACACATACATACATACACACATATATGCATACATACATAAAAAAAAAATGTTAAGCATTATATGCATCAGTTAACCATGCCACAAGTTGATTAAATCAGAAAGTATCCGTAACAATGAATATAACGTTACATTTGTATTGTCATTTATCAGTAATCTTATAGTTTTCTTTTAATTCAAAAAGTCATATTTTAGTGGTACGAATGCTACTAATTTGTTTTTGGCATTGGTATTATATAGTTTAAGACTATATTTTTTAGCAATTCTTATATATTTATTAGTGCTACTGGCATATTTCATCGCTAGTGTACCACATATGTCATATGTCAAATAGCAACTCATACTCCTTATGATATTACAGGATTTATTTGCAGCGTTATAACTGTAAGGTTGGAAAATATGAGAAGCAAAATAGGCTTTAAATATGCTATAACACAATTGTTTGGTACTTATTACTGTCAACTCTTCTACATCCACAGGAAAAGATAACCTTATATGACCATCATCCATTTTCCTTCATTTTTCTCTTCATTCTTCTATTCTCCATTTTTAATAAATATTTGTTTCTATTGTGGCTTCTTTGAATTTAGTGAGGGTAGTCCATATCATATTATAGATAATATACAACGTTCAAACAGAGAACATGCCCAATATAGAGACATATTCTCAACTCAAGTGGTCCACACCATATATTTATAACACTGCAGTCAGAAATATACTAATGAATATGCAATAACTAGCAGCTTTGCAGCATGTGTGTGTCTCTAACAAGTACATACCTATAGGATATTAAAAAGAATAGATAGCACGCTCTTGTTTCATAATTAACAAATGCACACAGCCTGGTATTTACTTTCATAGACAGAAATTAGACCTGTTACTTATATGCATATCAGGTACCAACAGCAATATGTTAGTAAATGCCTATGCTATTCTAATCATATTTTAATGCTGATTGATATGAGATGTAGCTGACAATGGCTTTAGCGTTTGTGATGTTATACAATATATATTCAGTATTATAAGTAAAAGTATGTTGCATGTCTATTTGCAATCTAAGGTTCAAGACTGATCAATTTAGACATACAAGACAATCTCTTTAGCCTTGGTTATATAATGGGAGTTACTGTGTCTCTACACAACCATTCATTTTCAGTGAGGATGTTCAATATTAATATAACTTGCCTTTAATAAAAGCATACTTATAATTCAGCAGTTCTTTCATATATATATATATATATATATATATATATATATATATATATATAACAATATCATAAGCAAGTCTGAGATTTTTTCTTGCTCATTACTGCTTAAAGATTGTGCTACTTGAACAATTTAATATTTACAGAGTATCTTGATAATTAAACAGCAACTCCTTTTTACCCTTAAAATGCCTAATAACACATAGCTACATTCATGAACCTTAATTGACTTACTATCCTTAAGGTTGAGTACACTAGCTGCAGTGTGTTTACAAATATGTTATATAGTTCCAGTCAAGGACTTAAATATATTAAATTTTTATAAAATTAAGTTAAATTATAGTAATTTACGTGGGTGATCTTATCAGAAAAGATTATAGTAAAGTCTGTATGTGTTAACTATTCATACAGTTTCTTCCAAGTGATATACTTCTTTTTAAGCTTTGTGTGCTGTTTATGTGTACAATTCAAAATGAATAACAAATATTACAATATAATAAAACGTTATGTATGTGTTGATACCTTCTAAATTCATTAGGTACTTCAGTGTACTTTTAATATTTGTTAAAACTGTAAAAGCACTTTGCCATCTCATAAATAGTGTGCTGGTTACTTTAAGTAGCTTAGGAGCTGACACCACACTCATACTGTCTTGTTTTAGTGTTGACATCACTCATGACTGTTTACTTTTATTTTGTGCTGTTAGAAGGTTTATCACACTGTAATGGATTCTAACTGAAGAACCTTCATTCAGGGGTGGTAAAATAAGAGTTCCCAGCTCGTGACCATGGCGGGAAGACAAAAACAAAGTAAGTGAAGTTTTTAGGGCTTTTTTTAAACTGAACACCAGCTCATTAAACTTCTATTAGTTTTCTTAACATTAAGGGCAGATATACAAGCCAAACAGTTGTTTGTTAGTCAAAAAGGCACTTTTAGCATCAAAGAATAGATAATTACTTTTCAAGGCACTTTTTGACAGTTATTACTATCAGTTTTTATATATTATTATGTGTATTAAATACATCAGTTTGGATATTTCATGCAGCTTAGTGTAAATAATATAAAAAGGAATCATGCTCATGTAAACACACCACATTAATATGTCAGTGTAAATACATCATATTCTATACTAGCAGTAAAAGGCAGGTAATTTATAAATGAACTATCTAAACATCATTTAGAGTTAGAAAAATCATGACTGTAAGTATTTACATTGAAATAGAGAAAGATATGTTACCTTGCTTTCTTTAGGGTTGTTTCCTTTAGTTATAAAATGTCCTGCTTATCTTGTATTTATATTGTTTCAAAGACTGACACATGTGTAAAGTATGAATGCTTTCAAAGAACTTTTTTGCCTTACAGAGCAAATAGAAGACAATAATGTTTGTGTTTTTCATATGTCTTTTATCGTTTCTTCTTCTTCTTGTCAGCAGTGCTCCATTCATTTTTAAGTGACGCTTAACCCCAAATTGGGAGAAATCCATTTCTTCCACATTATCCAAGGTTTTATTATCTGAAAGATAAGAAACTGTTGCTTGCAGAGTGTCAAAAGTTTTAGGACCTTCAGTAAAAATATTTTTATTCTTGCAGGGAACAGCAAGTGGACTTTAAGTTGTCTTTTTTTCAATTCCTTTATCAGAGGGAGACATTCTTTTCTTGCAGTTATAACTCCAGCAAAATAATCATTATCAAATCTGATTATGTTGTCTTTGTATTTAACTGGAGAAGTTGACCATGCTGTTTTTAAAATAAGTTCCTTGTCCTGTGATGAAAAAACTTTACTATTATTGATCTCGGGTGATTTTTGATTTGATGGTTGATGAAGCAGCTCTTAAGGATCTGTGGGCTCTTTCAATTCCATAAGAAAGAGCTTCAGGCAATTTTAAAACTTCTGGTAACCAGGTAGTAAGGAAAGTCACCATGTTATCTCCCTCTGTTTTCTCTGGTAGCCCATAGATGCGAAGGTTATTTCATCTGGACCTGTTCTCTAGATCCTCTATTTTATTTTGTAATGAAACATTTTGTTGTGATAAAAAATGTAGCTGAAGATCTTGTTCTGAGAGTCTGCCCACAGTATCATTTAAGGATCTCTCTATGTCAGCTATTTGAGACTTCTGTTGCATCATTATTTCTTGTAGTTGCTGTATTTGTTTTGTAGATCTCTCCTCAAAAGTGGCCAGTTTGGTATTCATTTTGTCAAATTTCACTGACAAGTCTTGTATAGCATTTAATGAAGACTGTATCTCCTTTTTCATCATCTGGTCCTGTGTGGTATGCTTAGAAAAGCTCATTTTCAGTAGATTCAGATACCTTCCTTCTTGTTTTTGACAGGAAAAATAATGTTTAAAGCCAAATGTTTTGCACTGTAGACTTCTAGTGATATTAGTAGAAGTAATTCATCAAAATAGGTTTGTCTACAATATCTAGTTTTTAAAAATTCCTGTCAGAAATATCTTTTGAGTGCAGAGCTGAGAAAAGATGCTGCCAACCAGTCTACATCCTAGCCACGCCCCCCAACAACACAATCTTGATGTACACCATTTTCCTTAGTGTTATTGGTATTGTTTCATGTTTTATTGCAGGACAGTTGGCGTTATTTATTTCTTGCAATACAGCTCTAATTCCACATTTATTGCACTACAGACTTTATTGTATATACATTAATGCAGATACTGGCATTGTTTCATGTTTTTATTGAACAATAGTTGGCGTTATTCATTTCTTTCAAAATAGCTCTAATTCCACACTTATTGCACTCCAGACTTTATTGTATATACTTTAATACAGTTGTTGGTATTATTTCATGTTTTTATTGCACAACAGTTGGCATTATTCATTTCTTGCAATACAGCTCCAATTCCACATTTATTGCACTACAGACTTTATTGTATATACTTTCATGCAGTTAATGCCGTTAGCATAATACATCTGTACTAATCACACTCACAGCACAACCTGGAAAGGCGTCGGCGGTGCGACTCGACATTGCAAGCCCTCTCTTCTGCAGCTGTTAGAAGAGATGTATGCCATTATGAATACCAGTTTTGCAGACATTCAGATTAGATATTGGTGAAACAGAGATAAAACTACTTACATACTTGTGGGGCATTCCCTAGCCAAGCTTCTTGGACCCAGGTGTCCAGGATTTCCCCTTTTGCCATTTCAGGTCATCATGGTGGTGATGACACTACTCACCTATGTGGGGGATACCAGTAACTCTGGTGAGTTATCTGGCCAGTCGGTCCCAGGCCTCTGCCTTACACTCCATGCCCTGGAAACCTCACTACAGCAGCCAGTCATCATAGCTTTTAACTATGAGTCCAACCATGACCCTGGACTCTCAAATGTCCCAACACTGCACCCGAAAGCATGGACCTTCACCAACACCAGCCATAGCACCCATCAGAGGAAGATCTCCAATGGATTATGCTGTATTCCATCATTTGGGCTTAATATAGGCTGTTTTCCCACCCTTGCATGTCATTGGGCAACATTCAAAAAGCTATGCATCACTCAGCACTGCACAAACTAGTGCAGCTGAGAAGTGTGAAATAGCAGAGCTTAGCAGTGTGCAAACAAGCCAAACAGAGCTGAGCATTGTATAAACATTGGCAGCCGTTAGCATGTTTATGCAGTGCTTAGCAGGTCTCAGCAGAGTTTAGCAGAGCGTAGTGGAACAATATTTTAAATTAGTCTGCAAAATCTGTATATTAAAATTCAATACTAATTTCCCTTCCATGTATTCTGACTCTGGACCTACTGCACATGAAGCCATCACCCTACCCATTTAGCTACATGGATATTAAGAAATCCGGTATACCTTCACATATACCACTGAACTACTTATAAGCAGTGCTGAGCTCCACGCCATGCTGCGCCATGCAAACATGCTTAGATGCGCTTAAACATCACATTTAAATAAATAACTAATGACATCCGGTTTCCATTTTTAGATGTCTGGCAGGTGTGTGCTGTCTTATCTGTGGGTATTGCTTAGCATGCAAATATGCTTTAAAAAATAGATAAAAATAAAACACTAGCACAGTGCATGGAGTCTCTAACTCCTCAGCGGACATGGTTACCAGTACACCACTCCCTGCACTGATTCAATAACGGTGTTCTTCGCCTCTCCCTCAGCAATGCACCATCATTAATATGGCAGGCTACCGAGGGGGAACCATGTGCACAGACACAGTGACATTCTGTGTAGGCTCTACACTGTGCCTACATGGATTTTATTAAATCCTGGGGCTAGACTTTATAAATCTTTTTATACAGCCTATAGTTTCGTAACTACCATTAACCAATGGTTGATAAGACCAGTATAAAAAAACTCACAGCTAGGTCTAGCCATTTACCTAAGTCCTTAAATTAATCTACAGTTTCAATCACTGTGTGCTGTATTAGATATTCACTTTTCAATTTATGTCTCCCAAATCTCATATCCTTTCTCTTTAATGTGTTTATCAGCATATTATTCTTCTGTGACCAAATGGTTGATTTAGTCAACTTCTTTTGCAGACATGTATTATTTGTAACACATGTTATCAGTTTACCCATTTTAAATTTATATGCATGGAGACTATAGAACTCCTTAAATGAAACAGATAGATCTGAAAGATACAACCTAAACAAGTATGGTCTAGGACAGAGCCCTCTGGGGCTTCTTGACTGTAACCTAGAATTTCACCTGTCCAGTTACTGTATGATACTTGGCATGCACTGTTTGCAAACTATGCAGCTATATACTGTGTCAAGATTACATCAGTACCTAGTTGTTCTAATTTATTGATCAGTGTTTAGTATATAATGTTATCAAAAGCTGATGTTAAGTGTGTAATTACATCACAACACAATTTTTCAATTACAGCTATTTATTGTTATAGAACATCATGTTACAGGTGGTTATATATCTATTTTCAATGTATGCATGCTGATATATGGTTCCAACTTTTCAAATTCTGACAATAATTTATTTAAAATACCTTTCTCTATTATTTTTGCACACTTATCTTGGCAGCCATTACCTTTGATTTTTCAGAATGTCTAGTACACAGACAGCTACACTGCATGGCCAGCATACTACTGGCAACTATAATTTAAAGGAAAATGACACATCTTATATTCCCTCTTTCTTACACAAAAATAAATGGCTTTGTATGGTAGAATTTTACAATACAGTTCATTAAAGTCTACAGATTTTACAATGTCTGTTTGATAATATGCTCATATTTTTCCATCATTTTGTCACTCTGTGAGTAAATGAAAGGTCTCAGACTCAAAGTCACTGTAAGAAATGAGCCATTTACTTCTGCACAATTGAAGAAAGCAGCTTTAGCTCCCCCATGAGCTGCAGCTCTACCATGAGTCCACAGCCCCTCAAATGCTGTACAGAAGGCAGATGAGTAGGCAGGATAAGGAAAAATTAAAACAAATCAAATGCAGCAACCATGCCACTACCACCACAATAACTCAGCAAAGGGGAGCTCCAAGTCCCAGCAGCAGTACCACCATGACAGTCCTAAATGCACTGCATAACAGATCACAGACCTTTTGAAATGAGACTACAGCTCTTTTGTTTTCAGGTCATGTCTGTGGTAGTATCCTGCATGCATGGCACAGTCAGCAGCCTGTTCAAGGTTCACCTGGTCAGTAGTCATGTCTACTCCTCATCCTCTATCCCTGACTCAAGTTTGAAAAAGAACTTTTTCAGTTCCTGGTTTATAACAAGTAAATCTCAGCACCTTGTGATACCCTTTTTGATGGTATTACAGTGGTGGGAAAACTGTAGATGCATGCAATTGGATGAGTTCTGGCCCTCCTAAATGGCTAGCTTTGCATTAGGAGACATTGTCTAATTAGCTCATATACCAGAATGCCAACTGGCTGCATTTACAGTATATGAGAAAAATCAAAAAACACAAACTGGAACCACCACTGGTTTATGCGGAACAACAGACAAGTGACTCTCAGCTATATGAAATGCGGAGTATTCTGCACAATACTGACCACATGGCTGATAAGAATATATATATATATATATATATATATATATATATATATATATATAGCTGCAACATTGATGTGTCCTTATAACATGAGCTCTTGCTGAAGAAGGTTTAAGGTATAAAATAGTGAAACCTCTAGCTTGTCTGTTTTTTCTTAATTTTTTTTTCTGAATGATTTGTCTGTGTGACCTTTTTATGCTTTGATTTGGGTGTTATTTGGGAAGATACAACAGCTCCTGGGGTATGGCTTTATTGTCCTGAAAGGAACCATAAAGACTTAAAAATTAAAGTAAAAAAAAAATCATGGGCATTCAGAAACCATGTATTTCAAACAATGATATGTCCTTATGGAGTCATTTGCATATATCCCATGGCTCTCTGCAACAGGAGGTTTAAGGTATTACACAGTGAAGAAACAAGCTTGTCTGGGTCCTTCTTACAGTTTCTAATGAATGCTTTGTCTGTGTGACCTTTGCACCCTTTGTGTGTGTGTGTGTGTGTGTGTGTGTGTGTGTGTGTGTGTGTGTGTTAGTGTATGTACATATATAGGTGTATATATATATATATATATATATATATATATATATATATATATATATATATGTGTGTTGTAAAAGATTGGAAGTGTTAGCATATCACACATATATAAATTACTTGCTGAGTAAGTTTTCATTTGTTGTAGTTTGTTATACATTAACATTTAGTAAGAGTGTTCTATACTGTTGATTCTATTACTTATGCTGGATTAACATGCTCATTGTCTGGTGAAATATTTAGTCAGAACTGTATTTTAAAATGCACTACTTGTATATTGCACTACCAGGGGTCACTGCTTCACATTTCTCTATGAGAGTGATAGTGTATTGGGGATTTCCAGGAGTTCCTCACATTCTTAAACGTGACATACAGAGGCACCACATCCATCATAGGCAGGGGGGTAGTGCAGAAACCTATTGAAGTATATAATGTTTAATAGTTTGGCATTAATGCAAATTGTAATGATTTAGGCCCTGATTGATGATGTAAGAAATAATAATAAAGGCATCACTGCACTATCATATAAAAATTGGTAATGCTAAAGGCACATATTAAAAAAGCTAAACATTGGGAGAATCCAAGATGGTGGTCATCTAGTAAGCACCCTCTCCACAAAGCTCCTATCCAACTGCCAGTAAACCTGCCTTAAAAGCCAGTACAATTAAGCAATAAACACAAATACAATGAGTAATAAGGCGATATTGAAGTGTATTAACCCACCGGTTAGTTCGCGCAGGAATGGGCGTGGCTGCTGTGATTGACATGCAGGAGGGCGGCGATTAAGAACGGTAATTTGTTGTGATTGACACGGAATGCACACTGTAATTCTGAACAAAGCCAAAAATAATGGAGAATTCAAATACCTCCAGATTTTACACATTGCTGTTACAAACTTAGAAAGTTGACAGAACAGCAGGATTTGAATTAGCATGTATTTCCATGTATCAAAAAAAAAAGATTTTGTTTAATTAGCAACAAAACAAACATAAGTGGCAAAAGGACATTCTGCGAATATGTACAGTCTGACTGTGTCTGTCAAAACATTTAACCTTTCACACCTGTTTATCTAGGTGATATTGATGTGTATTAACCAATCGGTTAGTTTGCGCAGGAATGGGCGTGGCCACCGTGATTGACATGCCGGAGGGCCAAATGACTTGGCAGCTTTCAAGCAAAAGGTGGGCAGTGTACTGGCATTGCTGTCACGGGTGGGGTTTGGGCGTGGCTTGCTACTGCGCATCGGTTGGGTTAATAGACTTCAATATGATAGGAGGAAAATTAAATTCCAGATGCGCTTTCAAACACCCTAACCTTTTCATATAATGATGTGAGGGATACAATGGATTCTCCCAAAGAAGCAAAATTAGTATTCATTAAATGTTTTGGTAAAGCGTCTGAACTCTAAGGCTTCCGGTTACAAAAATAAACCTTCATTCCAGTACAGGTCACAGAGAAATCAAACGTCCTGGGCAAATCTGGTGTTGTAAATCTTTCTGAGATCATTGCCAAATCTATTTTAAATTTCCGGAAACCCACACATATGCGGGAGAAATTATCTAGTAACTAGCTGCTATGTTTTTATGTTGGGTAGTAGGAATATCTTAGATTAACATCTTCCTGAATTGTCTACCCTCATGATTCTGCACAAGAACAATGAAGCCAAATCCGGTATGAAGGGAAGGAAAAAGAATGGATAGAGAACTGAACTATTTCTACAAATATTTTTAAGGTACTCTATTATATCGGCTAAAATCTTCTTTTTCTTTTTTTTATATACATCTCTCCACATACTTATTAGCAAAGTGCTATAGAAACTATCTGGCTGGTTTTGAGTAAGAGGATGGTTTTAGGAGTCAGTGTTTTAAACGCTTTGACCAAGCTAGATTATTTATTTTTTTTTAAGAGTCATGGACTGGACTGCAATCTAGCATGGATTGACTAGGATTCACCCAATCAAAACTTCTCCAAGTCATAAACTTGGATCAAAATATGTGTCTGAATGGTTCCCCTTCATATGACTGAATAACCACTAGCTCAAAATGCAATAACTCGAGACTATAAAGACGAAACACCGGAAACCCGAAGGCTCAAAAGCGTGAAAATTAAAAGGAAGAAACTGCATGATGTATTCAAACCTTTTAAAATGCAAAGTGCAGAATACTTCACTGCCCCAGGCATGACTGGCCAAATATATGTCACTGTATCTTCTCAGAAAGGAGCTCCTATACTTCTCTTAGATGGGTACGTGTTACATAGAGAAAAAATATATCAAGATAAAATATACTGGTGCTGCAAGTATAAACGCGATGAGAAATGTAACATAGGGCTGTTACTCTAACTGTGCCTAATGAGGAAAGGCTATTAAAATCTGTTCAGCACCTACATCCTGGAGACCCTGTTGAAGTTGAGCAGTATAAAGTGTCTCACTCAAAGTTGAAAGCTGATAATTCCAGAGATACTCCCTGTTTAATAGTTGACGATGTTTTAGCATCAACATCTAATGTAATAGCTCCTTGTTTGCCTACTCGAAAATCACTGGTTCAGAAAGTTGGCAGGATGCATCATTCAAAGTTAAAAACCAGCAGTTCTCACATTGAAAAACTGGAAGATATTGATGTTACAAAGTTTGCATGTAAATCAGGAGTATTTCTTAGTAAGTGCATGTTAGATAATGCTGCAGAAACAGCGGTGGTTGTCTTTTCAACTAAACAAAGTCTGCTTGATCTAAACACAGCCACTATTTGGCTTGTTGACGGTACTTTCTTTTATAAAGGTATAATGTGCCATCAACTATACAGTATTCATGGTTTGATTAGATATGGAGGTTTCAATAAAAGCATACCTTTGCTATATTGTATAATGAGTAGAAAGTCTCTGAAATGTTACAACTTTATGTGGAGCTGTGTTTTACGTTTAATGGATGAACAAGGCTTCGAAGTGACTGTCAAATACATATTGAGTGATTTTGAGGTAACAGCCAGGAAGAGTATTCTGTTAAATTTACAAGGTGCAAAACCTAAAGGTTGTTTGTTTCACTTCTCCCAAAATATTTGGAGAAAGGTGCAACAGCTGGGTCTTGCGCATCTTTATAACACAGACCTTTCGTTTCAGTTGCATGTTAAGTGTCTCATCGCTTTTGCATTTCTACCTGAGAGTGATGTATTACGTGCTTTTGATGAACTGAAAGCCGTGTTTCCAGCTGATGGCAGGGAACTTTTAAAGTACTTTTGTGACTGGTATATGTTGGGGAAGGTTCAAAAGTTTTGCATTAGGACTTCTGGATTTTGTAGGTTTCCCCCATTGTTTCCCATTTCGTTTTGGAATGTAGATAAAGTAAATATGTTGTTTTTGCCTCGCACACAAAACAGCATGGAGGTGTGGCACCATAGACTGAAGTCGTTACTGGGCCATAGAGCAACAGACCTATCAATGCTTATGAGAGTGTTATCTAGAGAACAAGATAGGGTAGACGAGCTCAGAATTAGAATGAGCTGTGGTGCACCTCCTTCACCAAAGAAACGAAAGGTAGTGACCCATCATGCTAAATTTGAGCATGTTTTGCAGAACAGATCTACTTATTCAGGTTTGGATTTCCTGATGGCAATTGCAAGATTGTTAAAGATGTGATGTGCGCTATATATATCTTTGTACCGTACATTACAGACAGTAAGAGGACTTTTCATAACAAATATGGTAGGGTGTTTGACACTATGCTACACTTTGGATCTACAGCGGACCTTATGAGGACTCTATGTGGATGAATGAATTCATGATGTGTTTCTTTTGTTTTGAAGTATTATTGTGGGACAATAAACATTTTTTTTTTTATTTTCGAGCTTTTATGTTATCATGGTGAACGATCAGTAATTTCGTTGTTTTTGGTGTCAGTCATTTGCACTTTCGGGATTTTGTTGTTTCAACTTTCTAGTTTCGGCTTATTGCATTTCAAGTTTGTGGTTATTCGGTCATATGAAGGGGAACCATCTGAACACATATTTAGGAATGCGCATTTATGTGTAAAAGCAATATAAGGAAGCCATTTAAAGTGGTCGAAGTCCGCATTTTGGAATACTGAGTCCTAATCTTGGTGTAGAGCAAATCTTGAACTTCTTCCTCATGTAGATAGTTTCTAGAATACATAATTGTTATATTCTGAGACTGTTAATTTCTGAGACTCTCGGTTATGATCTAATCTTGAAATTGCAAGTGATATAATCTCCGTTACAATTTGATAATTAAACTGAGATTTTTTATTTATTTTTTTTTGTGGCTGTTCTTTGTTCTTTAATATCTGATACTAACTAATATCTACTGATACTGATACTAACTCGCTCAAGGTTCCTCCCTGGTACCACATTGATTTTATGTTTTTTTGTCATAAGGAAAGTTAGTTATCCCTTGTATATCTCGGTATGGAGAGGTAGGCTCATCAGGACTTTGAGTATAGATAGATTATTGTTCTTGTAAACATTTTATGAGGGGTTCACAATCTACTTAGTGTAGTTTGGATGTTCACGCTAATTATACATTTCCCTCCATATGTTAGACAGAGCCAAATGAAGACGATGAGTCTCCAGCCGATTGAAGTGACTATAGTCACTTTACCTCCATTTATGGGATAACTAAGTGTAAAATTTATGTTAGATAAGACAGCTGTATCTAGATCTCATGAGAAGAAACCCTATACCTTCATTTTTGTTACATGAGATACGTTAGGTATAGTTCATTTGGTTTCATTTGGTAGTGATGGATTAAAACTGCTATGTTCTATTGTAACTTCTGGCATGTGATATGTGAACGAAATAGTTCAGTCACATTGCCCAGTGTTGGCTGACAATAATAAAGAGAGTGAATGATCGTATGTGTGCTCTTACACTGACGTCATTGGTGTGGAGAGGTCAAGAGAGGTCACGTGACCATGTGCTTTATAATAAAGGAGGAAGCAAGGGTTGTTTCCCTCTTCCATTTTTAACCAGATTGATTGCCTTCACATGTGTTTATTTTTCTCTGTAAATGTATGTCTAACCTGACTTTCTTACCCTTAAGATGATACCGCCAACAAGTTATGGGCCCAGGAGGGAAGTAGGAAGCCGATGGCATAGACTATGTTTCGATAGAGATGAGAAGAAGTACGAGTTGTGGGAGACAAAGTTTCTGGGACACCTGCATTTGCTAGTGCTGAAAGATGCCATTTTGTGAAATATGCAGCAGGACGCAGAAGATGACGAGAATGAGGAGGAAGGCGACGACGCTGCTGAGAAAAAATGAGGAGGCATATGCAGAACTAATACAGTTCTTAGATGACAAAAGTTTGTCCCTCATCATGAGAGAAACCACAGATTATGGTAGAGAAGCGCTTCAGATCCTGAGAGACCATTATGCCGGGAAAAGGAAGCCATGGGTAATTAGCCTATACACAGAATTAACAACCCTCCAGAAGGCCACCAATGAAAGTGTCACAGACTATATTATTAGGGCCGAGATGGCCATTACAGCACTTAGAAATGCTGGGGAGAAGCTCAGTGATGGATTACTAATTGCAATGATTCTGAAAGGGTTGCCTGAAACTTTTAAATCCTTTGTAGTACACATCACGCAAGATGGTGATAAGTTGAGTTTTAGTGAGTTAAAAACAAGGTTGAGAAGCTATGAACATACCGAGAAATTTAATGCCAATGTATGTAATGATAATGTGATGAAAGCAAGTGGCCTCGGGGAAAGAGTAAAAGCAGTGATTATATGTTATAACTGTGGCCAAAAGGGACATAAGGCACGAGAATGCTGGAGAGAATATAAAGGCCAGAGACAGTGGTGTAGTTTGTGTAAAAACTCTAGCCACAGGGACAGTAACTGTAGAAGAAAGAAGAAAGACAATGTGAAACAAGCAACTGATGTGGACAATCACACGTTTGTCTTCAGAATAAACAAGCATCAAATTTGTGAGTTAAAACAGAAGGGATTAATGGTGGACACTGGCACCACACCACACATAATTAACGACCTGAAAAAGTTTAAATACTTTGATGCAACTTTCCAACTGGAGGAACACATTGTGGAATTAGTTGATGGGACGAGAACCTGTGGGGCCACACAGAAGAGAGGTAATGCAGAGGTATGTCTGCTAAACACAGAAGGGAGCAAAGTAAAGGTGATGATGACTTGGGTGCTGTATATCCCGACGTATCCACAAAGCATTTTTTCTGTTAAGGCAGCAATGTCCAAAGGGGCCTCGATCAAGTTTAAACAAGGCCAGGACCAACTCATCTACAAAAACAGCACTAGGTTTAACATAACAGACCGTACATCCAGGAAAGGTGGAGGGGTTGCTATCCTATACAAACCTAGCTTACAATTAACCACTTATAACTGCAAACCACCTTTAGACTCCAGTGCTGAAATTCTTATATCTAAACTTACTCTTAACAATTCCAAAGCCATCTATATTATCTGTATATATCTACCTCCTGGTAATAACACAACTACTATGGAAAATTTACTTTGCTGGCTTTCCCAAAACCTACCCCAAGAAACCATTATCCTAGGTGACACAAATATTGACTGGACCTGCTTCTGCAGCAGCCTCTCCACTAACCATATTAACCTATATGGATATTCCCAAACCATTACCTCCCCTACCAGGATAAATAAATCTAACAAGAAATCAAGCTTATTAAACTGGATTCTCATAAACCATCATCCTCACATTTATGACTCAGGAACCCTCCCTGATGATATAAGTGACCACTGTCTTACCTATATCATCAGACATAAAATTAACTTTCCCTCCCCAACATCTGTTAAAAACATCAGGTCTAAAAAGAACTTTAATCCTGACCTTTTCCAGATAGAACTACGAGCATGCAACTGGTTACCCTTACAAAACCTTCCTTTAGATGAAGCCGTAACTTACTTTAACTCCAACTTCCTTGCCATCCTCAACCACCATGCCCCATCCAGACTAATTAGAATTAAAACTAAACATGCTCCATGGCTCTCAAAAGAAACCAAACATAAAATCAATAAGAGAAACAAACATTGGGCAAATTGGAGGAAAACAAAAAACCCTATTGACCAACAAAAATTTAGACAACTAAGAAATGAAACCAAAAAAGCTATACTATCTGACAAAAAAACCTACTACCTGCAATCCCAACAAGCCATTCCTAACAAGCCGCAGATATTTTGGTCTAGTATCAACCAACTACTCCATCCTGGCCAATCCACTACTCCAAACCCTCAAAACACCGAAGACAAAACACCAATGAATATAGCTAATGCTTTTAATACCTTTTTTACTGATGCTATACAAACACTAGCTAGTCAACTATCACCTAATAACTTCACTCTACCTTCCAATGAATCAACCTCACCCCCTACTTTTCACTTTCAACCCATACCAACATTCTATATCCAAACTCTTCTACAGAAACTGAAACCATGCTCCCCCTCAGCAGACCAACTACCTGCTGAATTCCTACAACTATCCGTCAAAGCCATTGCATATCCTATTTCTATCCTAATAAATAGAACTATTACTGAAAGTTATATCCCAAGTCTATGGAAAATTTCCCATATTATCCCCCTCCACAAAGGAGATCTATCCACTGAACTCTCCAATTACCGCCCCATTGCCCTCCTCTCACCTCTGGCAAAAATCATGGAAAAATGCATTCACAGACAGTTACTTGACCATCTAACACAAAATAACCTACTAGCCAACTGTCAGCATGGTTTCAGACCATCACATAGCACTACTACTGCCCTTCTTTCCTTCACAGATTGTATCAACAAAAACCGTAATCTAAACAAACTCTCTTCAGCCCTATTTATTGACCTGTCTAAAGCTTTTGATATGGTAAATCACCAAATTCTCATCAAAATACTAAAATCCCTGTCACTTGATACATCCTCCATAAAATGGTTCCACTCCTACCTTGATAAAAGACAACAGGCCATACTTTGGCACAAATCTCTCTCTACCCACCTGCCCGTCAACCTGGGTGTCCCTCAAGGCTCCATCCTTGGACCTCTACTTTTTTCCATATTCATCAATGACCTTTACCTTGCCATCCCCCAAGCTACATGCATACAATATGCAGACGACTCTACACTGATATGCTCAGCCCCCTCTTCTACAGAACTTCTCTATCTTACCCAATGAGTATTTAATACAGTTGAGAAATGGTTCACAGATAGATGCCTTCTCCTAAACCCCAAAAAGACTAAACTCCTCCTTTTCTCTCCTACTAAGAAGTCCCTCCCAATGGATTTCTCAGTAAACTCTACCAATAACACTATTATATCCCCTGAGCCAACCACCAAACTATTAGGTGTCACCATTGACAATAATCTGAACTTTGACATCCATATTAACAATGCTATAAAAACAGTCAACAAAAAACTAGGCTCTCTCTATAGGATAAAATCCTTTCTCCTACCTTCAGCTTGAACCACTATCGCACACACTCATCTAATATCTTCTCTTCTTTATGCCTCTCCTATTTTTACTAACCTATCTAAAAATAATCTTAGCAAATTGGAAATGTCCTACAATAACATTGCAAGATTTCTAACAGGCAATTAGAACCCATCACTGCCTTAATTTAAAACAACTAGGATGGCTCGAACTTCAAAATCTAATTAAATTCCATCAACTAACTCTAGCCCACAACACTCTTTACAAACCCTCCAAAACACCTATTCTGTCCACACTTATCACTCCCTATAAAAACTTGGAATCCTTAAGGTCTTCTCAGAAACTTCTAATACATACTACTAAAACAAACAACAAGGCTGGTGACTCTCTTTTTTCTAATATAGTAGGAAAAGCCTGGAATCTCCTCCCAAATGAACTCTCCACACTTCCCTCACTATCCTGTTTCAAAAATAAATTGAAATTGTTCCTCAAATCTCACTGGTTATGCCCATGCTCCAAACCTGACTAATCTATATGGGTCTCCTAATACTTTTCTCTTCCTGCCCTGACTACTCACACACATCAACACCTCCTTATTAAACTAATTTTACTAAACTATCTCTAGCATACCTTGATTGTATTAGCATTCCTTTGTCATACCTGTATTCTTCACTCTACATATTACTGTGAAAACCTGAAATAGGTACTGTAAATAGTTTGTATTTGTCTCATGTGTCACTAGTTGTGATTGTGTTAATTTCATTGTCCTATCTAGGAGCTTATCTCCCCGGGCCTCTACTGAAAATGGACATGTATCCAGTTAGACTAGCCCGGTAAACAAATGTAAAATAAATAAATAATAAATAAATGAGTGTGATAGACTCTATTATTTAGACACATACGATGAAGAAAACGATATTGAGATACATTATGATGCATCTCAGAGCTGTCATGATATTCAAGCATGGCATAAAATGCTTGGTCACTGTAATTTCGAAGATTTGTCAAAATTAGAAAAAGTGGTAAAAGGAATGAAAATTAAAGGTAAAGTTGAGAGACCTAACCTAGATTGTGAAACCTGTACGCAGGGGAAATTTGTACAGAGCAGAAACAGAGAACCAGATGCAAGAGCAAAAGCTGTGTTTGAACTAGTCCATACTGATTTGGCAGGCCCAATTGAGCGAGTAGCAAAAGATGGCTTTAAGTACACTTTAGCATTTACTGATGACTACTTGGGTATAATATGTGTCTACTTTTTGAAAGCCAAGAGTGATACAGTCAAGGTGACTGAAAAGTTTATTGCAGATTCAGCCCCTTATGGGAAGGTAAAGTGTATCAGATCAGATAATGGCACTGAGTTCATGTCGAAAGATTTTCAGTCACTATTGAGTAAAAATGTTATAAGACACAAAACATCTGCACCTTACTCACCCCATCAGAATAGGACAACAGAGAGAAACTGGAGAACACTGTTCGAAATGGCAAGGTGTATGTTGATAGAGAGTGATTTACCTAAAGAGTTGTGGACATATGCAGTAATGACTGCTGCTTTTATTCACAACAGATGTTATAACAAGCATGTGGGCAGACCCCATTCTTCATGCTAACAGGGAAGAAACCTGATCTTTCAAGGATGAGAGAATTTGGATCAGTGTGTAATGCATACAGACAAGATAAAAAGAAGTCAGACCCAGGATGTGATAAGGGTTTTTTTGTCGGATATGATAAAAACAGCCCATCATATCTGGTTTATTATCCTGACACAGGAAGGGTCCTTAGACACAGGTTAAAGTTCATTACTAAGAATGTAGCTGAATGCCGGATTCAGACAGACCCAGAAGTGATAGGTGAAGATCTTAACACCAGAAGAAGTGTGCATTTAAGTCAGAATCAAAAGCTGACAGTCAAGACACAAAAATAAGGCAAGAAGAGGAAAGGCAGGATACACACTACTCTAAAAGAGAGAGAAAACTGCCTGCATACTTGAAGGACTATGAGTGTAAAGTTGAAAACAATGATTATGTGACAGTTAATGTTGACTATTGTTACCAATTAATATGCAACACACCGCAGAGCTTTAAAGAATCCATGACTTCATCTAACTCGGACAAATGGGTCAAAGCTATGAAGGAGGAACTTAAGTCTTTAAAGGAAAACAACACATTTACACTCACCACATTGCCGGAAGATAAAAATGCAGTGGGGGGCAGATGGGTTTTCACTGTAAAAGATAATGCAGATAATACTGAGACTTACAAAGCTAGATATGTAGCTAAAGCTACAGTCAAGTCGCTGGTATAGACCATAATGAAACATTTGCACCAACTGCGAGTATATCTGTACGAAGACTAATGCAGATGGCAGCTCAGTATGATTTAGAATTGCACCAGATGGATGTACAAACGGCCTATTTACATGCTCCTATTGACTGTGAGGGGTATATGGAGCAACCTGAAAGTTTTGAAAAGAAATTAAGTAATGATGAAAAATTGGTTTGTAAACTGAATAAGTCATTGTACAGATTGAAACAATCAGGGCGTAACTGGAACAAAATGTTGCACGATTATCTTTGTGAAAATAGTTTTATCCAAAACCCCACAGACCATTGTGTATACACTAGACAAGCTGAAAATGAGAAAACAGTTCTAATCATATGGGTTGATGATCTCATTATAGCAGCTAGAGACAATGAATCACTAAATGATGTAAAGGAAATGCTCAAAGCTAAATTTAAAATTAAAGATCTGGGAAAGCTAAGACATTTTCTAGGCATTGACTTTCCCCAGAATAGTGTTGAAGTAAAGATGAACCAAAAGAGGTACATCACGAAAATTCTTGAAAAATATGGTATGTCTAATTGTAAAGTAAGAAGTACCCCTTGGGAACAAAAAACATACTTTGAATGTGACAGTGAGTCTACAGATCCAAGAAAATATTGTGAGCTTGTGAGTAGTTTGATATATGTTATGACAAGCACGAAACCTGATCTTAGCTGGATTGTAAGTAAACTTTCACAATATTTGTCACAACCGAGTGAATCTCATTTAACACTAGCCAAACGTGTTAAGATACTTGAAAGGTACATTGGACAGAGTGCTGTGTTACAAGAAAAGTGAAGGGAAACTTCAGCTTGTAGCACACAGTGATGCAGATTGGGCAACAGATCAAAACAATAGACTTAGTACAACAGGGTATTGCTTAAGCCTCAATAGAGACGGGCCTATTATTTCGTGGAAATCAAAGAAGCAACAAACGGTGGCTTTATCTACATGTGAGGCAGAGTACATGGCACTGGCAGCAACAACGCAGGAGAGTCTGTACCTTGTGCAGCTGTTGAGTGGAATGGATGGAGAGTGCAAGTATGTGCCAGTAACAATATCTGAGGACAAGCAAGGAGCAATCGCTTTGTCGAAGAATCCAGTAAGCCAAAAGAGATGTAAACATGTTGACATTAAGTATCATTTTGTCAGGTCAGCACTTAATAATGATAAAATAAGCATTGAATATTGCCCAACAACGGACATGGTTGTAGATGTCTTTACTAAACCTGCTACAAAGTCGAAGATTGAAAAGTTCATGTATGACATATTTGGAATGTGAAGGAAAAGTTATCCAAAAATATGTTCTTAAAATGTATTTGTATGCAGCTTAAGAGCAAGTGGGAGTGTTGGCTGATAATAATAAAGAGAGTGAATGATCGTATGTGTGCTCTTACACTGACATCGTTGGTGTGGAGAGGTTACATGACCATGTGCTTTATAATAAAGGAGGAAGCGAGGGTTGTTCCCCTCTTCCATTTTTAACCAGATTGATTGCCTTCACCTGTGTTTATTTTCCTCTGTAAATGTATGTCTAACCTGACTTTCTTACCCTTAAGATGATACCGCCAACACCAAGATCCACCTGATAATGATAGGTTAAAACTGCTCTTCATTTCTGTAACCCTTGTTATTTTAGAAGTTAACTGGTCGTATGACAACAAATACTCTCGTCATCTGGTTACATTATGAAACCTTCGAATGACTATATGAGGTGATATATAGATAGTAGTTGCTGCTTCAGACCTTTTTTACCTTTTTTTTTTCTTTTTTTTTCCCTTCCTTCGCAAAATGTGAATGACACCTCAATCACTTTCTAAATATAGTCAGCATCATGCTCATTCATGAGTAATGCGGATCTCCTAATTAGGGTATAAGATGGCTATTCTTGGGGTTAGGACAGTAGTTACGCATCTATTTTTGATAAATACTTGAAAGGTTCAGTTAAATGTGTAACCCCCCTCCTCTATACTCTTTCAAATAAAGTGGCTAGGTAGTTAGGTACAGGTAGATTTGAAAGAGGTAAGTGCTGCAAATTTGATAAAAGAGCTAATCATACTTGTCAAAATTATTCTCCTTGGGCCATTAGATAAAAAATTCTGTTACATCAATACATTACTTAGAGTAAGGCTTTGCCCTTTAGAACTTATAAAATGTGGAAGTTAGATTACGGGAATGTGACAGAGTTATATGTTAAAAACAAGAAAAAGTTACTGATGCATCTCCTTTTGAAATCAGAGGCAAATATTTGTCTCATACAAGAATCACACATGGTTAAAGAAGATTGAAAAGGTGAGAAATAGAAATTGGATAAAAGATATTATTGTATCTGGGGATAGCTCTAACTCTAAAGGAGTGGCAACCATAATTAAAAAGTCATACCGGGACCCAATCATAGAATATGAAGCAGATCCTGGGGGGTAGATGGTGTTATTTTACAGCTATTAGCACTCCGCTTGACAAAGCTACCATATTTCTAAACATATATGGCCTATGCACAAGGCAGCAAGATTTCATTCTAGAAATCTATAGTATATTATCCAAGTTCTCAAATCACTATCATGTAATTGGGGGGGGGGGGGACTGGAATGCAGTCGTAGACCCATGTTTGGACCGTACCAGTAAATCGAAATCATGTAACATGCAAGCCTCTCTTACTTTGCCCGAACTCATTTCAGATTATAGTCTTATTGACCCTATTTCTTTTGGCGACGATATACAAAAAAGCAATATTTACACATACTACTCTAAATGCCACAATTATTGGTCATGCCTCAACTTTTTTCTTATTTCAGAAGTGCTAATAAACTGGGAAGTAAACTATTCAGCTGAACCTAGAGTTTTATCAGACCTTTCGACAATAAGCTTAATAATATATTTTGCACACAACCCAGCCAACAGACATAAAGGTTGCAATTGGTCCCTAAATAATAATTTGCTGTATAAAACTGAAGCAATTCAAGAAATCCTAGAAACCTTAACAGAATTTGATTAAAATCTTGACAGCACAGCTATTCCATATGATACCCAGCAGACTGCATGTAAAGGGAAGCTCAGAGGAATATTTATCCAGAAAGCTTCCTACTTTAAGAAAGTGAAGAAAGAAAATGAAAACAGTTTAGTGTCTAAAATTATGGATCTAGATAAGAAATACCAAGAAAATCAAAACCCTGACCTGGAACATTTAATTATTGGAAAACAAAAATAATTATTTGAATTACACCAAGTCAACTATTCTCTACAGGAAATAAGATGTATAGCTAAATATTCTGAGTGGGCACAACCTCATCTAGAGCTCTAGCAAGACTAACAGAAAATAAGCAGGAGGCTTCTAGGATAACTCTACTTCATTACCAAGATAAAATATTCAAAACAGACCTTCAAATTATAGAGACATTTCAACAAGTTTACACTGAGATTTATGCTAGGAATAGGTTCATAGTTTCATAGGTTGGTAATAGGCTATTGGCCCTAGGGCCTATACAAGCCTAGCCATAACAATTCCCTGGCTATTTCTTCCCACACTATTTACTTCCCTGGACCCCTGTCTAGCAGGGCAACTGACGTGATCCCCGGGGTGAATTTCCTTTCTCCCATCCAATCGTCAAGGTTCCTTTTGAAGAGGGCCAAAGAGGTGCTCTGCTTGACATGTATGGGCAGGCTATTCCAGAGTCTGGGGAGTCTCTGGGTCAGGAACCTATCCCTCCAGCATGTTTTGTTTATTGTGATGACAAGGTTTAGATCCCTGGAGCATGTGGCTCTGAGGGATTGGGATTTCTTTAAGTGTAGCATGTCCAACAGCTCTGGGTTTGACATGGCCTTGTATGTTAAGCAGAAATCACCTCTGAGTAGGCAATATGTGACAGAGTATAGCTGGAGTTTTTTTAAGGAGGTCAGCGTAGGGCATCTGCTTTAGGCCTGTGATTCTTTTAGTGAGGTATTTCTGTGGCTTTTCCAGTTGTTGCAGATGTCTTCAGAGGTACATACCAAACAGAGCATTGTATTCTATAATGGGAATAATGAGGGATGTGTACAGTGGGACAATGACCTCCTTTTTTCTGGATGAAAAGCCCTTAGTGATGAGGTGTGCCACATAGAAGGATTTCCTGACTGTTGTGGCGATGTGGTTATCGAAGGTGACACCACTGTCCACCTGTGTCTTTAAGTCTCTTATCCCACTTTTAGTGTTTAGTGCACTGTCACCTATGTGGTAATTCACGGGTACATGTTTTTTCCCAAAGGGGATAACTATACATTTCTTGGCATTGAGCTTGAGCCCATGGCTCTGGCATCAAGTGTCTGTTTCTGTAAGGCCCTTTTGTAGAGTATCCACATCATTTGGGGATTCAATAATGGCTCCCAGTTTGTAGTCATCTGTGAACTTTGTTAGCCAGAGTCCCTTAGTGTTGGTCTGTACTTCAGAGAAGTAGATGCCAAACAAGAGCAGTCCCAGGACTGAATCCTGAGGTACTCCACTTGTCACTAGTCTGGAGCTGGATTTGGAGTCGGCTACTTTTACAGTGTGGGTTCTGTCAGTAAGCCAGTTGGCAACCCATCGAATGATGTAGGGATTAATGCCCAGCTTAGTAAGTCTATCTATGATTCCAGAGTGGGGGATGGTGTCAAAGGCCTTGTGAGGTCCAGATAGGCTGTGTGGACCACCTTACCCTCGTCCATGGCTCTGGAGAGTGATTCGAAGAAGTAAATCAGGTTCAAGTGAATGATCAACCAAGCCCAATTTCGGAAGTAGCAGATTAGATAAACTCATATTCCCCAAACTAAACAAAGATCAAAAGTCAATTCTCACAGCTCCACTGAGTCATCAGGAAATCTCAGATGTCATTGGTAAACTTAAGCTAGGAAAAGCACCAGATCCAGATGGTTACACTCTGGATTTGTATAAAACTTTCAAGCAAAAACTGGTGCCTATCCTTCTTAAGGTCTACGACTGCATTTCCCTAAATGGCATTTCTGATCTCTACCCAAATAATTCCAAAACAATATTTATCCCCAAAAGTAACATGGACAAATCTAACCTGAATAATTATAGACCAATCTCACTGCTTAATGTAGACATTAAAATCCTATAGTCTCTGCTAGCAGAAAGACTCAAAAAGGTAATGCCCTCCCTAATGTCTCATGAACAATCTGATTTTATGTGTAACAGGCATACCTGGGATAACACCTTGACTTTAGAATCCATGATAAATCTCACCAAACAGGATAGAAATCCAAGATATGCACTGACATTAGATGCATGTAAAGCATTTGATAGGGTTAACTAGAGTTTTTTGTTTGCAGTGCTATCTTGTTTTAATATCCACAAAGATTTCATTAATATAATAAAATATTATATAGTACCTCCTATACATACCTATATATCAACAAAACATGTTCAAATCCAATAAAAATTTCCAATGGGACAAGGAAAGGCTGCCATTATCTCCCTGTCTTTTCAATTTATATATAGAGCCCCTCTTCTTCTATATCTCGCAAAAAACATTTCACTCAATCCCTAGAATCTTATACCCTAAAATAACTCTGTCCGCCTTCGCAGATGACCTTAATATCTATTTTGAACTTCCAAACACAGGATTGAAGAAACTGGTCTCAGCACTAAATACTTTTTCAGCTATCTCTGACTATAAAATGAACCAAAAGAAATCCCATATTTTCCCTATCAACCCCCTAAGTCATAAGGAAAGCTACTTTCCAAACTTCCCTTTTGACACAGTCTACTCCTTCAGATATCTATGAATCTACTATGACCATTATCATGGTTCCATAATGTGCTATAATGTGCTTAAATCATGGTCAGATATCTCACAGGACATGCATATATGGCAACAGATGAAACTGTCCATGTTGTCAAAAGCAGCAATCATCAAAATTAATATCCTTCCGAAGTTATTATATCATTTCAGTGCATCCTTTGCTATCATACCAAATAACTTCTTTATTAAGATCAATAAGGAATTTGCCAAATGTATCTGGTCCCCCAAAGTGGTCAGAGTCTGTTATCAAAAACTTATATACCCAAAAGACAGAGGGGGTATAGGTTTACCAGATTTTCAGCTCTACTACAAGATTATATGTGCCAGTAGAATCATTCTAATAGTAAATTATTATCCGGACAAGGAAGTATGGACTCCTCTATGGGTAAAGTCGTGGCACCAGCATTTATCCAATAACAAATTTAACCATAAAGCTCTTCCCTTTACATAGCCAACAAACCTTGGGAATATTAACATAAATAACATTTTAAAATCCAAACTAAAAATATTTCATGAGATGTTTAAATCGTTAAAACTAGACAAGGTCTTACATCTCCTTCAACCCATCCACTTAAATCCAAACATAAAAATGAATAATAAAATGGTAAACCTTACTGACAATCCTCAAATAAAAGACTGTTCAGTTTGGGACATTCATAAGCATAGGGACAAGTCGATTTTAGAATTACATGGAATATTAAATGCAAACAAAAAATACACTATTATATTATGACAGTTAAGAGAAATTATCACAATTCTATTAAGGAATATAGCTATCAACGAAAATGAGTTAAATAGTGTGATAGAGCTGTTTAAAGTTTTTTCCATCAAGAAAAATATGCTAGCTTCATCTTATAAATTGATTTTTCTCATTAAATACCAAAAGATGTAGCTTTACTCAAGCTTTTGGTACCAACAAGGAACTGCTCTCACAGAAAATCAAAAACTAAAAGCAATTAAATCTATCCTCAAAATGTCCCCATTCAAAAAAACTTTTATACACGCAATTTATGATTTACAATTACACATACTATACTAACTCTATTTTACATAAGTTTAATAATAAAGTTTCCCCCGCATGTCCCTGCTGCTCCTTTCCTCAGGCTATTCTACATCTTCTGTGGTTCTGCAGATACTCATAAACTTTGGTGCTCTCTCAAAGTATGCTTATAAAACATGGGATACCACAAATCAACCCTATCTTGGGAAATGGAGGTACTCCATATCACTGATCTCAAACTCACAAAGTTAAAACAGTATGTTCTAATTACTCTCTGTTTATTAATTAAACTTCATATAACTAAAAATTGGCTTGACCACATCAAGCTTTCTTGGGATGGTTTCAGAACCATGGCAATCAAGTATATAACCTCTCAAAAACTTATAATAAGAAGCCCTAACAAACAAGCCTAGTTCCAGAAATTTTGGAAACCCCTCTTCGACCAAATTTTAAAAGATTAGACAAAGGTTGAAACCAGGTATCAAGCTATCTGTGCAATGATTTTAAATGGGCCCAAGGAATTAATCATTGTTTTCTTTTGTTGTTTCACCTTTCAGCATTCTTCTTACTACAAGCACATTTTGATGTTCACACTGTTATAAATTCTTCCATATGTATATTCAACTTTTAAGGGATTTCAAGCAGCATTTTTCTAAATATTGTATATAGTTAGTAGACTTAGAGCTTTATAGCTATTTTGTTGATTTTTTTTTTTTGGTTTCTTTGAATTCTTCAAGAGTACTTATTAATGTTCAGTTCAAGAGTCTGAATGTACCTGGTATGTATGTATTGCATAAAACAATAAACATTTTATTGGAAAAAATAAAAAATAAAAGGCCAACCATAAAACATAAATAAATAAAAAGCTGAACTTTACCTCATTTAGTCTTGAACAGTTGGAGGCTAATTAACACCTTTGCTTCATGAGACCTTCTGAGCTAAAACACCAATTTCTTTCTAAGACCATTTCTCAAAAATATTCTTCTGAAAACACAGTATATATGATAAATGGTGTGAGTTACAAAAATGTAAAATATGATATCTTTTTGGTAGATAATGGGTTATAGTCAGGTGTTGGTATCAAATGTGTGTCTGTAGATGCTGAGTTTATGTTACATATTTATGAAAGACAAACTACTTTTATTTACCAAAAAATGCTAGTGTCATGATCAAAGAAAGGGTTATATCTCTGTAAGTGTCCAAGATAGATAAAATATATCATGAAGGAGTTGTTCATCTGCCCAAGACCTTTGCACTGATGTATGACAAGGGGATATCATGCTGCTGTTTTGTGATAGTGCTGAATCTTTACAAATTATGCATCTAATAATTTTACAATATTTCTAAACAATATTTATCTATAAAAGCATTTGTCTTAAATGGCAAGTATTAGTGTCAACATTGTGAGCCTTAATGTTTTGTATAAGATGGCACCATTTGTTCACCTGTAGGTCATACAGCTTTTATAAAATTATTGCAGTTAAGAAAATATATGCAATAGTCATAACTGCCATGCCAAAGAGCATTTATATCTCAGAATGTCTTCACATTACCCATGTTTTAATGTCATTTTAACTAAGACCCACTACTCGAATACACAATTTATTTTTTAACATTTGTTTACCAGTTAAGTTTGACTGGGACACTGCCCATTTTTCAGTGGAGGCCTGAGAAGAAATACTCCAGATGCATGTCTTTGGAATGTGGGAGGAAACCGGAGCACCAAGAGGAAACCCACACGAACACAGGGAGGACATGCAGACTCAGCACAGAAGGCACGCCCGCCAAGATTTGAACCACAGAACCCCTTGTTGTGAGGCAACAATGCTAACCTCTGTAAACATGAGAAAAAGAGAGCAAGTTACTCTTCTTGAATATGTATGATGTACCTTAAAGGATGGCAATATTTTGTACTTCTACTAGTTTCCTAATATATTTACATTAAACTTTTGGTGGTAAAGTTGAGAGCAAACATTTCACCGACAGATAAATCAATATATCAGTCCCCATCCCCCCAGCAAAGGTATCTGGTGTCTCCGAAAGTATCACCTCAGGAATGTTATTGCTGTCTGTAACAATTTATGTTAAGTTGCACAGCATTCCTTCACTGCACCGAAGGCATGCAGGACATTACTTTTTTTTGCAGGATGTTTAATGTAACTATTTCCTTATGGCCCAGTCTGCATATATTTAAGAGTAAGATGCTATATTTCCAAACAACAAAATAACAGAGTACATGATAAAATGAAGAATGAAAGATTTATAGGTTACTACTAGGCTAACTGTCCTTGTGGACCATTTCAAGCCTAGCCAATTACCCCATGTGAGAATCAAACCATGCACCTTGTATCTGTAAGGTAAACACCCGGTGTTGACATGCCTTAAGCTATATTAGGAAACCTAGTAGAAGTACAAAATATTGCCATCCTTTAAGTTACATTTCATACATATTCAGGAAGAGTAACTTACTCTCTTTTTCTCATGTTTTACTCAATTCTCAACAGCAAATGAGGAAGTTGAATATAATAGGGCCTAGTTTCAGAGAAGATTGGACTGTCTTGTCTCATGACCCCATAAGTATGTGATTACACAAAAAAAGGGAAATAATACATACATAAATAAAACAACAGTAAATGACACTGAATAATTACACAAGAGATTTCAGTTTGTCAAGCTGTCATGCTTACAGCATCACTAAGTGATCAGTAAAGATATTCATTGAGAAGTGATAGCATATCTGACCCTGATGCACTACTTGTCAGTTTTTACTGTTAAGCTGCTTAACTGCAGACAGTTTATGTCATTTCTTTGCAGAAAGTAATGCAGTTATTCAGTTCTGTTAAAGAAAATGCAGCAATACCAATGAGAGTAGTCCTAAATCTCAACCAGAGCTTATCAGCAGTTACTCTTTATGTTATTAATCGCAAGCTAGATAATTGGTTACTGATAGTTTCATTTTCAGGAATACAAATGCTACTTCTCTCATTTTTCTGCCATTGAAATAAAGGCTATTTAATACTATTAGTACTTGTGTTATCTCTATCTTTCTCAGACTTGTGCCCTCTTTCCGTTTCTCTATTTTTTTCTCTTTTTTTCCTTTTCTTTCTTTCACTTTTGTGCTGTGCTTCCTGAAGGTCCAGAAATGCTCAGGGCAGCTCATCCACAAGCATCCTAGGAGTGGGAACATTTTCCACCTTCTACTGCCAACCTAGAGGCCACTTCACAGGATGGGGTGGCGGCTCCACCCCTGTGGACACCCTGGCTCATGGTAGCATGGCAAGCCAGGAATGTGGACGTCAGGACCTTGTTGAAGTTTCAGTTGTGATGGTGGTGAAGAGGTACAGTACAAATCTGAACCAAACCAATTATATATCTTTCCTCTCTCATCATCCACTGACTAACAACTTTGTGCCAGACTTAAAATACCTCACTTCCAACCCTTAACTATCATATCCACCCTACAACTTCTCCATCCACATTCTAATATACAACACCTTCTTATTTCCACTACATTCCTCCTACTCCTCTCCGCTCTAACCTCTTATCACTCCCACCTTTCCTACCCACTGATAAACTCTCCCACCTCCTACACATATGATACTCATTCAACAACATCCTCCTTTATTATCTCCCCAGCTCTGTTCAACCTCTCCACCTCATGTCTTCATAAACTGCCTAGAGTTCAAATCCTCCCGCCTAACTACAAATCCAAACCAAAGCTACACAAACTTCATTTACCTATTACTTTACTCTCTCTACTCACAAAAAACTTACTGAAATCTGGGGACATCCACCCCAACTCGGGCCCCTCTCCTCATAACTACATACCCCTTAAGTCTTCACCCACCTACCCCTCTCCACACACCTCTCACAATCCCCAGTTTCATACACTAAAGACATCCTTATCCAAGCACCTGTCTATATACTCACTAAATATTCAAAGCCTAACTAACAAAATCACTGAGCTTCACACCTGGATAGCCCATACCACCCCTCACATCCTTTCCTTATCCAAAACTTGGCTTAAGCCACATATCACTAACAATGAAATACTCCCACCTGGCTATAATATCTATTGTTCTGACAGATTCCCTAAAAAAGGGGGTGGCATAGCCATCATCTACTCCAATAGCCTCAACCTCTCTCCTGCCTCTACACCCATCTCAGACTTCCACCCAGCTGAACTTATCATCCTAAACTGCCACCTTAATCCTTATAAGAAACTGTCTGTTGCTTCCATCGATATCCCCCCTGAGAATAATTTGTCCATCTTAGAGATTATACTATCCTGGTTTTCCCACAATATACCCTATGAAACCCTCATCTTAGGAGATGTCAACCTTGATTGGTCCAAACTTACAACTGATTCTCCACAACTCAGTATCAACCTACATGGTTTCCATCAACTGCTATCTTCCCCCACCCGCCTCCATAGAAACTCATCTTCCAGCTCCATAACTGACTGGATTCTCACCAACTCCCCCCACCACTACCACAACCCCACTATCTTACCTGACCCCCTTAGTTACCACCTCCCCACCTCTGTCCAAAGACACTCTACCCAACATCCCAAACCCCACCTTTACAGAGATTGTCATAAACTCTCTAACTTTAACATATCACAATTCAACTCCATTCTTTCAAGTACTGACTGGTCCATCCTTAGACAAGTCCCTCTCAATGACACAGTCAGCATGTTCAAAAGCATCTTCCTGAATACACTAAACTCCCTTTCTCCTTCTAGGAAGATTAGAATTAAATCCAATTATGCTCCCTGGCTTTCCAAAGAAACTAGGTCCCTTATGCACAAAAGAGATAGTGCTTGAAAAGCCTGGATCAAAACAAAAGAACTACCCTGCTACACAAATATAGACATCTTAGGAATCTTACAAAGAAACAAACTAATAATGACAAAAAGTCCTACTATAACTATGCTCAGCTCAATAGCAAATCCAACCCTCAGAAGTTTTGCTCTACTATTAACAGAATTCTTTCTCCAGGCAGTCCCTCTAACCCCTGCCCTTACCCAAACACATCCCCTCAGGAAACCACTACCCTCCTCAACAAACACTTTATTGACACCATCCAAATACTCATACCTTCCAGCTGTAGCACAACTTCTTTGCCTACCCCTCCCAACCTTCCAGACAAAAATCTATTCTCCTTTTACCCTGTTCCTACTTCCTACATCAAATCTCTTCTTCTAAAGCTCAAACCTTGCTTTCCTTCTACTGATAATCTACCCCCCCATCCTTTTCTCCATTTATACCTGTCCCAACCAGAGTACCATAAGATTTCATCTTGGGTCCCCTGCTGTTTAATGTCTTCACCAACAACCTCGATAGATCTTGTAAACAATCCTCCCTCATCCAATACGCTGATGACTCAACTCTCATCTCCATCTCCAACAATATTTCTGAGCTCCATACCCTAACCCAACATGCCTTTCTATCCACTCAACAGTGGCTGTCTGATAATGTACTTATCCTTAACCTTAAGAAAACCAAACTCTTACTCTTTCTCTCCCATTCTCTCACTCACCACAAATCCACCTTTGCTATTACTTCCTCTAACAATACAATAATCCAACCCAATACCCACACAAAACTCCTTGGAGTCATCATTAATGATAAACTCAAATTCAACCCGCACATACTCCAATGTATAAAAAAGACACACCAGAAACTAGGTTTATTGTATCTCAACAAAAAAACATTCTAACCCCTAATGCCAGACTCTCACATGCACAGACACTCCTCCTCCTCCCCTCCATTCTATACGCTGCCCCAGTTCTTACCAACATTCAGACCACAAACTTCAACAAACTTACCATAAGATAGCTAGATTTATCACAAACTTTCCATACAATGCACATCACTGCCTCACACTAAAATCCCTCCAGTGGCTTGAACTCCCCCAACAACTACTGCTATCACAATTTCAAATGTTACACTGCATTCTTTACAAACCTTCATCCTGTCCTGCTCTCTCTTACTTTGTCTCTATCTATACTCCAACTCGGACTCTCTGTACCTCTAATCAGCAACTACTAGACATCTACCAACCCAAAATAACAGTAGGCAAACTTCTATATAAACACTCTGTGGCCCAAGCTTGGAACAAACTTCCCCTAGACATACATTCCATCACCCACCCTTTACACTTTAAAAATGAACTCAAACTTCATCTACTTAACTCCAAAACTTGCCCTTGTCAAGATCCAACCTGAACTCCCCATACCCCACATACACACCTAAACAATCCCTCCCCTTTCATCTAAGTACTCTATTATATGGATACTTTCTAAACTTAATGAATGTATGGATGGTCAAAATTCTTATGTAAATTTTTAATATATCATTTCTCTGTAAAAACACGGTGTGTATATTCCTTGTGCATGCAATTTACTTCTGTCTTTACTGTTTACCATATTTTTTGTAATTCTTTAGACTCAAATGTTCTAATTTCTGTAAACTGCTTGAATGGAGCTTTTCTCCTCGGGGCTCCAATGAAAATGGGCCACAAGCCCAGCTGGACCAACCTGGTTAACAAATGTCAATAAATAAAATATAAATAAACAGCTGCAAGACTTGCCATCATGCTCAACTCTGACTACAGAGCTACCAGAGTCCTTGGCCCCCACACTATCAGGATCACACTGCCCAGGTCCATCAGGGCATAGGAATATTTAAGGCCCTCCAGAGGTGATAAATGGCCTCTCAGACTTTCTCACCCTTCTTTTTGTCACTGTCTTCCATTTGTATGTGTTGTCTACTCCTCCCATTGCAAGCCCATCACACTGTTCCTGTTTGCTTTGTCCTTGTTTGATGTTTTGTTTTTGAAAATTCCTTAGCTCTTTCCTAACCCTGTCTTTCACACTTCCCCAACTTCCCTTACTAAAAACATTGGAAAAATGGTTGACTAACCCCAACAAACACATCACCATTCTCTCTCATCTACTCCTGTAAAACCCTCTTAATGTGCTACTTTTGTGTTTTCCTTGTTTTGTTTTCTCTCTCCCCTATTTCCAGCTATCCTTTCTTCCCCCTTTCCAACCTTATAAAAGTTCTAATAGGGTGTCTCAATGATAACATCATCAGAATGAATAAAACACTTTTATAAAGTTTTGATAAGCTGTGGGCCAGCATCACAGAGCAAAGCCTAGTGCGAGATTTCATGGGAAGTTTCAAGATATCCATGCAGATCTCTGCTCCCTATCACTTGTAGAAAACAGGAGGTTTTATGTACATAGGGATATTTTTATACATAACTACACTCAGTTCTTTTTAATTTACACCAGTTTATATATGCAAACGTGCATTAGGTGTTCCATCGCTAGGCTGAGAAGTTATATAATTGGGTCTATATTAGAACACGGAAGTCTTAAAACTTCGAATGTTCTAATATCGACCCCTATTCAGCGAACGCTTAAAATAGCGAAGCTGCAGAACACCGAATTTTTTCCTAGGGAAAGAATTTGGTTGGCTATTTCTGTCGCTTTGCTATTTTCAGCACTGTGGTGGAAAGTTATGGGTCGGGTTCAGGTAAGTGTGAAATTGTGTGGACGTGAGGGTTAGGGCAGGGTAGGTGAGTTAGGGTTAGGGCGTGGGTGAGTGTGCGAGAGTGACGGACCTTAGGGTTAGGGTTTGGGTTATGGTAAGTGGATAGATAGTAGTGTGTGTACAGTTTAGTGTAGGTTAGATGCAGGATTTTAAGAGTAGTGTGTGGATTGCTTTTTTTTGGTGTGCTTATGTTGTGTGTATGTGTTTTGGAACAGCACATTTTTTCCCTGGGAAAAAATTTGCTGTTCTGCATGTTTGATATTTTAAGCGTTCGCTGAATAGGGGTCGATATTAGAACATTTGAAATTTTAAGACTTTGGTGTTCTAATATGGACCCATATAATTAGTGTAGCTTATTTGTGATTTGCTCATTTAAATATAGGTTTAATGGTGCAGTTGACAGATTTCCTTTACACATCATTGAAGAATTAGACTATGAAAACCACACTGAATTGCAGTCTATAATGCATCATATTCTGTAAAGAACTTTAGTATTTTTTTTACAGTTGAATTACAGATAACTAAAAAGTACTGCCTCTGTGAAAGGTAATGGGGGGACATTGTTTTTATGTTTTCATATCTGCATTCATTTATTTCAGAGTAACTACTTACTCTGAAATATAGATTATTAATTACTACGCCTACTGATAAGTTTCTTATGAGAGATTTTTATGTCAGTTTCTTGCCTCTGGTAATTCCCAATTTACTGTTCGTTTTACAAATTACTGTTGGTTTAGCCACCAATGGATGTTCATGTTTTTGAGAATTAACTTATTTTCTTTGTATGATTATCTGTATTCTCTGCTACTGAAAATAAAGGATCGTTTCCAAAGATGTTATTAAATGTTCACCAGTGTTATTAAATATTTAAAGAGGAGAAAAGGTTGCCTAAATGTTGAAATGAACATGCCAGTGAGTATCGTGGTAAAAAAAAAATCTGACATAGGTTCATAGGTTCTTACTAAGTTTACAACCAAAAGAGACCATGGAGAAGCTCAGCCATATCACCCAATACTGGTGGAAGACTAACAATGTCCCCATTATGTAGAAATTTTCCAAATATCCTAAGAGAAAATTTATTAACACCCATGTGGCTATCCAGACTGGTATTAAAGGTTGCTAGAGAAGTACTCTACTTAATAGGTTAGGACAGCCTAATTCACAAAATGGGGTATACATTGGATTCGGAATCTGTTATGCCATCTGGTCTTCTTGAGGTGATGTTTAGGTCTCTAGAACGGGTGTTTGATTTACCAGTTGTTCTATTTAGGTGAAGGAGTTCAAAAGTACTAGGTCATTCGCTAAGCAGAGATCACCCTCAGGAGACGGTATAATGCTGAGCAGAGCAACAGAGCTTTTAGTTTATAAAAGTAACTAAGGATACTGAAACCTGAGCTTTTTGGTGAGGAAACATTGAACCCTATCAAGCTGGTGTGGGTACCTGGTGAGGTATGTCAATGGACACATTTCATTTAATGATAGGACTAATAAGGGATGAGTAAATTAGGATAATAACTTCTTTGGACCTTGAGGAGATGCCACAAAGGATACACTGTACAGGGTACAAGGATTTTCTACAGAGATATGATGGCCAACATAGAGTCTGATCAGCATACAAACCCAAGTTCCTGATGAATGTGTCAAATTTAAATGGAATTTATGTATATAGTGAGCAGTAGTGATGCTAAATTTACCAAAGGAAACTATATTGCATTTCTTGATGTTAAAGATAATTCCATCATTAATAAACCAAACAGTTGCTGGGCCAGACTTTAATGAAGTTATCAGAATGAGATTTGATAACCACATATAGTTTGCAATCACCAGACAACTGGTTAGCCAAAATCCCTTAATAAATGCTTTTATGTCACAAACAGAAACACACAGGGAACCCAAGACAGAGCCTTGTGGGATGCTACTAATGACATTTTTCTGTTTAGAGCAAATACCCCTGACCTTAACGGTATGGGTTCTGTCAGATAGCCAATTACCAAACCAGTGAACTATGTATGAGTTAATGTTGAGCTGTGAAAGTTTATCAATAATTCCAGAATGAGGGGCAGTGTCAAAGACCTTGGCAAGATCTAGATAAATAGTATTTTCTGTATGCCCCTTAACCATAGCATCAGTAACTCTTTTGAAGAACTCAGCCAAGTTGAGCAGGCATGATCTGCCTTTTACAAAGCCAAATTAATGTGTATCCAGGGTTATAAAGTCATCTATAGCATTGTTTATTTGTACAGCTATAATAAATTCCAAAGCCTTGCAAATAGTACTAGTGAAACTGATAGGCATGTAATTTCCATGTTCAGTACAGGGACCATTTATAACTGCACCACAACTGCCATTTTTCACTCCTCTGGGACATAACTGTAAAGAGACTCAGGCTGAACAGTTGATGGAAGGGTTTTGCTAAGTGGGACTTTATACTTCTCAGCAGGCATCCAGGGATATTATCAGGACCCACCAAAGTAGTGATTTTAATTTTGGAAAGTGCCAAAAGTACTTGGTCCAAAATGATGGGAGGGGATGTAAGGGGGAATTGAAGGGAGAGAAGAGAAGGTAGGTGCAGTGAAGTTGTAAGAGAATTTATCTGCAAGAATATTAACAGTGTCCTTGGGGTCAGAGAAGGATGTACCATTTGAGATAAGTTTGGTACAGAATTGTAAGTTACTTCTAATGTTCTTAATGAAGCTGAAGAAGGCCTTATGGTTATTTTTTGAATTAATTACAATCCTAAGTTCATGACTGGCCATACTTTTCCTAACGGTAAATTTGGGAGACTTACTTATCAGTTTCATATCCCTTTTATATCAATGAAGTGAAAATCTTTTAATGATGTCCAGGAGCTTGTTCCTTTTATTTTAGAGTTTGTTGGTGTTTGTTCCACCATCTGGGTTTAATTCTAAACTTGCCTATATGCTTACTCTGGACTAGTATGGATGCCTCAATGCATCTAGCCAAGAGAAAGTAAAATTCAGAGCAGCAAGCAACAGCCTCATCTACCAGGTTTGTTATGGAGCTAAACCATTTGTGATGGTCAATAAGATCAGTAAATAGTAAATAATTGGTCTTGGAGAAACCCCTTAGTATAGAGGAATTATCAGGGTGGAGTAACTACTAACTATAGAGGAATTAGCAGGGTCCACTAAACAGACTTTCATATAATAGCGAGATGGTCAGATCTGACTACTAAGTGAGTAATAAGTGGGCTGGTGCAATTGGGAGAAATGTTTGCAAGGACAAGATCAAGAAGTTTAACACCTCTGGTGAATAAGAGGACAATTTGGTCAAATACATTGCATATACAAAGTCCAGAAACCTCTCTACACACTTCTTGCTGGTAATAAATGTGTGCCAGCTCATGTGTTAGTAGTTTATTTCAACCAAAAGAAAAGTATTTGGTTTGCTACTAACTTTTCTAACTTTTCTAACTGGTTAAGGTATTCCGCATGCTCAGAAGGGGTCAGATTTATAATTCATTATAACGTGGCAATTAATTGTATTGAGTGTAACTAAGACTTAAGCCACTTTCAGATTTGCATCATGTTAAATCTGGTGAGAAATAATAGGCTTATTAATAAATACAGACACTTCCCACAGTTACTGCCAGGTAGATCTGAATGCATGATAGTCATTGTATCCAGAAATGCAGGGAGGGCCATCACTGCAATGGAGCCAGGTTTCTGTAATTATACAAATAGTGATGTCTTCATGGTTAAAGAATGCCTCAACTTCAGAGATTTTGTTGCTTAGGGTTCTGGCATTTGTTAGTACTACCTTGATATTTTACAAATTAGAGTTTACAATGTTGGGGTTTACTATTATGAAATGTCCAACATTAGAATGTGCTGCAAAATGAAGGACCAGCATTGTATGAGTAAGAGTTGTTAATAAAAGTTTAGCTAAATTGGCATTTCATTAAGACATTAAATGTATCATCTAAAAATGGCATCAAAACCCCTATGGGTAAAAAAATGCAAGAAGTTTTTGCAGAAAAAAACTGGGAACACTAAAATGAATGAAAGGAAGAAATTAAATGGATAAAACTTGTACTTTGAAATTCAGACATCTTACCTAGTGCTTTTTGCATGTTGACCCAAATTGTGATTGGAGCTGTGGAAGACGGAAAGTCATGGCATTTATCCTGGTGGAGTGGAGTGCTGGATTTGTTTATTCTGCCAGTGTAAAAAGAGAGGAAAGATAGATGTTAGCCTTTATGGTGAGATTTTAAAATCACAGTTAATTATATTATGTACTTACCAATAAATATACTACCAAGAAATGAGGAAAGCCATGGTCCTTAAACTGTAAACATTTATACAGCATGCACAAACTTATTTGTATTTTGAAATGAAAAAAAAAATCTTCAAAGAAGTCCTTGACACTCAATATGCATAATGGCCACTGACAACAATACTAGCAATTTGCAAAAAGTAATGTGCAGAAATGCCCAACATGCAGGGTTACAATGATGTGATTCTCATAACAGCAAAGGATAATGAGACCTCCTGAATAAGTATAGGAGGTAAAAGGTGTAGAGACTTTAATCTAATAAAAAGTCAGCATTCTACAGGGAAGAAATCTCACTCTGGAGATATGAGGTTGGCTGAGAGAGATTACACGAGTCTCAAGGCAAAACAGAATCTGTGCTCAAGGTACCCTGGCCTCAGGATGTTACATTTTAGCTCATATTTAGGATTATTAAAATAGTATCACAGGTTTCTGCCATACATTTCAACAATATTAAACCCACTAAATGGGACACTTCTGAGTGTGTTTAAATGGGCATATTCAGAGAACTGTGAATGTCTCCTCTTAAAAATGAAGAGAATGATGACATTAGATGAATATCTTATGTGCACTGATTATTCTCTGCACACTAAGTTATCATGTGAAACAATGCCTTTCGTAACAGGTACCATTTTATCACCCATTTTCCTGGACAGCACAGAAAGATCCATTACATTTGATTCATGTATGTCTGCTTATGTCTACTGAGAGCAGCTATGTTTAAATTTGCGGAGAGACCAGTAAACTCAAAATGGGAGTAAGAACACATTTCGCCAGTACTGTTACTTAAAAACACTGAAAGTGAAGCTTTTTTTTTGTATTTATGCCTGGTGGCTGGCATTGACAAAGTTAGTATATTTAGCAAAAGGTTGCAGCGGATATCAAAAACTCCTGAACAGTTTTCCATAAGCACTTTTATACATCTGCAAATGGCCATCAACACTATGGCTGTATATGCATACTGATTTTGTAGAAATGTTGCTCGAGCATGTGCATTATTTTAATTGCAGTTAATACAGACCCTAAATGGCCAGAGGTCTTCTACATGGATCAACCACATCGGTAACGAATGTTTCAATGTCAAAAATACTACTGGGAAGAAATGGTTTGTAATAAACCAGAAGTGATAATAAAGCAAAATATTTCCCATGGGTTTAGAACCATCACAAGGCAAAAATGTCATCAAACACTTCATGTCTGCTCCCCCCACCCAGCCACAGACCTCTTGGCAGAGAGAGATTAATTCAGACATTTAAGAAAATAATTAGGTTTATATGCCTGGAGAGAGCAACACTGTTACACAGGATGATAATTTTAATTTTGTGTAATGAAGTATAGTTCCTCCTTTTACAAATTCAGTGCCACTGATGCCGTTTCTAAATCAGAACTTGAAATTCTACCAAGATCTCCTGAAATCTGTTGATATGCAAGTGTCAAGTAAAAATTCAGTCACATGAATGGCAAAGCAGACAGCAGTTTTTAATGCTGGCCAGACTGTAAAGCTAAAAAGCGGTTAATATACTCCTGAGGTGTTGGACTCCAAATGCTGAAGGTACACAGCCCAAATCTAGAATGTCCAGATGCATGAAAGTCTAAATCACACTTATTTATTTATTTATGTTATAATTTGATATCCAGGTAAGTGAATTGGTCTATTGACCCTTTTCAGTCACAAACCAGGTACAAAGTGTACTTAACTTCAAGGATTGAAAAGACATTTCAATATCACATTGGTTGAAATTATCAGCTAAGTTTTAAAAGTATTAGCTAAATTGTAAATATTTTAGAGTAAGTAATCTCAAACAATATTTATGATATAAACACATATGTAAATTTCATTTACATTTACAATGCATACATTCTTATAGGTACAATACATAAGTTTACAGTCTAAGACTTAGAATTACCCTGGGTCAAAGCAGTTGCATTTAGCTTCATTCATCATGTGCTGCATCAGATTTATTTCAAATTAACTAGATGATTCTTGCGTTTTTTTTTAATATATCTGGAAGTAGTGTATTCTATGATGAGGGAACTATCCTAGAGAAAGCATTTTCTCTAATAGTGAGCTTAAATCTAGATTGTATAAGTGTGAGGTTATCTTCCTGGCTGTTCCTTAGTGATTAGATTTGGTCTCTTATTAGGGTGGGCATTAACCTACTGTTATATTTATATACGTGAGGGTAACAAGTACAAAAGTAGCACTATATGCAAAGGGGAGCCAGTTAACTTTTTCCTAGAAGGAAACAATGATGACTGTTTACATCTGCAAATCTGAATATTTTATTTTTTGCAACTTGGAGCATTTGTATATTAGGTAAGGAGTGAAAGGTTATTAGTGGTAGTGCATATTCCAACTTAGGACATTTGTGGTTGTGGCAATGCATGCTGCAGGAGAGAGAAGATGGGAAATACAGTAACCCAATTTTAGGTGTTTCAGTACTTTGGTTGTGATATTGTCAGTCTGACTGTTAAAATTTAGTAAACAATCGAATGTTATGCCTGGATGTTTTTGCAACCTACAGTATTACAATATTAAGAAAGCCTTTGATAACTTAAGAGTATAACATGAAACCAGTGGCCTTAAAAGAAATGTCCAGCAGTCCTTGCAGAAGATTGGCAGTTACTGGAAGACTCTGTGATAGAGAAGGGGTCACTTAGCATGCTTTATGAGCCTATACTTAACAGCCGGTGTGGATTCTGGAGAGACAGGAAAAAAATTCTTGCTGACTGCATTTGTGAGGAGGTCATTCCAAGTAATTATGAGCAGAGTTCAGAACAGAACAGCTTCCTCTCAATGTACATAAATTTCTTGCTGCAACAAATGTCTTCTTATGAATATTATATTATTTATCTGTCTGGACAGCTGTTCCAAGACAAGAGGAAGCATAGCGCCTGGAGGTACTATTGCTGTACAGATATGCATGTATGTGTATCTTTGGAGCAGTGCATCCGTACTGTGAGTAGTACATCAAGTAATTGGCTGCCTTAACAAACTGACCTGACTTAATGTGCTGATCTACAGTAAGTCTTACACCTGTAAAACATGACATCTCTACTCTGTCACTTACATATTGTTTCTTGCTTTCCATATTTCTTTTCTTTTTGCAGTATCATGGTCCTTACCTCAGCTTCAAGTCTACTTTAACAACTTGCACTGCTTTAGAACCCTAATTCTCTAAAAGTATAAGCACTTATGACTTAGACCCCTGGCAACGTTGGCTGCTTTCTACCTTCATGTCTTATGTAGCATCTATACCTTTACCTTACTTTATAACCATAACTACTCAAGAGGAAATACCAGGTTAAGAAGCAGTCCATTGGCAGGCAAGTGTCTTACTGCTTCTAACCTTGCATTTGGCACACTTCTCTGCACCCTCTTGACTCCTTAACCTTCAAGATATCGCCCGTGCTAAGCTATGGTCGGTTAATCTGCTGTGCCATATAGCACTTTATTCTTGTCTTTGATTTGTTGACCTCCAGTTAACTAATGTTGAGAACATCATAAGGTTGCTGGGTTGGTTTAATCAATGTTAGAGATGGAGAAGAGGGAGGAGGAGAATGTAATGTTTTTTCTCTCTCTTTCTCAGACCTCAGTGTGGGCATATAGATAGATGACAGTTAGATAGATAGATAGATAGATAGATAGATAGATAGATAGATAGATAGATAGATAGATAGATAGCCAGATAACTATGGAGACTAGATATAGATATAGCTCCAAAGCAAAATATAGACCAGTAAACTGTGGCAAGAAACCAATATTTAATGTTATGTGCTAAAAGCACATAGCAATATAGGAGAGAGAAACAGACTGGCTTCGGCTTGGTAAATCACATAGCCTTCATCAGGTTATAGAACATGATTAAACTAACTCCTTATATAGTTAATAGTAAAAGACAACATACTCATGTGACTGATTAAAGGTGCTCATTTAATCCAGGTGCAAACAAACCCCCCCAGCTTAATGATCCATTTTTTCTCTTTTTTATTCAGCATCTCATGCCAGCCTGTCTTGTTGGATCTAATGCCCAAAATTGGATCAATAATTGTAAAATTGAAGATAGCATTTTTATGTAGTATAGTGTGCTTATAGAGGGCATTAGTAATTTTTTGGTGTTTTATATCACAAAAGTGCTCAGAAATCCTAAATTTTACCAGCCGCAATGTTTGCCCAGTGTAGAAGGCTGAAGAATTACAGGTAGCTAAGTAAATCACCCAATTTGTTTAGCAATTGGCAAAAAAAGAAATGTTATAAACCTGGCTAGTGTTTTTACTACTGAAGCACTTGGTCTTCATGACCCTTGGACAGTAAGTGCAAAGACCACAAGGAAAGCACCCTACGACTGGATCCCCCAAAAGTGTAGTTTGTAAAAAATCTTTCTTATGACTAGGCCCATGTTTATAATGATTAAAGTAAGAAGCCAAATTTCTACCCTTCCTGAAGGAAAAGTGGCATCTATTCTCCAACAGTTCAGAGAGTTTGGTGTCTGCCAACAGGATGTTCCAATGATGCTGGACACTGTCCATCAGTGCTGCAGTATTCCTACCAAATGTGGTAATGAAACATATAATGGAATCCCCATCAACAACCTTATTTTTATATTGAAGAAGGCTTTCCCTGTCAATGGTGTCCACACTGTTCTTGGCCTGAAGGATGTATCCTGCCTTATAGCCTCTGTTCCTATATCTAATCATGAGGTCATCTCTGAAATGCTGATATGTACTATTGTTCAAGCATATACGTTTAACTGTCAAAAATTGAGACTTGGGAATGTTTTTACAGATATGTGGAGGATGATAGCTGGTGGCATGGAGAAGGGAATTATATTCAGGGAACTTGTAGTAAACCTCAGAAATTAATGTGTTATCAAGACTTCTGGTCACAAAAACATCCAAAAAAGTGATTTGATCCATATTATAGTTTACCGATGATCAATACTTCTTACAACAGAGGGGGGTAGCCATGGGTACCCCATGTGCAAACTCGTATGCTAACATTGTAATGGCATACTGGGAACACACATATATAATGAGCAGTGAATATAAGGAGAACATATTGTTATACAAACGTTTTGTGGATGATGTTTTTCTATTGTGGAAAGGAGAGGAATCTAGACTCTCGGAAATTATTGAATATATAAATGGAACCACAAACTTTTTACTATTGACAGGGAAATTGTCAATAAAAGAAATGGAGTTTTTGGATGTTCTCATTATAAAAGAAGGGGGCACTATACAAACACAGCTATATAGAAAAGAATGTAGGAAGAATTCTATACTACATCGCACCAGTATGCATCCCTCCCACATTTACACTAATATAGTCAAAGGACAAGTAATAAGAGCATCTAGACTTACTAGTAGAGATTCTATGTTTCAAGAAACAGTAGGGACAATGCATGGAGAATTTGAAGAAAGAGGATATAGAGGAAAAGAAATGGATTATTTATTTAAAGACAATATAGTGAGGAGAACTTCCACAGGGAAACCATTCATACATCGCAGGAGTCCCGATTCTAATGTACTAGATAGAGGGAGAGAAGCAGCAGGTATGAATAAACTGGTAATATCTTTTACGAACAACAATAAGAAGATTAAGGAAATATTTGCAAAGAACTGAAATATTTTAACTGTGGATGAGAAGTTATGTGCAGTGGTAGGTGACACTCCTAGATTCACTTACATAAACACAAAATCATTGAAACGTATATTATGCTATGAGAGTAGTGAGAAGAAACAACTTAGATCTACTAGAAAAGGGACTTTTGCATGTAGAAGCTGCAATCAGTGTCCTTATATATTAAATGGTAATAAGTATATTCACCCCAACACAAGGAGGGAATATGATTTCAGCACATATGCAGATTGTAAGACATAAGATTTGATTTATTTGGCCACTTGCATTAAATGTAGCTCGTTTTATGTAGGCATGACTAATAGAACCTTAAGGGAACGTGTGAAAGAGCATATATATGCAATAAATAAGGAAGATGAGAATAACGCGCTAGCAAAACATATCATGAATAATGGTACTACACATAGTTTTAGGTTCATGGTGATAGAATTAATATATAGAAATGTCAGGCTAGGTAATTATAAGAATTATACTGAACAAAGGGAAATGAGATGGATATTGAAATTAGAAGCAGACAAAGGCTCAGGGCTCAGTAATAGGGTTTCGTTGAAGCCCTTTTTATCAGCCAGAAACCTTAAACATTAAAGTTCCATGCCTGAAGTTAATTTGAAAATCAAGCTACTACCTATTAATTCTTTTGTATATATCAAGCAGTTTTTGAGTATTTAATAATGAATGGTTTTAATATGTTATCATTAACATATTTATTTCAGTGTTTCTAGAGTTTTTCTATATACATTTTTCATAAATATCTGTTTTTATGAATAATACACATATGTGCAGTAGTTATTATGTATGATAGTTCATGCTCTATCAACGTAGTAAAGACACAATAGGTTTAGGTTTTAGCTTTACATTTTCAAATGCTATTTTATGACATTTAGATATATGTCTTTTTGCTGTCAATTCTTTTCATTTATACTTTCTACCAGAATTGTATATAATTTATATGTCTCATATACATTTTTATACATACTTTTATATGAGTATATGTATGCATTTTTATGTATGAATATGATTTTTATTTTTTATTTTTATGTTTTAAGTATTTGATGCATGAAGAGATTTTATGAAGTGTGATGATAGAATAATGAAATACTATTACTGCATAGTCACATTTTGTTATATTCATTTAATATTCATGAGCAAGGAACATGATTGGTTTTACAATGTGATAGGATGGTATTTAAAGGCAATTAATGTGGAGTTGTTAACAGTCTGATGAAGCATTCAGTTTGAATGTGAAAGCACTTACTGGATACATGATATTTTGTTGTTTTATCGTTTTAATGAAATAAATGGTCAGCTTCTTATAGTCATGTTTGCTGCCTCATTTGGTCTTGCTTTACTGGGATTCATTTTTTGTTGCTGTATTTGAGGCACTTTACCCTTGATTGTGGATTCTGCATAAGTTATACTTAAAAAAGCACTGAGTCATGGGAAGAAGAAAGAAAAACAGGTAGAAACATATTGGACTGATTTTCTCTGCAGCAAGCTGTCTTTTCATCCTTTCAAGTGGCACACTATACAGTAAATTGCAAATTGCTATACAACTTTCAAGAGGAATTGTTGAAGTCAGCAGCAATAGCAGAGATGAAAACATTTAATGCTGCTTATAAGACTGAATCAATACCAGTTAATGACAACGGCATCTAGCTTTTTAACTGATCATCATTTCAAATGGTATTTTAGCTCAGCTGTTTGTGACATTGGAGAAAACAAGAACATGTTTGCTGCATACACATAAATACAAATGGCAGGTAATGCTCTGATTTTGGGAGAAGATTACATTCTGGAAGAGTTTCTTTAGTGCAATTCCCTGTGAAGTGCCACCTCTGGAGAAGACTTCTTTAATATGACAGACATTTTGTTCAAGCAACATAATATCAGCTAGATGAATAAAAGAGTATTAAGACTTGTTTGGAATTAGAGATTATGCCTGGAAATTACACAAGGCAGACAGAAGGCTTTCTGAACTGCTATGGAGATATAATGGCTAAAACACAAGGAATCAACAGGAGCTCAGATCCCTTACTGCAGTGTCTGATTGGAGGTGTATATTGCCTGTATGGCATGATGTGGAAATGCTTTCTTTACCAACAATGAATCGTACATAGTCTTGCCCATGATGAACCACCTTGTGTCAAAGAAGTAAACCCTGCTATCACAATTCAGAGTTCTTACATTAGTAAAACTTTGCTAGTCAACATTTGCACTGGACCTCTATATGTTCTCCAGCATTTGATCCAAGCTGTTGATTTCATGAAGGCCAGGACTTTATGCTCATGCATTTTAAATGACTTTACACTCATGTATTTTAAATAACATATACAAAGAATTGTTTTCAATCCACAAGCTTCTGCTGTTCCACTTTAATGATTTTTAATGAATTTGAAGGAAGATTTGTGAAGGATCCTTGAAGTCAAAATAGAAAGTACGGGCATAATGCTTTAAAGCTGCTGCTTGGATGGTGAAGATTTTCTACTCTGATAACATCTTCAAGTATCTGAATTAACTAAATTCACTTATGCAGGATCTTAAGCATACCATGATGGACACAGGTGAAAAAAATTACCACATTCGAGGAAAAAAATGTTCTATGGACAAAAAAAAGCAAAACAAAAAAAATCTGCTTTTCCAGGACTGAGTGTTGCACTGGAAGATATAGGTTCATAGGTAGGTTCATAGGTAGGTACTAGGCTATCGGCCCAGGGGCCTAAGTAAGCCTAGCCAACAAAGTTCCCTGGCTTACGCCAACCCAAGAAAGTTAATTTCCTGTGCCCCTGTCAAGCAGAGCTACAGAAATGATCCCCGGGGTGTATTTCCTATTTCCTATCCACTCATCAAGATTTTTTTTTGAAGAGTGTTAATGAGGAACTTTACTTGACATAGACGGGTAGCATGTTCCAGAGTATGGGAACTCTGTGGGACAGGAATCTATCTCTCCAGCATGTCCTGTTTATTGTGGTGACAAGGTTTCGATCCCTAGAGCATGTAGCTCAGAGGGATTGGGATTTCTTTAGGTGTAGCATGTCCAGCAGCTCTGGGTTTGACATAGCTTTATATGTTAGGCAGAGATCACCTCGGAGTAGGCGATATGCTACAAAGTAAAGCTGGAGTTTTTTGAGACAATCAGTGTAGGGAATTTGTTTGAGACCAGTAATCCTCTTTGTGAGGTACTTCTGTGGCCTTTCCAGCTGCTGCAGATGTCTTGTGAGGTACATTCTAAAAAGGGCATTGTACTCTATAATGGGTCTAATGAGTGACGAGTAGAGGAGAACAATGACCTCTTTTTTTCCTGGATGAGAACCCTTTTGTGATGAGGTGTGACACGTAGAAGGATTTCCTGACTACTGTGGCAATGTGATTATCAAAGGAGAGACTACTGTCCACCTGGGTCCCAAGGTCTCTTATCACATATTCGATGTTAAGAAGACTGACGCCTATGTGGTAGTTCATAGGTACAGAGTTTTTACCAAAGGGGATAACAATGCACTTTTTGCCATTGAGCTTGAGGCCATGGATCTGACACCAGGCATCTGTCTCAGTGAGGCCCTTCTGTAGGATGTCCACATCATTTGGGGACTCGACTATAGCTCCTAGTTTGCAGTCATCTACAAACTTCTTTAGCCAGAGGCCTTCTGTGTTAGCCTGTACTTCAGAGAAGTAGATACCAAACAGGAGAGGTCCCAGGACAGAACCCTGTGTTACTCCACTTTTCACTGGTTTAAAGTCAGATTTGGAGTCTGCAACTTGTATATGTCAGAAATAACCCTAGATGATGCTGACAGTATTTTCAAAGATAATCCAAAGAGTTTTCATGATAAAATGGACAAGCTCAAGAAGTAGAATTGAATCAGACATGTTTGGTGAGGACATCAGGGAATTTGTAGAGATATTTGAGGGTTTCGAGAATAACCTTTAGGACCTCAGGAAAATCAGGTACAGAATTAACATTTTGAAAAGCTGTTATGTTCAAAGTTTTGGATTCAAATTAACACATTAATGACAGATGTCAAATTGTCTCAGTGGAGCATGACAAGGACATATCATCATGGACACCAAGATAATTCCGTTTTAGACTATCCTTTTTTAATTTTGAAATCAGAATGAAAACATCAAAGCAATTATTTGGCTAATATAGTAATTGCACTAGCCAAATAGTTATCCCACTTCACATTAAAATGAATAGGAAAAGCAGTCTAGTAGTAAGAGGTTATGCCATTCTTTGGAAGGGCTTCTCACCTCCATGCTTCTAAAACAGGAACAAAACAAAGGTAGCCAACCAATGTCCTATAACTATGCATGGAAACTATTCCAGCAGCAGTGAGTTATTTGACTAAAGTCTGTCAACAGGCGTAAATGCTCTGATCTTTTTGGATAGGTTTTCTCTTGCAGGTATGTGTTTATTCAATTTGCTGGCAGAAAACTTGTTATGTCTGTAAGCAGTAGTAACACTAGACATGGCACATGGCATTATTCAGCCATGTTTTTTTAATTAATACTGTAATTAGGATAGGATGGGGGATGTAGCTGCCAGTTGAAATTCATCACAGGGGACAGTCACACATCACAAAAGATCATCTGAAGTAGCTATGTGTTTGGATGCAGTCTGAGAATGCAAACAAAGGAAAGTTAGCTGACCACAGTAAAGTCCTTATTGCTGTGACTTTGTGGGAATGGGAAAAGTGTATGTTGGTGTTTTCCTTCCTTTTTCTGTTGGATATTCCATATGATTGCTCAAGGAGTAATTTCTTCAGAGTGTGTATATGTGGTTGTTTCTGGTGATTAGATCACCAGGAATATTTATGTATATTATCTTTCAGTAGTAACAGATGTGATTTAGTGGCTCCTGACTGCTTGTGCAGTGATTGTTTATCCTTGATCTATACGCTGCTTGTTGTGACTCTACTAATGTATTCCACCTAAGGGAATAAATGACACATTAAAAACATTAAATATTAATACATAGATAATTCAATAACAGTAGTTTAATAACAGTAAATTAACCAATGACTATCTACCAAAGTAATAAAAGGTTATTCTACAGGCCAATCCCTTCTAAAGAGCATGTCTGTTTACTCCAAGTAGAGAGTTGTACTCCTTTATGCCTCACTTATTTTTCCATTATCAAATACAGTGCAGTGTTTTGTAGCATTTGAATAAACCACATGGAGCAGCTGAGAAGCATATCACGTCATTACCGGAAAAATTGGATGGTTGTTAAACTTGAGCTATTCATAAATGTTTCTCAGGAATTATCATTTTATTCTTTTTCTTGTAGATTACGATATCTGCCTGGTCAATAATACAATATCTGATCCAGTTCTTTTTCAAAGGATTTCAAAGGATTTACCTATAACTTTCTGCTTGGGGTGCTAACACCAGATCAGAAAACTTAATAATAAAAAAAGAAAACGTGACAATTACAGAAGTATATTATACAGCTAGATAAGATGCAAGGTTTCTTCCCAAAGAGAAGTAGATGGCTTCAAAGATTGTCTGATAGCAAAAACACCTTTCTCTCTCTCTCTCTTCTGTGTATCTTGTTACCATGTTTTTCTTTTGGTGAGGAGGTGTGCTTGACAAGCAGAGAAATAAAGGATCTTTTACTATTTGAAACCTTTTGCTTAGTATCCCCAGCTGGTGACCTAAACACAGGAGGATAGCCTCAATAAAAATTAATATTACCCATAATATGCACTGCAACAACATCCTATCTGAAGGACTCCCACACCTATAGACTAATGCCCTCCCCCCCGAGTTCAACTCAGCCCTCCCATTCATACTGTCAAAAATGAATTAGATGACTACATGACTACCTACAAGTTCCATCATAGAATCCACGGTATCAAGATTCACAGTGGTCAATAAACTCTGAACTTGTTCATCAAACCTATGGACCCCTTCCAAGATTATAGAATAAACTTCCCTTTACAATCAGAAAAAAATAGTCACTAAGTAACTTCAAAATAATGTTATGGCAAGGAATCTTCATAAAATCAGTAAGTCTATAAACCTGTTCATGTTTTGCCTTGATGAACAGTATGGGAAGTGTTGCCGCATTTGATGATGGCATCACTGCGTTAATGCAATGCTTCATATACCTGGATATTTGGTTAGAACCTATGCTGAATTCCTTGACTCCTATCTGCAACACTGTAAGCACATCACTCTCATTGTTTTCCACTTGTAATAGATTTAGCAGTTTACTAACTATCAAGACTATGCATGCATTTGGTAATGGGTTTCTAAATCAAATTCATACCTTGGAATATGCCCTTAAAGTTATTTCTGCTATGTCAACAAATAACTTGAATATGCTGTAAACAACTGAATAAAATCTGGAATTTCATGACTGGAGCCTCAAAAGGAGAACAGAGCTGTACCATTCCCCTTAGAACTGGATGGCTTCTCATTCATATCAGTACTAGAACTTTGATGTGTGTTTTAATTAGTACACTACTCAGTATGGAGCTCTCTACATTCTCGCAAAGGATGTTCTGAAGAGAGCAAGTTATAAGAACACATAAGGACTGATTCAGAAAGGCTACCACTATGTGTACATGAAATGTTCACTTGGCAGTAAACATTTCTTATTCAGAGACAGCTCTACCACGGTGCTGCAAAAGGAAGATATGCAACACCATTGTAGGTTGTGTCAATGACAGTGATTCTGCAGAAAGCATATGCTAATTAGCCATGTGCTTTCTCCAAGAACTGCCTCTATAAATTGTCACTGCCACTCACAGTCACACATGTTAATGAGCACGGTCAAAAGCTTGAATTCATCCATCATGGTAAAGGTAAGTGCCGGGAGTTTATCATTCAGATAGTGTTTGTGGTTTGAGTGCATGTGTGTCCGTATGTGCAGGATATATATATATATATGGGTCTACTTTACATGGTTGAAAGTTCAGAAAGTCGACTTTCATATGACAGAGACCATATGATCGACTTTCAGAATGCCGACTATGTAAAGTAAACATAAACACACAACAAACACTTACCTTAAACTATTAGCAGCTGTTAGCAGCAACTGAACATTTAAATGTTCGATCTACTGGAGGGGACCCATATATATATATATATATGGGTCCCCTTTGGTAGATCGAACTTTTAAATGTTCAAAGATGATATGGCCGAGACCATAACTTTGAACATTTAAAAGTCAGAACAGACTGAATGGAGATCAGCGTACAGAGCAGAACGGGAAGAGTTCCCATTTCCATAATGTAGTGAGATCTCTGAGTTGGTATATTTAAGTAAGGGGGGTGTGGGGGTGCAGGGGGATGTAGCCCCCCCCCCCCCCACTACAGCAGTTTAATTTTTTTTTTGTTTTTTCTTTTTTTCCTTCAGTGTTCGAACTATTACAAGTTCGAATGGTTCCGGCCATATTTGGTTCGAACTTGTAATATGTTCGATCTACTGAAGTAGATCCATATATATATATATATATATATATATATATATATATATATATATATATATATATATATAAAAGTGTGTGTGTGTGTGTGTGTGTGTGTGTGTGTGTGTGTGTGTGTGGTTGTGAATGGGTGAATTGGTGAATGTGCATGTGAATGGCATTGGGTGAAGGAGCTGTGTGGGGGGGTGTTTATGCATGATTGTGTGACTGCATATTGTGTATGTTTGTGTGTGTGGTTTGAGTTGTTGTCATACCTTCATACTCTCCTAAACTAACAAGCAAATCTTATAGCATTGGTGGTAACTTATAGACACAAGGGATAACTCTAAAGACATGGGTTGAGGGACCACTAGACACCAAAGAAAACCTTATGCCTTAACAGCACTTACAGAAGACATGAGTCAGGGCAAACACCAGCCACCAAGGATGCATCTTTAACAACATGCCTCAGTGGCACTTAAACATGAAGCGTCATGGAGGGAAGACTAGGCATCAGGTTATCGACCTTAAGGTAGAAAGGGATAGTGAAGGCTATCCTTGATTCTAGTGCTGTAAAGCAGCCAACAGCAGACCACTAAGCACAGACCAAGCAGAGAAAAGACATTAAACTTTTCCTGGTACCATGTGGAACAGAGCATGACTAAGACAATAACAAAATGGATTGTATAATTCCCCTTACACTGAGTTAATATGTTTTGTCTGTGAACTGTTGGCTGTTGTATTTACTCTGGAAAAAAACTTGTACCCCTGTAGTCTTTAGGGGCTGCAGTTCATTACCATACTGAGTTAATATGTTAAGTCTGTAAGTTTTTGTAGGACTGGTTGTTGTATTTACTCAGCTAAAATACTTGCATCTTTGTTGTCTTTGGTGAGGGTACAGTCCATGACTATACTGAGTTAATGTATTAGGTATGTAAGCTTTTGCAGGGATGGTTGTTGTATTTACTCTGATAAAAACTTCCAACTCTGTAGTCTTTTGGTGGGGTGAAGTCAATAAGGATGTGACTATATGTAAGTGTCTGAGAATGGACATTTGAGGGCTAACTCTCCAATATCTATACTTTTGAGGACAATAAGGGGATTGCAATCATCTTGTCACTAGGTTAGAGGGACTAACCTGGTCAACAAAGGATAAAGTAAAAAATCTACAATACACAAAGTTCAAAGAGGTTCTGTATTTGGTTGAATCACCTTTGACATTTTATTCAAAATGCCTCTGTTAGTAATCCATAAAAATACAAACTCACATCATTTTAACCAGATTATATACAGAAAAAGTCTATGATCAGATTAATTGGGTTCTACATACAAAAAAGAAAGAAAGAAAAAAATAAAAATAGCCCAGCACAGAGCCCAGATAAAGTATTGCTGAGAGGTTTCTTCCCATGCTCCTACTAGTTAATTGAGAAATAAACAATGTTTTATATAAGTAATATCAGATTATAGCATGGTTGCTATAGGTTATTCATACGGATGAAGCCTAAATTTACAAATCATGCCGGCTGTGGCTATGCTTGCATTAATCATGGTACATATATGGTTTGTTTGTATTACACAAGTGAGATTTATGTATTAATTTGTGTTACTTGCATTACTGAACTGCGTATTTTTTTTCTCTTTTCTCCCTTTTCCTGTTTCCTTCAGTTTGGTAAATTAATAGTCCTCATGTCTAGTTTGTTCATATATAAAAACTAAATTGTTCCTAATGTATAAACTAAGATTCACAATGGTATTATCTAAAATAAAAATAATCACTGAAAGGTGTATACATTCCCAGCTGCTACACTATAGCCTAAATTGCAATATACTCTGACTCACCCAATATGGCTTCTGACCTTCACATAGCACAACTACTGCTCTTCTCCCCTTCCACAACACAACAAAACAACTAAGAGATAAAGGTAAACTAGTTTTTTTCCATTTTCCTAGTACTGTCAAAAGCATTTGTTACAGCATCCCATTACTCTGCTTCAATTTCTCAGCTCTACTCTAGCATGGTTTAAAAACTATCTCTAAGGACAGAATGTGCCAAAGGTAAACATGCTCATCCTCGCTCCCCCTAACTAGTGGTATCCCACAGAGCTCAACAAACATTCAGTTTTCATCCCAAAATAATATTCTCATCACAAAAATACCTTTCCTGTATCATCCACACAAATTATTAGACTTGAGGTTGTCACACATATTAAATTACTTGATGTCACCATAGACAATAATCTAAAATTTGACCTATGCATCCAAAATGCTATCAAAAAGACACATATAAAATCTGGTCTCCTCTCCAAAGCATTATCATACCTTACCTTGCAATCTAGAAAGATCACTGCCCCCTCAAATTTATTGCCATCTTTTTCCTATGCCTCTCCCTTACTCACAAATGTCAACTCCCCCTTTTAACAAAACTGAAACAATCTTATAATAAAATAACAGAATTTGCAGCCCACCTTCCAAGTAAAACATATCATTGTCTAGCACTCAACCAACTAAACTGGTTGGAATTCTCTAACTATCAAAAATTCAGTCAACTAAAAAGGGGGTCATGACCTGGTTAGACTTTCCCCAGAAACAAATGCTAACAAATAAATAAATAAATTACCTTACCTTTTTTTTCTACCAGAGGTGTGAACAAAGGCTGTAGATAATTGTCACTAGTTGATGTGACACTCTGACCCAAAGTGGAAAAATGGGAAAAAGCGGAGTATGGTTGGATGGATGATTTTTATGGCCCCATGCCTACAAACCATCAGGTAGCAACCACTGCCCATTCCATCCCTTCATTGGGGTAACAGAAATGTCTGGCAACTGTGAGCGGTACTTTGTGTCCTCACCCTCATCCTAATAATGGTGGGATGTTTAAGCCCTAACCCCCATCACATTGTGGGGAATGTGCAACCCCTTGTCACCACATAAGTCACTTTGCTCTACTCATGTGTGTGCACTTACCCATGCACCTACAGTAAGAGCTACTGCACAGCAACTTGGTGATGAAATGTCCACCTCTAGCTTGTCCTTGCATTCCCAGCCCTCTTACAAGGGGTTATGGCAATGGATGCCCCACTCTGTCACCTCCCTTCCTGAAATAGTTACTCTCACCCTTCCTATTCCAGATCTATCAGGCTCCCGAGCAGCTAATCATACTAAGTTTACCTGTGTCATAGTCAGGGCTTTGCCCCTTTATGCCAACAGAGCTCTAGCAGTTTTTACCTTTATTAATTATGCCATTGCATGCTATATCATTTGTTTCTTCAAGTTATTTTATATTTTCTGATTCATTCATACTGCTTGTGTTAATCAGATAATTTTCAGGCTCTTGCACTGCAAATTTGATGCTTTAATGATCACAGTCCATTTTATTATTTGGGCAATGTTGCACTAATTGCAGATCATGTACTATTTTGTGTATGCAGTGATGAAGTTAATTACGTTTTTTTTCCAGTACAATGGTGTTCTATACCATTGCTCTACAAGGCAGAAACTTGCAATTGCAGAAAACTTCGAATAGCTGTTAGAAAGCCAGGAAGCCATGTTTAAGTGCATTTTGACAGAATTAAATTTCTAACAGAGTGAAGAGCAAGTTGCATTTCCTGTTTATTAAAATGCAATGCAGTAGAGTTATTATGCTATTTGTAGGAGGCAACTTTTCTTCTGAAGTTATTTCTTTGCTTTATTCACTTATAGATGGGGATCACACAGTAGTCATGTTTTTGTTCAGAGGCCATGTTAATGCAGATCTCATTACATTCATCTCAACCAGAAGATATCGAAAGTCTGGACAAATGTATATAGAAAGTGGGGACATTTGACCAAACATCTGGACAATTAATTAGCATGACATTTATATATCTAGTAACATAACACCTTCTACTCACACTAGTGGGATACCACCACTCAAATTCAAGTTTAAAGGGTTTAAAAACAGAAGTGCATTTCTACAACACAGTGAATAAATCAAATTTGTCTTTGGCACTGACATGCACAATATTTTGCATACATAATACAGAGCAGTAATAGTACAAGAATAAAGGCAGCATACAATGTGCACCATGTATAAGCATTAAATAGCCGTTCTATCCAAATGCTGAGTTCTATGAATTTTATTTATTCATTTACTTTTATTTGTTTTATATAAGTATGGGAAGCTGTTTGCGGGTTCACTACCTACATCTGCATTTTGTATCCTGTTGCAGGTAGCTCACCTGTGAAATTAGTTCTGCTGTAATGTCTTTTATGAGTTACGGATGTTTCATGTTGTTAATAGGTATATATCTAAGACTTTCAGTATGCATAAACACCTACATCAGGTAGGCCATAAATAACTGTGTATTTCTTCATTGTCCACAAGAATTTATCAGTAACACTTGTTATGTAATGTTATTCAATCGACATTGTCGCTTTTCTCATTCACATGTGCTTAACAACACATAACTAATAGTGTAAGTGTTATTTATAAGTCTAATCTTGGTTGTGTGCAGCTGTGTGTACACAGACATCATATGCATAATAGATATATGTAAACATCTGCTTTATATGTACACACATGCATGTTTACACAGGGAATTGCATGTGAAAAATCAGGTACCTTGCTCTGTAAAACACAACAATAATACATAATGATACATACATTATAATCATCACTGTCCACATAGCTATTTATGCATGGAAACATACACCTTTCCATTCATATTTATTTATTTATTTAACATTTGTTTACCGTGGAAGTCCAACTGGGCTGGATGGCCCATTTTCAGCGGAGGCTCCGGGAGAAAAGTTCCACATAAATCTCATACAGATAAATAGCACAATACAAAAGAAAAGCTCCACTTTAAATCTCATAAGGGCACAATGCAAAGTTAACAGAGACAGCAAAGTTAGACAAATCATAGAATTAGCATTGTATTGAGTGGAATTGCCACATACATTTTTCTTAACTAACATTTGAAGAGTTACGATTATTTTTTCATAGGTCAAGTTGCAATTAGTTTTCAAAGGTTCTATTTATCACAGAGATGAAGTTGATTGAGCAGTAGTGTGGGAGAATATGAGGAGGAGAGGTAGATCCAGCCTGATGAGGAGCAGGAGCATATCCAGATGTCATGTAGGTGGCTTTTTGGAAGGTTTTTGAACAGAGTTGGGCTGGATGTGTTTAGTATGTACTGAGGGGTAGAGTTCCATATTTTGGCGATGTTATTAGAATATAGGGAGTCGCCAAAGCTGTTGTTGGCTTTTGTAACTGTTAGCAGTAATTTACCAGATGATCTTAGGGCCTTGTTGTTCTTACGAATTTGAACTAGGTTCTACAAGGCTAGGCATTTCTCAGGGAGGTGAACTATGGTGTGGGTTAGGGCAAGTTGCTTTAAGGTTAGGAGGTTAGGAAGTTTTAGCCATTTGATTTGTTTCAGAGCAAGACAATGATTTGTTCTGTAAGGCAGATTGGCAGCAAATCTGGCTCTCTTGTGTTAGCATAATTCAAGTTTGTTAAAGTCAGTTTTCTTGATGTTTGTGAGCACGGAAGAGGTGTAGAACAAGGTGGATATAAGGTGGGTCCTGGCAATTGCTTACCTGGCGGAGGTGGTTAAGTAAGGATTTATTCTATAGACAGAACCTAATTTGATTTTGGTCTTTTTGATGTATTGTGATATGTGTTTGTCAAAGTTTAACTTATCATCCATGATGACACTTAGTAGCTTAGTTTCAGGGATGGGTTCAATTAGGGTGCGATTGAATGTGGTGATTTTAAAGTCTTGGATGAGGAAATTTGATTTGTGGTAGTTGTTATGAAAAAGTATCAGTGTTTTTTTGTTGGGGTTTAGGATGAGATGGTATTTGTCTAGGGAGGATTCAGTGACTTTAAAGGATTTTGGATAACTTCTTGTAATTGAGGTAGGGTGGGTGCAGTGCAGATGACAGTGGAGTCATCTGTGTACTGTATAATGGTTATTTATTTATTATTTATTTATTTATTTCAGTTTGATTACCGGGGAGGTCCACTGGGCGTTGGTAGTCTGTTTTCAGTGGAGGCCCAGGGAGAAAAGCTCCAAAACAAGGAATTATTACAGTTTAAATATTTTGATTACAAAGGTAATATCAATGTACATGCAAAGTTTTAGGAACTGTGAAATACAAAAATAATTTCAATGAACATGCAAAGTCATAGGCACTCAGAATTACAAATATAGGTAGTTACATAGGGAATATTAATGAGCATGCAAAGTCATAGGCACTCAGAATTACAAATATAGGTAGTTACACAGGGAATATTAATGAGCATGCAAAGTCATAGGCACTCAGAATTACAAATATAAGGTAGTTACATAGGGGTTATTAATGAACATGCAAAGTCATAGGCACTCAGAATTACAAATATAAGGTAGTTACACAGGGAATATTAATGAACATGCAAAGTCATAGGCACTCAGAATTACAAATATAGGTAGTTACATAGGGAATATTAATGAACATGCAAAGTCATAGGCACTCAGAATTACAAATATAAGGTAGTTACATAGGGAATATTAATGAACATGCAAAGTCATAGGCACTCTGAATTACAACAATAATTACAAAGAACATTCATAGTCATAGGCAGTCTGAATTACAAATATCAGGTAGTTTCAATTTTGTTTAGGGAGAAAGGCGACCCATGATGAGTATTGTTTTACTATGTAGGTCACTAGGTGTAATACTTTTAGAAGAGAATAGGAAGAAGAATAGGAGGAGGTTAGTCAGGGGCAAATGGAGTAGAAAGTTTAGGATTTGTAGGCAGAGGAGTGCAGTTGCAGATTCTGTTATGATAGAGGTAGGAATGAAGCTGGGTTTTGAAGTTATTTAGGTTGGAACATGTCCTAAGTGACAAGGGCAGGGCATTCCATTTTTTAGCAAGTGTAAAGGATAAGAGAAGCTGGCCAGCAGGGTGCTGGGGTTTTTGAACTGTGATCAGGTTGTGTTGAGAAGATCTAAGTGGTCTGAGGGGGGTATAAGGGTGCAGAATATTAGAAAGGGCAGGGCATTTAGAGGGGTGTAGAAGTAGTTTGAAGGCTGTGGTGAGTTGGATGAGGTTGAGTTGATTGGGAAGTTCAAGCCAGTTTAGGGAGTGAAGGGAGGAGCAGTGATGAGAAGTGGATTTGGTGTTAGTGGCAAATCTCGCGACTTTGTTGTAGCATAGCTCTAGTTTGGTGGTAAGAGAGGATGAAAGATTAGTGAGCAGGGGGGCACTGTATAGGAGGGTAGGAAGGAGGAAGGTAGAGGCAAGGGTTGCTCTGGAGTGAGGGGAGAGGAAATGGTTGTTTCTATAAAGTAGACCTAGTTTTATTTGTGTTTTTTTGATGTTCAGTTGGATATGGGAATTAAATTTTAGTTGATCGTCGATTGTGACACCAAGAAGTTTGGAGGAGGGCACGATTTCGATAGGGGAGTTATTGAGGCTGGAGATTTGGAATGACTTTTTGTCAAGAGAGGAGGATCTAGAGGGAGAGAAAAGGAGAATCTTAGTTTTATTGGCATTTAGGGAGAGGTGATTTTGTAGCATCCAGTTTTCAGTGGTTGAGAAGGCACTTTGGGTTAGGGCTTGGAGGTCTGTTAGGTTTGTGGCGGAGCAGATTAATGTTGGATCATCCGCATATTGTACAATAGTTGTGTTGGGGATGGCCTTATGGAAGTCATTTATGAAGATATTGAATAGTAATGGGCTGAATATAGAACCTTGAGGTACTCCAGTAGGGGTAGGAAGAAAAGTAGAGGTTGCTTGGCCCCATTTTACCGCTTGGGATCTGTTAGAAAGGTAGCTGGAAAACCAGGAAAGGGATTCTGAGCCAAGGTTGAGATTTGATAGGTGACTTAGGAGGTGTGTGTGAGAGATGGTATCGAAAGCTTTTGATAGATCTAGAAGTACAGTAGATACTGTGTTACCGGAATCACGAGCAGAGTTGACTGAGTGCAAAAAGGAGAGAAGGGCAGTGTTAGTACTGTGTCCTGGGCGGAAGCCGTGTTGGGTAGGAGAGAGAAGTTGGTGTTGGGTGAGGAATGGCAGAAGTTGTAAATGGATACATTTTTCTAGGATTTTGGATATAAGGGAGAGAATGGCAATAGGGTGGAAATTTGTGACTGTACAGTTTTTGCCACCTTTGTGGAGAGGTAGGATGAAAGCAGTACGCCATAGTTTGGGTACATAGGATTCAAGTAAAGACCTATTGATTAGGATGCTGATGGGAAGAGCAATAGAGTCAGAAGCAATTTTTAGGAAGGCAGATGGGATGTTATTGGGGGCATTGGAGCAGGGCTTTAGTTTATGAAGGAGTTTCTTTATTTGGTCAGTAGATACTGGTTTTAGTTTGAAAGAAGGTGGGTAAGAACAGTTTGAGGAAGATAGAATAGTGGCGGGAGATAGGTGATTGTTAGGGAATGTTTTAATCAGTTCAACAATGGAAGAGGTGAAGAAGGAATTAAATAGTGAGGCTATTTCGAGGTCGGTTTTGCTGGTGTCTGGACAAGGCTTGTTTTTAGTGCCAGGTCTGAGGAGTGAACTGATGGAATTCCAGAATTGTTTGGGGTTTCTAGCATGGTTTTCTTGAAGTTGGATGTAGTAAGATTTTTTATCGTTAATGATTTGTTTCTTGGTGAGGTTTCTTAATTGCTTGTACTTAAGGAGTGTTTCGGGTTGTTTGACTTTATGGTAGGTTTTCCAGGTTTTATCTCTTAGGAGCATTAGCTTTTTTGTATCTTTGGTGAGCCAAGGGGAGGTTTTTGCCTTAAGTCTAATAGTTCTAGGAGGGGCTAGAGAGTTAAGGACTGTTAAAATGTTGAATTGAAATAGTGGACAGTTTCATCTAGTGGTAGTAGTCTTAAAGGGTTCCAGTTGATAAGTTTAAGTGAGTCAGAGAAGGAGGTAGGGTTAAAGTTAGAGAGGTTTAGAGTGTGAATGTAGTGGTGGGAGTGGGGGGGGGGGAGTAGCTCGTATGGCATAAGCAGGGAGGTGGTCTCCTAGAGGGTCTGGAGAGGTGTCAGATTTTATTATTTTGTTTGGATGAGATACGAGAATCCAATCAAGTATGGAGCCAGGAGGATTAGCTTTGTTTGGTCTGGTAGTGGAGTTAATGAGTTGGGAGAAATTAAATAGGTTGATGGTTACTGAGGGATTTGGGTTTGAGATTTTACTCCAATCGATGTTTACATCACCTAAAGGTTTCTAGATTAATATTAGAGGAAGTCCAGGATAGGCTGTCTTCTAGAGTATTAGTATTGTTGCCTGGAGGAATATAGACACAGATGACACAGATAATTTTATGGTTGTTCAGTTTTAGTAGGCCAATTACTAGTTCAGTGTTATTGAACGATGGGATAGGGTTTGGGTAGGGAGTAATGGACAAGAGGTCGGACTAGATTAGAACAACACCACCGCATCTTTTATTAGGTCAGTCGCATCGTAGAGAATGGAATCCTGGGAGTAGGAACTCAGAGTCATTCATGTGAGGTTTTAGCCAGGTTTCAGTGATAGCTGCTATACCAGGGGAGTTATGGTTGAGCCAGGCATGGAAGAGGGATAGTTTATTGTTTAAGCTTTGGGCATTGATGGTAAGGAATTTGAGTTGTTTGTTAGAGGATTTCTTGTAGTTGTTAGGGGGGTTTGTGGGATGAAAGGTAGGACCTGGGTTGGGGTGAATGTCTCCAGCTAAGTGAATGATTGTGGGAAGGGGAAGGTTCTTTTTAGTTTTATTTGTAGATGGAGGTGGCTGGTAAAAATGTGGTTTACATTTAAGGTTTGCATCTGACGTAAGAAAAAGCTTAATTTTCATGAAGAGTATTGGGAAGGAAGGAATTAATGAAGTGGATATGTTGTGGTAGTGAGAGACAAGGTGGTGTTGGGGAATAAGAGGAGGAGGGAGTAAGTGGATATGAGTATAGGAAGTGATGTGGTATAGGGAGGTTAGAAGGAGAAGGAAGGAAGACAGTTGAAGGATTTTGAGAGGAAGGGATAGCATGATGGTAGTGGTAGGAAAGTAAGTAGAGGTGAAGGTGAGTTTGTAAAATATTAGGGGGAGTGGTTACAGAGAAGATTGTAGGGGGAGTGGTTACAGAGAGGAAGGGGAGGGTTTAGGAGAGATTGGATTGGTTGGAAGAGAGGGGAGGGAGAGATAGGGGGGAGATAAATTTAGATGTACTGGGGGCAGGTGGAATTTGGGGGCAGGGTAGGGGAGCGGAGTGAGCCCGTAGGGCGAACGGAGCAGGCAGAGCCAGGAAGGTTGGATGAGAGCAGGAAACCTATCAGTGGACTGTTGAAGTGCTGAAAGGTAAGTACTGGGGACAGGGGATTTAGCAGAATGGAGTGAGCTACAATGTTTAAAGTCAAGTATTGATAGAAAAGTAAAGGGAAGGTAGAGCTTGTATAAAAAATTACGGAGATGAGAAACAACAAAATGTAAGAAATTGAGGATAATGGGGGGATAAATGCGGTAGTGCACCAGTAGCTCCACCGAGACAGATCCCTAACAGGGCTAAGTTGAGGGAAAAAGGGAACTAGAGAAGAAAGAAGAAAATAAATAAGTAGGCTGCTGGATTTCCTGGTAGGGAAGCTTACTGAACACCTAGTCAGCCTTTGGGTATCTATATTAATACAGAGGTTTAGCAGCCATAGTACATACTTTCTCAACACCTTCTAGGAAGGGCTTAGTTCTATTCCCATACAAGGGTTGAAGCCGTGGAGTTTGCTATATTATATTTTGGGTGTAGGTATCCAAGCCCGGCGTAGACACAGAGGGTATTGTAGAGTGGAAAAAGCTGGAGAAGAGGAGATAAAGCAGACAGAGAAATTGCACTTAGTAAGTAGTATAGTAGCACATTGGCATACAGTAACATACACTTTTAGGCAAGACTTAAAACTCACAACTGTTTCAAGCAACAAACTATGCAGCAATTGTCATAAACAATTAAAAAGCAAAGCTGTCTAATAACACATGCAGGGGTTGGTATAATGAGTGGAATTGGCCAAAACACTATACTCTTAATGGATACTTAAAGTACAGTTTTGCTGGTAGTTAGCGTTTCGCCGTTTGACCAACGCACACGCTGGAGTCGCGTGGTTAACAATTCAGATAGGCGCACACCAAAAAGTAAAAATACTAGTGCAACACTTATGTGGAGTGATAGTGTTAAGCGTAGGAAGCTAACCAGCACAAATTCTGCTCAGAGAGACACGTACAATTTAAATGACCAAACGCTGCTTAATCAACGCACATATTAGAGTGGCATTCTTATAATTTGAGCAGCGTTCACAAAAAGAAAGAAAACATGCAATACTAAAATAGAGTTGTCGATTGACGCTAACTAGCACAGTTGAGCTATATTGAACACTGCATAACCAACGCACGTGTTAGAGTGGCATTCTGATAATTTGAACAGCGTTCACAAAAAAGAAAGAAAACATGTAATACAAAAAATAGAGTTGTCGAATTACTCTAACTAGCACAATTGAGCTATATTGAACACTGCTTAACCAACGCATATGTTACAGTGGCGTTCAGTTTGAGCAGCGTTCACAAAAAGAAAGACAACATGCAATACAAAAATAGAATTGTCAATTGACGCTAACTAGCACAATTGAGCTATATTGAACACATTCAGGTACAAGACGGTTAATACACAATTCAGCCGTAATGCATACATTCAGTAAAAGGACATAGCTGATTAACAAGAAGCGAGTATCCCTTTTCAAGTTTATAACAATAATGACGTACAAAGGCAGACAGGGCTATACTTTTGTAACACTTTAAGCTATACACCAATAGCGGTACCATGTTAAGCATTCAAGAATTCACCTTACTTGTGTTGCCGACGCAGCCCCACACTAGCACCAGGATACACAGCAGCCAAGGAGGGATTTGCTAAAGGGAAATGCACCCTAGGGTTGGGGGGTTTTATAAGTAGATGAGGATGTTAGGTAGGAAGGGGAGGGGCAGGGGGTAGGTGTTTACAGGTGCAGACCGGAAAGTCTGCAGTAGGTAGGGAAAGTAGAAATGCGCAGTACAGACTAGAGTGTATAGAAGAATAGAAAGGATCAGAAAGTAAGGAGGGATATAGTAATTATGAAGATGGTAGTGCAGGTCAGTGATGACACCGCCTAAAATAAAAGCAATAGAAGCCAGGGGGAATGAGAGAGTGTAAAGAAATGCAGCAAGAGTAATAGCAGCTTTGCAGATTACTGGTGAGAACTGAGAAGAGCAGACACACCAACATGATGAGTTTCTGATACTCTCTAATATATAGGGTAATGAGCAGATCAAGACAAAACAAATGTGGTGTAGAATGAACTAACTTTAAAAACAACAACAAAATGTCTACTGAAAAGACACAGCAGAGAAAATAAGTTTTAAGTGCTTTCATTCTTTAATATATTTAGAACTTTTTCAGAAAAAAATATACCTTCAGTTATCACAATTTAAATAGCAAAAAACTCCAGTCACATGACTACTCACATCCAATAACAAATACTCATTCAATGTTAGTTAAAACTTTAAAGATCCCTGCTCACATTAATACTTGAATCACATATATTCAAATACGTTTTTTATAAAATTGAATCCAACAATAAAATAAATTACTATGAAACTTCATTATTTATCTTTGAACTAATAAAAACATTTTATGTTCATAAACTCATTCAATCCTGGCTCCTTATCAGATGCCAATCTGAATTGCTATTCGGCTTCTTGCACATTGCTATTACCTTCAAATTCATCTGGGCTTGCATAATCAATTACAAAAAATTGGAATTTCCTGAAATGCCTACAAAATGAAGCATGTTTTGTCAAGGAGTTGTTAAGATCGTTGTTCTTGATGGCTGTTATATGCTTGTAAACTATTTTTGAAAATGTTCTGATAGTTTTTAGTACATAATAACTGTAACTTGCCTCACATGTTGCCAAATAAACTATGCCTTTAGAGTTGCAGTCATATCTGCCTTGCCCAAATGGTTTTATCAGCTCCTTTTACATACATATTAGATGCACCACTAATGAATCTGCAGTATTTACATTTATTGCACTTATAAGTGCCAGACACTAATGTGTTCAAATTAGTCTGCTCTGTTCTGTCTAATATAGCTTTTACGTTATTACTTTTGTATGTGAAAAGGGGATTTTTCTCCTACTACCTTGGCTAATTCTCAATTTCCAAGAATAATTTTTCAATTGTTTTTTAATATATTCTTGATATTATATATGTCCAAAGTGATGGGTAATGGAGACTCCCATCCGTAAATTTGATTGTTTGACTTACTTATACTTAACCCTGTCTTTTTTACCTCCACCAAATAATCTCCAGTGTAGTTTAAGATGGGTTTTGCTTTGTCATGTCTTAAAATGGTTACTTCTTTTATGATCTTGGACAAGAAATCATGTTCATACCCTCTGTCTAGAAATGAACCCATTAGCTGTTTTGCATCTGGTACAAAAACTTTATCATTGCTAGTTCATCTGCTCAAGTCTAATGAACTGTCTCTTTATTACCCCCTTCTTTATATGTAGGGGGTGTTGACTTTTTCTGTGCAAATAACTGTTCACAAATGTCTTCTTTCTATATATCCTACTTGTAAACATCTTTTTATACTCATCTAATTTGATTGTTAAATCTACAAAATGAATTAGCTTACCCATACATTCTGAAGTGAAAACTAAAAAGTTAGTACTGTTATTAATAAATCTAAAAAGCTGATTAAATTCATCCTTGGTTCCATTCAAATAAATAATGAGGTCATTAATAAAATGTTTATAAAAATGACTTTCTCAAATAAATTATGGGTACTGGAATTTGTTTTTGTTCCCACCATGCCATCACTAGGTTAACAAATGCAGGCACTACTCTTCCCCCAATTGCTACTCCTTTTTTCTGTCTAAAAAGTTTATTATGAAAAGTGAAAAAAAATAATTTTCTAACATTAATTCTAACAAAATACATATTGTGTTAATGAGACTGTTATCAAAATTAATACATTTTGTGAGATATTTTCTAACAGATTCTATTCCCTGTTCTTGATGTATGCGTTTTATAAAAATCAGCAGCAACTACTGGCCTAAAAGGAAGATTTTCTCAATTTGTATGAATCTTAGGCATTCCAAATAGTCTAGCCATTTTTGGATGTTCCACTTTTAAAAATTATATAAGGGGTCATGGTCAATGTGACCTTGGCACAACAAATCAAACAATAACATGTCAGTTTCTGAAAATTTTCTATTAACCATGTTTTTGTTAATTCTTCATAACCACTTTCATCTTTAAGAAGCTCCAATATGGCTATAATATAATCATATGAATTCATGATTACTACATCACTCCCCTTATTGACTTTCATGACTCAAAATTTCATATTTTGTGATAACTATTGCAATGATGACCTTTCATTATAAGTTCAATTGAAAAATGTAAGTTTACTATTCAGAGTCTGAAGAAATTATTTCTCCCATACATCATGAAATTCTTGCAAGGCACTGTGAAGAATTGGATTATATATACTTTTTTTCTGTTTCATCCCCTTTATATTGCAATTGAAATGTGGAATGTGGTGCAACAAATATTGTAAATTAAATTTTCGAACATATAACTTCAAATCTATTAACACCTTAGTGATGTTGACAGTGTGAGTAGGAATGAAAAAAAAACCCTTTTGATAATACTGAAACATGATTTACATTTAACACAAACCCCAGGATTCATAAACTCCATGCAGGAATAGTGCTATTTCTGCATTGATCAGATCATGGCCATGTAGAACAGCAGCGCGCCTTCCATATTAATGAAGGTGTGCTGCTGTAGTGTCTACATGGACACAATCCATGTACGAGCGCAGGGGGTGTGTCTGAGCATTGCTCACACAGTACACATGCTCTCTGCACTCTAGAATTGCCGTACAGCAATTCTAAAGCAAGTAACTGTGTCCATGGACACTGTTATCACAAGATAACAGTGTCTGCGAACAAAATACAGAAGTACAGCCCCCCCACAAAATAGATCTCAACTGGCCAGATATGTGCAGAATGTCCAGAGTTTTCCCTCATATTTTTGGCCTTTCCCTCATAAAATCTCCTCCCATCAGGCAAATCATTGTGATGATCTAAGGATTGAAGTCACTAAATAGTGACATACATTTCAGTTGCATAACTTACATGCCTCAAAAAATGTCTGCTAACACAAATGGAATTATCCTAGCAGCTTTCTAACTTTCTAAGAGTAATTTTACATGTTCTGTTTTTTCCATCCCCAATAAAGTTTAAGCATAGCTGAGCTGGTGTGCACATCATGCAGCTATGCATAGCATAGCTTAAACATTTGAAGGAGCTAAATAGAACTAGACAGCTAAAGTAGTCCAACTGAAAGAGAGTAGTTGTTAGAGATTTTGCTTAGCATGCAGTAATTTGTGGTTTGAGTCCCAATGCAGGCCATTCAGTTTTATGTGTGAAAACAGCACAAGAAGTATATATTCCTAGAAATAGGTGGTGAATAATTTATATTTGTTAACCAGGGTACTGTAGCAGGTCCAAATATGAGGTGTCAGTGTAGTACAGATGTGAAACCCCCATGTAAACACAAGTGTCCCATACAGCATAGCCCGAATGTAATGTAAGCACATAAAATTATAATAATAATAATTAATAATAACCATGATAATAATGATAGTCCATAAAATGAAAGCTGAACAATGCTAAATTGCGCTCAGCTATGCATAGGTTGAGTAAGCATTGCTTAAACTTGTATGCTTAGCAATAATTAGCATAGCTAAGTGGATTTGCACACTGGTAAGTAGTGCTTAGCATCTATCCCTTTAAACAATGCTTATCTGTGCTAAGCGGGTTTGCCCGTTGCTTAGCTTAGCTCATCATATTCAAAACCATCCAGTCACGACAAAGGTTGGAAAATCAGCCCTATTTAAACCTTGTAGGTGGGAATATAGCTCATAACCAGTTGTAGCTCCCCGCTGCAGGCACTGTGGCTGCTGTTGGTGAAGGTGTGCACTTTCAAGCGTAGTGCTGGAGCATTCAGGAGTCCAGGGTCATGGTTGGACTCCTAGTAGAAAACAATGAAGGGAGACTGCTGCAGGACCAGTACCAGGGCTCTCAATACAAAGTGGAGGCTGGGACCGTCTCACACGTGATCTTACCAGTCCCACTGGCATCCCTCAGACTGGTGAGCAGGTCTGGCACCATTTTGCTGACCTGAAGCATATGAAGAGGGAGCTCTTGGACCAGTGGATCCAAGATGCACATGCGAGGAATGTCCCAGACGTGTGTAAGTATCAGTATCAATAAGTGTTTTCCAAAGTCCAGCCTGTGTATGTGATGGATAGGTGTGCATAAATGTTTCTCTATCTCCTATACAGCTGCAGATGAGAGGGCCGCAAACACGGATGTTCATGCCAGCAGGCTGCTAAGGCTGCATCGTGAGGCTGGTGAGTACAAATCTAGCTTGCAGTATTCAGGGCAAATAAATTGACAGGAGTAGAATGTCACCTGTTAGTATTTAAAAATGGGTATGATTTGTACTGAATAAATGAGACATTAGCAGAGTAATAGTGATGTACAAGGTATATATCAATAAAAGTGTCAGTACCTGTAAATAAAACTCAAAACCCTGAACTGGTTGTGTTTACTTTGGTATGTGTTATTATGAATAGAAATGTGTACAGTTTCTGCACAGTAACTATAGCTCTGAAAGCATTAAATCTTCAAGGTTCATCTGACAAAGACTGTGGAGTTGTCAAACAGGAGATTAACTATATGAAATGCTCCATGCACCAAGATCTGATATCTGAATAGGAATGTTGTGTTAATCAGTGTTTTTCAGACTGTGCTATGTCAAAGCATGAATACACAATATAAGAACTATCTGCTATGCATGAATGTCAGAATTACAATGTCAAATTATACAACCAAGAGTGTATTAGGCAGAAAACAGTCAAACAAAAGACAGTAGTCTCTCAATAGCTAATTCTGATGAAACACACACACACACACTGTTCCATTTTATGCACAGTCACTGTTCGAATTACAGGAGTGGTAGTAACCTGTATGCTTATTTTCCCCCAGGAATATGTGAATATGTGTAGAAGCAGTCAAGCAGTATTAACAGAAATTTCCTCCACAGGTCTGTCAGGTACGAAAATGTATAAATTAGCTGTAAGATGGCTGTACTTATACACTGTGTACAACACCCACTGTCCAAACCCAAGGCTGCAAATGACAGCAACATAAGTGCATACACCAAGTAGTCCCCTCCAAGCAATGTTCCTCAAGTGTCATGCTGTCACAGCTAGTGGTCAGTGCTGCCCAAACTCTGGGTGACTGATAAAATCAAGGCAGAATATGACAGTAGCACACACACACACACACACACACACACACACACACACACACACACACACACACACACACACACACACACACACAGTATGAGTGCACATATGTAACCCTGACAATGTGAATATGGGTAGAAATGGTCAGGTAATGTTAAGAGAAACTTCTTCCACAGGTCTGACAGGAAAGAAAAGGTATAAATTAGCTTTAAGATGGCTGTAATTATACACTGTGTACAAACATATCACTGCCTAACCCAAGGCCATAGGTCAATGTAAAGTGAGGTAATACCTGGAGAGTAATGAACAGAGCAATGATCATTAAAGTTGTGTGCAATTGAAACCTATACACTTGTTAATTGACATATCTCTCTATACTCCACCATACCTGCACCAATAATCTAAAAACATAAATCAATGGCTATGTTTTTCACCAAACCTACTGTTGGGACATGTGTCCTATTGTTCTACAACTATCTAAACGTTTGACTATTAATGTTCCCTGTTCAAATACTATCATTGGTGGCCCATTGCTATCAATGTAACCTGCATGCCATTATATTGCCCACTGTGGTTCCATATATGGATGTGTTGTGTTTGCTATGCAACTGTTCCAAATCTGTTGTTTTCCATTAATGGGAATACCTATGCATGCTGTTATAACTAATCTTGGAATGTGTTTTTCATGCCTAACCAACATATGTTATAAAACCGCAACACCATAGCACATCTGGGAAGGCCGATCCCAGCAGATCCACCTGTCCTGTCTCAACTGGCCATGGCACCGCACCGCAGCACATCTGGGACCCAACCTGGAACCTCTTCATCCACGGGTGCTGCACCACATTCGGGTGGAACCACCTCAGGGAATGTGGCCCAATCCCCCCCTGGGAGCGGACACGGACAGGACACCGTCACCCATCGTCAGGTCTGGGGATTGGTGTATAGCGAACTTCGAAAGGAGTTCAGAGATCTGCTATGCCAGCTTGAGGGCTTTGTGGTGCATCTTGAGGGTCAGCCTGCCACTCCTGCTTAGCCCCCAGCACAGAAACCATTGGAGCCGTGAAGGTGCAGTGATGACTACCCATGGGTGAGGACCTCAGTCCCACTGTATCCATTTGGGGGCTTGTGGGCATCCGATTCCCAACCACCCTCCTCGCCCAAGGTGTTTACCCCTCACATGTGTCATATACCGCTCCAGTCTGCTGTCTTGTCTGTCTTCCTACCCAACTTACCACCCCAAATATACCTAGTATCCTTCCCCAACATCCCACTCTCACGTTATAAAAAAAAAAAAAAAAAAGGCAATCTGTTCCCACAAAAAAAATCTCCGCATACATAGCTGTCCATTTCTCACATGTGTCCACTGGACACATGTAATCTGGCCTAAATGACAACAACACATTACTGTTGTCCTCACCCATCTCTCAGGGTCCAAATTCTCTTCCAAATTCTGTACAAATGCATAGCTGTTGCTGTATCAGACATAGACAGCTATGGATCTTCCCTACACCTGTCCTGTACATTCCTAGCTATCTTTCATATTGTTTTTCCCTCTGCATGCCCCCTTTTTCACCACTTTCCTATCAACCCTTTTTTCTTTTCTTTTAAAGAAATTAGCACGGGGTAAGTGGGAGTAAGCTATCACGTGGTGGTTTTGACAACAATGTCGAATCAAATGCATCGAGCATTTGGTTCAACATTGTGTAAGGTATTTTTTTTTTACTGTCGGTATTACCATTTGTTTATTTGAACGGAAAATGTTTTTCCGTTCGAATAAACAATAGTAAACCATATATATATATATATATATATATATATATATATATATATAGTCATAACATGTAGTGGAGTCATAACTCAGAACCATACCCCCATCCTCTTACTGCAACAAATCTGTCCAAAGCCTGTCACAATGGGGGGTCAAAGTACCCAAACTATAGACCTATTTTAAATATTGCCCTTATCCCACTCTCTCCATCAGCCACTGTCCTGCTTTGCCAAAAAAAAAAAATCAGTCCTGCCAAGTCTTGCACCCAAGACCCTATACACCACAGTCAGAGTAATGTAACACTACACTATGTGAGCCCTCTAAACTAATGATGCTTCTTCAAATATATCTGTCAGTAGAGTCAGTCAACAGTAGGGGAAATATTCTGTAGAATCAGTCAGGTTTTTTATATATACATGTATATATCTACGGAGATGCATATATGTGAAAAAATCTTTACAACACATATATGTAGGATATACATCTAAAATACATACATATATACATACACATATATATAGAAAAGTAAATATATATATATATATATATATATATATATATATATATATATATATAGACATAAATATAGATAAACATATAACAGCTACAAACATATACAATCTGAGGGTCATGCTGCTCAATGCTATAAGTCTAACTCTCAAAATGCACTCACTTGAAGCACCTCTTATAATGGAAAACATTGACATTTGTGCTGTAATAAAGACATGGTTCAAGGCAACAGAAAGCACCCCTGCACTACCAGGCTATGACTCATTGCATACCTTCTGGCCCCAGAACTTGGATTGAAGCACCAAAGATGGTGGTGTTCCCATAATCATAAAGGAAGCACATAGTTCCAGACTGGTAGCCCAACATAATACATCAGAGATACGGCAGGTGCAGCTAACATTGGGTAAGACAGCGATTCAGGTTGTAGCCTGCTATAAGTCCCTAAACATGTCCCAAGGCTCACACTCCTCATTCGTAATCACCCTGGAGAATATTAGGGTGCAACCTATCACTGTCATACTGGTTGACTCCTCCAACTACCCTTCCATTAACTGGGAAAGCTACTCATGTACCAACGCACTTGCCCAACATTTCCTGATATTCAGTAATTCCAATGGCTTGGACCAGCCTGTTCTTACCCCCACTACAGGTTGCCACCTCCCTGACCTGGTCATTACTAACATGGGGGACTGTTGCTCTACACCAATAATCAACTCCCCCTGGGTTAGATCTGACCAAAAACTAATTACCTTGGAAACCCACATCCCTCCCACCCTCCCTCCAAAGGTAACCACCATGAAAAACCTTTCTAAAGGTAACTTTGGGCTCCTACAAACAGAGCTGGCTAGTTTCACAGCACCCATGCAAATGGAGAATAGTTGCATGACTGCCAAATTATACACCATTGCAATGTATGAACACATACACAAATGCATGGATTCCACCATACCCAGTAGCACTAAGATCCTCCCCTCCAAAAAAAAAGAAGGCAGTCTGATGGTCCCCTGCCATAAACAAACCCTACAACAAAAGGAGGAAACTGATGCACAATAAGGTGAAGTTCCAGGACTGGAAATACTCCCAAACCAGCCTCAACAAATCATTGAGTTCCCTCATCAAATCATCCAAAGCTAACTATGAAAACAGAATTGCAGCAGATAGTAAAGACAACCACAAGGCCTGCTATAGTTATGTAAAGAATCTCTTTGGCAATACCCAGATGCGCTATGAGTTACTGCAAATTGGTACCTCCTATACTGAGCAAACAGATATTGCCAATATACTGGCTGACAGATTTATTTCCAACTTTATCCCTCTCTCCCCCACACAAAGTACAAATCACAATACCATTAGATTAACAGGCATCCAGTATTACTGCTGCACAGGATAATACAGCACTGTCCAAGGCCAAAAATACAGCATCTATGGGACCTGACAATATCCCTGGCTGTGTTCTAAATGAACTACAGTGTGAACTGGCTCCTCACCTGTGTGCCCTGTTCAGTCACAGCCTCATGTCCTTACCGAATGGTGCACTGCTACAGTCATCCCTCCCCACAAAGGAGGAGCAACCACAGACTCTGGGAACTATCTCCCCATTAGCCTGATGAGTGTGTTATGCAAAGCTATGGAATGCAGCATCATGGACGTAATAAACAGAGATATAGGAAATCTCCAGACTCTGTATCCCACACAGTTTGGTTTTGTGAAGTGTAGGTCATGCCTGCTCAACCTGGTCGACTTCTGTGACTCAGTCACCAGAGCTGTGGATGAAGGCAAGGTGTTTCATACAGCGTACCTGGATCTGGCCAAGGCCTTTGATACCATTCCCCACTCAGGAATCATGGAAAAACACACTAAGCTAGGCATCAACCTTATTACCACTAGGTGGGTTGCAAACTGGCTCACAAATAGAACCCACACTGTGAAAGTAGCTGACTCCAAGCCAGACTGGTGACCAGTCACGAGTGGAGTACCACGGGGTTTGGTCCTGTGTCCACTCCTGTTTGGTATCTACTTCTCTGATGTCCAGGGCAACACAAGGTTTGCAGACAAATGCAAGTTGGGAGCTATTATTAACTCGACAAGTGATGCTGACATGCTGCAGAAATGCCTTACTGAGTACAATGACTGGTGTCAGAACCATGGCCTAAAGCTGAATGACAAAAATATGCCATCATCCCCTTTGGGAGAAATCCAGTTCTCATGACTTACCACATTGATGGTAGTCCCCTGAACACAGAAGGCATTATAAGAGATCTGTGAACACAGGTTGACAGCAATCTCTCCTGCCACTGTAGTCAGAAAGTCCTTCTATGTAGCACATCTCATTACTAAGGCTTTTGTATCCAGGAAAAAAGAGGTCATTGTCTCCCTCTACTTTTCCATCATTAGGCCAGTTGTCAAGTACAATGCCCAATTTGGCATGTACCTCACTAGACACCTGCAATAACTGGAGAGGCTGAAAAAGTACCCCACAAACAGGACCCTAGGCCTTAAACACTTGTCCTATATGGGCAGACTCCAAAATCTTCAGCTATTCTCTACCTCATATTGTCTACTTAGAGGTGATCTCCGCTTGACTTACAAAGCTATGTTTCACCCAGCTCTGTTAGAAATGCTACAGCTAGAGAAATCCCAATCCCTCTGCACCACACACTCCACAGACCCCAACTTCATTACCACAATCAACACAACATGCTGGAGGGACAGGTTCATAACCCAGAGAGTGCCCATGTTATGGAATACACTTGCCATACATGTCAAGCAGAGCACCTCACTGGCCCTCTTCAAGAGAAATATTGATTAGTGGATGGGAAATAGAAAATCCACCCTGGGGATAACTTCAGTGACTCTACTCGATAGATGCACTGTGAGCTAAGGTCAGGTGGCACGATGGCAGGGTAATCCTATGGGTTAGGCTTCTAAAGGCTCCAGGCCCATTAGCCTAGTACACATCTATGAACCTATGAGCCTATATATATATATATATATATATAAATATAGATATAGAGATATAGATATATATATACTTATATAGATATATACATATATGTGCTCAGAACATGTAGTGGAGTTGTATGTCAGGGTCATACCTCTCAAACTCTTAATGCAACAAATCTGTCCAGAGGCTGTCAGAATGGGGGGGACAATGGTCCCAAACTAAGGACCTTTTCTAAATATTGCCCTCATAAATGTAGAAAGTTGCCAGAGTAACACAGTTTGTTTCAGCATACATATTCTGACTCTGAGGTCTGAAAATGAAATGTATGTCATCATTTACTGACAGAGATCCCCATACCATTACAGTGATTTACCAGAGAAATTAGACTAATCTGTAAAAGACACCAGAAATATCAGCAATAAACCTGGACATCCTGAAACAATGCAGCAAGATGAGAGGTATGCAAAAAAACCCTTACTACAATGAATCTGAACCAAGGCTGACAAAGTGGTGGGTGGAAGGCATAAAAATGGGGACACATCGGAAATACTGGTGTAGATAAGCTGACACAGTTGCTGCAGTAACACTGTCCTGTCTCCTCTAATATATATTTAGTGAAATAGCACAAGTAATTGAAATAGCAAATCTGCTACGGGTAATTACACATGTATTTACAAATATATCAGACACTACAGGGATGCAACAGCACTGAAAAACAGACACCAGTGTGAAAGTGCATACCCACAACCAATATCACCACAGTCACAGTCACATACCGGTAAGTCAAGTAAACAGTAAAGTATATGTACTGTGTGAAAAAATGCATCATTGTTGCCACTCACACACTAGCCCTACATATACTGGCCAAATTCTCACTGTAGTCTGTATCCAGACCATGGTACAGGACATGTCTCAGTCTGCCCCTACAAATACATACAGACAATAGACCAGAAGAAACTGGAGCAGAATGCACAGTCAGATAAAAAAGGAGCCATAACAATTACATCTACCCCATTCATACACAGCCCAAATAACATCTACGCATGACATTTATACACAATCCTGACAGTCTGTTGACAATGTCCAGACATACACAGACCTCTCAATTTTACAGTACACCTCAGAATGTACAGGCTCAGGACTCATATCTATGGCCTCTTCCCTGACATGTCTGTGGGTCTACTACATCACTGGGATAGTAGCAGGAATGAAGGCAAGAAATAATGATACTAATGCGCACACACACACACACACACACACACACACACACACACACACACACACACACACACACACACATACTTGACAGTCTTGAGAGCCATGGTTTCAAAGAGTCATAGGTGTGTACATGGCAAATGGCAATGGAAGCTTTACAAGGCTAGACCATGGGAATATTTTGGCATCATGCCACCTGACAATACTCCCCAGTGTGTGCAATGAGTATAGTCACTGTAGTGATCCCCAGGGTGGGAATTCTATTCCTCATCCACTCCTCCTAATATCTCTTGAAGAGGGCCAATGATGTGCTCGGCTTGACATGCGTGTGGCATCTATTCCATGGCATGGCCAGTTTCTGGGTTGTGCACCTGTCCCTCCAGCATGTCCGATTGATTGTGAGGATGAGGTTGGGGTATCTGGGGCATGTTGTGTGGACAGATTGGTGTCCTCAGAGGTAGCATTCCTGACAGGGTTGGGTCAGACATGGCTGTGCATGTCAGGCAGAGATCGCAGATAAGTAAGCAATATGAGACAGAGATTCAGTGCAGTTGTTGGAGTCTGTTCATATGGGGCAAGCAGAAGATGCTCCTCACTTCTCCTGTAGTTGCTGGTGTCCAGTGGGGGTACATGGCAAATGGGCAATAGTACACAGTGATTTGCCTACTGAGGGGTGTGTCCAGGGAAACACTGTTCTTTTACTTCCTCGATTCCACACCTTGAGTCAGGAGTAATGACACATGGAAGGACATTTGGAAGACAGTGGCACTGTGGTAGTCACCATACAGCTCACTGTCAACCTATGTTCCCAGTTCCATTATACCAACATCAGCATTCAGTGGACTACCATCAATGTATTACTTTATGGGAGCCAAGTCATACCCAAGGGGGATGGCAGTACATCATCTGGCACTGAGCTTATGTCCAGGGTTCTAACAACAGTCATAGGTCTCAGAGAGGCCTTTGTGTAGGATGTTAACTTCGCATTGGGGGATAATAATAGCACCCACCTTGTATTCATCTTCAGACATTGTTAGCCAGGGTACCTTTGTATTGGGCTAGTCCTTAGAGGTGTGGATCCCAATCATGAGGGAACCCAGGTCCACAACCTGTGGACTCCACTCATGACTGTTCAGCAGTCTGAAATGGGGTCCGCTGCTTTCACACTGTGGGTTCTATCTGTAAACCAGTTTGCAGGCCACCTACTGATGTAGATGTGCCTGCCTTCCTGACTGTGATTGTGTATGATTCCTGAGTCGGGAGTGATATCCAAGGATTAGATGGGCAGCCTATCTTGTTATCTATCTCATACTGTCACATAGTTATTGCATATGGCACAATGCTTATAGGGCTGCAGAGTGTCTACAGGTCCCTCTACTGTGGATGGCAACTGTGGGCCTTATAATGTGGACACTGGGACATGTACTGGGTGGGGAACAGCAAAAAGTTGAAAAATCCACCCCCCCAACACACACTGCCCAGACTGAGATTAGAACCCCTACATAGCTATTTATTTCTACTACAGTGTTACGCATTTACCACACACACACACACACACACACACACACACACACACACACACACACACACACACACACACATACACACTGCCCAGACTGAGATTAGAACCCCTACCTATTTATTTATCTCTACTATAGTGTTATGCATTTATCCCATGAGCCACAGAGCTTATCAGGTGATATTTGTGCAAAGGTACTTCTAAGGTGAGGAACATCACCAGCCCTTGTAAAGTATGGCAATGGGTGATGTACTGTGTGAGATAGGCCACAAAATACTTTAAACTACACATGGACACACTTACACTGACATATTTGCCAGAATGGGATCAGAACTCCTACCTAACTAGCTATTTCTGCTATAGTGTTATACAGTTATCATATGCACCAAAGAGCCTATGGGGCTGAGGCTTGACGAAAGGCACATCTAAGATGACTGATATCTGCAGGACTGCTAAAGTATGGAAAGGGGGAGTGTACTGGGTTTGAATGGACCCAAAAGCTTTTAATTGTAAACACACACACACTTTTACATTTGCCAGAACTGAGATTAGAACTCCTAACTACCTAGTGATTTCTACTATAGTGTTATGCATGTATCACATGCACCACAGAGCTTATGGGGCTGAAAGCTGATGGCTGATGGAAGGCACTTCCAAGGTGACTGATATCTGCAGAAATGCTAAAGTAGGGAAAGGGGATGTGTACTGAGTTTGAATGGACCCAAAAGCTTAGTTGTAAACACACACACATGTTTATATTTGCCAGGACTGAGATTAGAACTCCTAAGTAGTTATTTGTACTACAGTGGTATGCATTTATCACACACGCCACACAGCTTATGGGGCTAAGGCCTGATGAAAGTAACTTCTATGGTGACAGACATCTTCAGGACTGCTAAGGTGGGGCAATGGGAAGTGCACTGGGTGGGGAAGGCCTGTTCATTCCTAGATCCTGCTGACATTTCTCTAAGTGTATGAGCATGCCCAGTGTATAGTACATGTGGGACTCCATTCCAGGGATTGCTATACTCCAGTCCAGTTTGTTTTGTGCTACAGCCATACCTCTCAACCTGTTGGTGCAGGATATCTAGAGATAGCCTATCAAAATGGGGGACAATGGGCCATACAGTGATTGTGACAATTTCTCTCAGTAATGTATGGGTTGCTAGGGTTACAGGGCTTGTTTAGTGGACAACTGACATATATGCCATTTGACACTGTCATGTATTGTTTCAGTACCTCATGACATACCTCCTTAGATCATCACAGTGATTTACCAGAGGAATACAGGACGGATGATGTACACATCAGGTTTATGGGTCATATGCTATGTATTCTTGCACAATCCAGCCTGTTGAGCGGTGTGCCTACAAGCAATTGACTGTTGGTGCTGTGGAAATGGTCCAGCACCTTGATGATATATTACAATGGTGAAATATTTGTGCATTTATGTTCTGTCAGACAGGATCAGGGTGGCAGGCGGACTCCAGATAGATTTGTAGGGGACAAGATAAGTGTGTGTGTGTGTGTGTGTGTGTGTGTGTGTGTGTGTGTGTGTGTGTGTGTGTGTGTGTGTGTCCTGGGTCAGATATGTTTGCCTATAGCTACCAGTACTTTGCAACTGGGTTCTCCTCAATGGTTGACTGCACTTGGAATGTCTTGTGTGTGTGAGACTGTTTGACCAGCCTGGAGGTGTGTGTTTGTCACACAAATATGTATGACTCACCTCATTTCACTTGGATGGTCACATTTTGGGGTCAGGATGTTGCATAGGATGAGTGATCAGGGAAGGGTGTGTTACTCCCCATGACTGTGGGCCAGGGATCTGTGGGTGTAGACATGTCACCATTTCCAGGGTTAGGACTGCCTGCAGGGAGTGCATTCCCATACGTAGACTCCTTGCTCTGCCTGTTGACTGTACAGAGAATCACAGAACGGCCACATCATTGACTCGTATATCTTGTTGATTACCCAGACAAGTGTGGTTTTCAAGCAAAAGTGTTTTACAAGTCACTCAGGGTTGAAGTCAGATATCACTGACAGTTGACATTGCAGTTTCAGATTTCATACCCATCAGACATTCCATGCTAATGCAAATCATTCCATCAACATTATAACATTATTAGAGCAGTATTTCACAGGTGTCCTTCTCTTTGGACTTTCATCACCTCATTATTCGTGGCTTTGTCCAGATTTCTGGCTCTCTGAGGCTGGCAGGTTTGCTCCTAGCAGTTATCAGCATGGCCTTTCTTTGCATTTTGTGGACTGTGTTATGTTGGTGTTATGGACCCCATGACACTCCCTAACAGGGCACTGTGGGTGAGGCATTGGCATTTGCCAGAGGCATGTAGGCCAGGTGTGACACATTTAGGCCATCTGTAGCAAGGCAGTGCATTCTGATGAGCATATGCTCCTAGGCTGCCAGCAGTAGACACCCCTTGGGATGGCACCAGTAAGTTGACTGTGGGTGTTACTGACAATTGCTTTCTATTAGTATTGCGCCATCATTCTGGGTGACAGCTGGTTGCTGCTTAAGGCTAGGGACATGTTACTGTATTTCTATGAGACTATGGCAGGGGGTGACACATCTGTACACAATAGACATCTGCACAGACTGTGCTATTTGCTTAACATTTTGGTCCCATTTAGCATAGTGATGTGCTCTATCTTTCAGACTACAGGCATAACAGTATCGACCACAGGTCAGATTGTTCTAGCATAGACATTTGTTTCAGACTTCTTACCTTTCAAAGCCATACTGCCACTGTCGGACCTGCTGTGATATCACTGTGTAAAAGTCTGTGGGTGGAGATTTCATGGATGTCCCCATGTGTGGGCCTTTGCCAGGCATTTCTGTATGGTTTTCTACAGGTGATCTGCTGGCTGAGGCTAGTGGTGGGTATGGGACCCCCACTTTGACATCCATGCATGTGAACTATGACCCTCTCAGTTATTTGGCTCACCACATGTACTGCAGTGGTATTTGTCAATTAGGGTGGTACTGCATGGTGTGGGTAGGCCAGTACTGGGGATACACTTCCTGCTGTCCCATGGAGCTGTCAGTTGTCTGCTGCTATCCCAGTTATCCACCCCATTCCCTTACATGATTCATCAATACCATAGATATGCTATCTGCAAATTCCACTCCATTTGTTTATTTTGTTACAGAGACTGGCTTACCCTCTGCCGAGGCTGTTGTGAGGATGGTGCTTGAGGGCTGACTATGTTGAATGCACACAATACACTGCCTATACATGATAAAGTATAGGCAGTGTGATGTCTGACATCCATTTTACTGTGTGTGCAAGTCATAGAGAGAGAGAGATCAGTCCCTGGGGCCCTGCAGTGTCAGTGTATGTGCTATGCATTGCCTCTTTGCCAAGGCCAGGACATACTGGGCATGCCTACATCTGCCTATAGGGGCAGGCTCAGGATGTTCCTCCTTCGAGTCTCTCTGTGCCTGTGGGGACCTTGGCAATGGTGGGGGGCTGTGCAGCCCTTCCACATTTTGTTCCTGCTGCAGCTGTTTCCACAGGATCATACTGTGTAGCAGGGCACATACTCTGAGCATGTGTGCATATGTGGCTGGAGATTACTGCAAGGCTCCACCAGATATGTAAAGACAGCAGAACCATGACTTGAGTATCCCAAACACACACTCTATAATGATCCTGGTTTGTGTGTGTGCCTCATTATGGTGTTCTTGTGTGGGTGTGTGTGCATTTGTGATGGGCAGCATCCCCTACCAGCTGGCCATATGGGATATCCCCACTGGCAAACACCCATTACAGCTGTGACGAATGCCAGATGTGGGGGTCGTGATAGCTTCCAGGGCTGTCAGCACACGCGTTCATGATAATGCCCTGGGGATCGCACATGACTTGGCAATTAATGGAGGGGAAGCACTTGCGGTTTATGTAGAACTTACCCCATTCACCAGGTGGTGCTTTCATGTGGATGTCCGTGCAGTCTATGGCACCCAGTACCTCTGGGTATTCTGCTACATGGTGGAAGAGATGCATATTGCTGGTCCTCTTCTCACCGGTGCTGGGGAAGTAAATGTGCTCAGCGGCATGTGTTCACATGGCATCCAGGAACTGGTGGAGTATCCTGGATGCAGATGCCTGTGAGACCCCCATGATATCCCCAGTTGATCTTTGGAAAGTACCTGTAGCTAGTATTCTGAAGGCTACAGATACCTTGGTATCCACTGGGATGGGTTCCCCTCTGTTGGTTCTGGCTCTGAGGTGAGGCTGGCACAGCTCAACAAGTGGCTGAAGTATGTCCCTGTCCACCCTGTATCGCTGTACTATCTCCAGATCATATAGCCCCTGGTAGGTTACCCTGGGTCTGAACACTCTGAGTTGGTTGTCAGCATTTTCCTCCTCACCACCCTCAGTCTCTAGCACATGCTGATAGATCAGAGCAACAGCAGCCACTAACATGTTTTGTTAGTTTTGTCAGTTTAAACTTCTCCCGAATGTGTACACCAGTGGTGTAGAGTTTATGGGAAAAAACAGACTGAAAGGTGTTAGCATAGTTTATAGTAGTGAGCTGGGCTGCTGCCTGTGTAATTGGCTGATTCTGATACATTCCACCTGCCAGCTATTCTTGTTCTCCTTGATTGCCTTCCTTCTGCTGTTTCCCCTTCCCATTTCCTCCCTGTTTAAGCCCTGATGTGCACCGCGCATTCCTGGTGCTCAAATGTGAACAGTTCTGCTATCTCCTGTGGGTTTTCCCGTTTAGCTAAAGTAAACAATTTTAAGCAGAACTGGCCCTTACTAGATGGGAACATGCTCTGCATTTCATGGAATAGGGAAATACAGCCTCAGACACACCTCCTGCCTTAGCTGTGCTTAACTAAGGGGAAACATGGGCCACTGAGCTCCAGTGTGCTTACAGCAATCATGGCACACACCCTTTTCATGTTAGCTGCTCCTCCTGTCTACACCATGGTGTTGGAGCACCTACACGGTTAGGTGCAGTCTGACACTTACAAGAAATTTGTGATTCAGTATAAATCCCCTCATTTGCATACACCCACTGCCTTACTCCTGAGTTACGACACTTACACTGAGCCTTTCCCCTTAGCAACCACTATTCTCTGGTATTATTTTCATTCTGCATGCCATTGACTACAATGGCAAAATGCAGATTTCTCTCAAAATTGATTTTTTTCCCCTTTTATTTTTTATTTTCGGCACGATCCTTTTTGCGAGCCACTGCCCTCTGATTAAACAGCCGAGATCGGCCAAAAAAAAAACTTATTTTAGATATTTTAAACTATTTTTCATGCCAATGGCCATATATTTGACCATTGGGATGCCTAATGAATGGAATACATGCTTTTTTTGAGGCTGTCATGCCTCCATTTTCTTTTTTGCAGAAATGTATTCAGCTAGTAATTGAATACATTTCTGCAGGTTACACTATTCCTGCACAGACACCTGCCTGCTTGCTGAATCGCTAATTCACCTCATTTGCATGTTTTTTCACCAGCAAATGAGGTAATTAGCATGTTTATGAATTCTTTTTAATGTCTCTTTTTCACTTTCACTCTCCCTTTGCCTTGATCTCTTCCCTTCTGCTGTTGATTTTGAGTCCTTCCAACCACAGAGTTGTTCAATATAAAAGGGATTGGTGATAAAGGTAGAGGCTGCTCTCTTTCATTATTAACTATTTGAGTATATAAATGGTGCATAGCTCTATGTGTATTAGCAATGTTACCACTTTCTGAATTAGCATACATTTCATTACCACACTCCGGTCTGTTGATAATGTCTGCAGTTTGCTGGGTTTTGGTGTTTCAATAGATAATCTAGACCTAGTTGTTAGGCTTCAGAATCTCTCTGAAGCTTTTTCGATTTCTTGTTGATAACTGTTGAAGCATGTTTGCTTATCCTGGCTGCTGTACCATTGCAAAGCATGCTGCAATTTGAAAAAAAACATGTTCCTTTTAATTCCTTCCTCTTGAAGATGAATTTCTCCCCTGGATTCTCCAAAGCTTGCATGGAGTGCAAGATCGGTGCAGGAGCTCAAGCAGGCAATATGTTTGCCGTGCAATCCAGGAACAGCCTGCAGGGGCGTGCACAAGAGCTCCTGCACTAATCCTGCATGGACGAAGCCCTTGTATGCAAATCACCCCATTTGCAGGAGAAATCCATGCAAATAAGGTGAATTTGTGATCCAGGAAGCTTGCGATCATCCGTGCAGGTCTAGTGCAATCAGTAGAAATGTACTCAGTTAGTAACCGAGTACATTTCTGCAAAATCCAAAACGGAGCAATGACAGCCCCAAATAAATGCTGCATATCATGTAGTAAGCATGCCAATGGCCAAGTATAAGGCCACTGGCATTGCAAACAATACAAAAATTTAAAAAATCAACTTTAATTCTTGTTAGCCGATTTCAGCTGTTTAAGTGTGGGGCAGCGGCGAGCAAACGGGATCGGGGAGAAAGTAACAAAATGAACCTAAATTAAGCATTCTAACCAAAATCAGTATTCTGCCATGCAAGTCAATGGCAGGCAGAAGACAACCTGGCCAGTGAGTAGCAGTTGCTAAGGGGTGAGGCTCAGTGTGAGACAAGTAACTATGCATTAGTAGGCAATCCTATGCAAATGAAGGGAAGGATAGTGAATCCCAGTTTTCCCAAGGATATGAGGCAGGTCCCATCAGTGTAAGAATAGGAATAGCTGGGTGCAAGCCTAGGAGGTAGGTGACATCATGGGGGTGTGTGTCAGGCATACTGTAAATGGATTGGAGCCTTGTGGCTCGGGGTTGCTCCTAGCTTAGCACAGGTAAGCTAAGAGGTGTGTCTAAACCTGCCTAGCAGACTTTACAAAACCTAAGCGGGTGTGTGTGCCTCACACTGGGTCATACAGGAAGAAAAAAGAGGTTAAACCAGGAAGTAGCAGCAGTGTGCACATTTGAACACTCTGTTTGTGTGGCGCGCACATGGGCTTAAACAGAAAGGCAATGGGAAGGGAAAACAGCAATAGGAAGGTAATCAAGGAGAACTAGCTTAGCTGGCAGGTGAAATGTATCAGAACCAGCCAATTACACAAACAGCAGACCAGCCCAGTCCAGAACACTACTATAAACTAAGCAAACACCTTCCCCTCTGGTTTTTCCCACACTCTACACCACCGGTGTATACAAGCGGGGAAATTTTAACTAACAAACCTACAAAATGAGAAGGGCTGCAGCAGGCAACATAGAACAACATGTGCAAGAGGCTGAGGGTGGTGAGGATGTGAATTCTGCTGAACAACCTACAGTGAGGAGATGGAGAAGAGTGTACAGACCCAGGGTAACCTACCAGGGGCTACATGAACTGGAGATAGTGGAGTGCTATAGGGTGGACAGAGACTTCCTACAGCTATGTGTTGAGCTGTGCCGGCCATACCTGTCACATTAAACTGAACGAGGGAAACCCATCCCAGTGAACACCATGGTATTTGTAGACCTAGTTAGACTAGCCACAGGTACCTCCCAAAGCACAACTGGGGATATCATGGGGATCTCACAGGCATCAGCATCCAGAGTATTCCATCAGTTCCTGGATGCCATGTCAGCACATGCCAGTGAGCATGTATATTTCCTCAACACCCATGCGGTGTTGACCAGCAATATGCATCTCTTCCACCAAATAGCAGAATACCCTGGGGTAGTGGGTGCTATAGACTGCACGCACATACGCATCAACGCACCACCCATTGAGCAGGGGTATCCCCTCCATCAACTACCAGGTCATATGTGATGCCTAGGGCATTATAATGAATGTGTGTGCAGGCTGCCCTGGAAGCTATGAAGATTCCCACATATGGCATCTGATGCAGCTGTACCAGAGATTTGCCAATGGAGACATCCCCTATGGCCACCTAGTGGGTGATGCTGGGTACACACGGAGCCGTGGCCGATGACACCCATCAGAAATGCACACACACATGAACGACAAAGCCATAATGAGGCACACGCACAGGCCAGACATATAATAGAGCGTGTGTTTGGGATGCTCAAGTCACGGCTCCAGTGTCTGGACACATCCAGTGGAGCCTTGCAGTACTCACCAGCTACATGTACCCAAATTGTTATGGTATGTGCTATGCTACACAATATGATCCTGTGGAAACAGCTGCAGCAGGAACAGCATGGGGCAGGGCCACACAGCCCCCCACCAATGCCAAGGCCTGCACAGGCACAGAGTGACCTGGAGGAGGAACAAACTGAGCCTGCCCCAGTAGGCAGAAGGAGACATGCCCAGTATACCCTGACCTTGGCAAAGAGGCAAAGCATAGCACATGCACTGACACAGTAGGCACCAAGGGAATGACACCTCTCTCTGACTCGCACATACAGTAAAAGGGATGTCAAACATGACACTACCTGTGTTCAACCATGTATAGGGAGTGTACTATGTGCATCCAACATAGACAACCCATCAGCACCATCTGCAAGTCTGGCATACCCACAAGGTAAGTCAATCAATCTACCAATTGCTATATGGAGTAGAATGGGTCGTTACCTGTAGCTATGGCAAGGATGTGAGCATGCAAAGGAATTGGGTGGCTGAATGTTATGGCAGCAGACAGAAGACACCCATAGTGACACCATGACATCTCAAACACATATTGGAGTCACCATAGTAGCCAGTACTACACAGGGTGACAAAACCCACTGCAGGAAATGTGCTGAGCGACATGTGTGTCCATATGACCTACACATGCCAGTCAGAATGGTTCACATATCCAACAGCAGTCTCAGCCAGCAGGACAGGTGTAGACAAACCCAAACAGAGCCTGTGCCATGGCCCCAGAATGATGGCTATGGTTAACCTCCTCCCCCAGGCCTACACAGACAGACCACAGCAGGGCAGGCAGTGGGATGTTAGTTCTGAAGGGTAGGAAGTCAGACAATAATATGTAGGGCAACCAAAGCCACAATCTGTAGTACACTGGTATGCCTCTAGCTAGCATGATAGGTAAGACTACAGACTGAAATGGCGTACACGACATACCAGTACAGTCCCAGCAAATGTGTACAAGTGTCAGGTGTGCCCCCCATCCTACACAGACATATAGTAACAGTCAGATGTGCACCCCCAATCCTGTTTAGAAATGTAGAAATAGTCACGTGTGCCTACCTCCTAACCTACATAGAAATATAGTAACAGTCAGGTGTGCTCCCCCAATCCTGTGTAGAGATGTAGAAACAGTCAGGTGTGCCCCCCACTAAGCAGAAATGTAGTAACAGTCAATGCCAAATAATCAATGGATACCCTGCAGTGACAGCATGCCACCTGTTGGTGTACAACACAAAGGTCAGCACTGCAGTACAAACTACCTGGACTTGACCCACACATTCAATACAGATGGCCACACTGGGCATGCTCATACCCTTAGAAAAATGAAGGCAATGTAAAGCAACAACATACTGAACATACTGAAAGGTCATACTGGGCATGCTCACACACTTCCATGCCTACAAACACCAGTGGACCAGACATATCTGGCAGTCACAGTTGTTAGTGCAGACACTCGTCAGTATGCACTACTCATGCCTTGCACACACAGTGGATAGGAATACAGACATATATGTAAGGACAATACACTATAATAAGCCAAAGGTAGATGGACATAGATGTGTGGAAGAGGGTGACTGTGACAAGGAGCCATCCAGGCCTGTCCACCCAGCACACAGCCAAAGGGCCCCAAACACATGAGGTGCAGATGTCACTCACTGCAGATACTAGCCACCAGTATCTGTCAGCATTACAGACCATGTGGTGCACGTGCCAGCTGTGCAACATGACTATACAAGGAAGAAGTCATCGAGCAACTGTATACACGTACCTGTGAAATATGACCCTCTGTGTGTATGCATGTGGTGTGTCAACCCCTACATGAATGGGTAATGGCCCATGCACACACATTGCCCTCCCCATAGCCCTACCATGATAAACCTGCTGAGGTCATCCAATGTGAAATACACCCTTGGGAGAGTTGTAGCCTAGTAATCTCCATGCGCATCCCATTACTCCGTACTGCTGTAGTGTGCTAAGCTAGTTAGGTAGGACTTCAAATCCCAGACTTGGCAATTGTGTGTGTGTTTGTGTGTGTGTCTGTCTGACTGTGCAAATTCTATTCTTGGATAAAGGGAGGCTTCTTTGTTCACCAGTGGCAGTGAGGAGCTTAGAGCAGCCTATCTATCCCTGGAGGAGTATTCCCAGCACAAGAATCTGGTAGTCTACTGGCCGTTTTGGGCCAATTTCTAGCTCTTTCAAGTCCCCCTGTATAAAACCCGCTTTGGCACGGTTTTTGCGCTTGTTACTACTCAGCCAAACTCCTTGTGGTCCTGCAGAGTGGTGCTAGCAGCAGCAAGGCTAAAAAAGCGACTGCTAACCCGATAAAAGTGTTTTTTTTTTTTCCTGCTACTACCTGGGCGACTGTCCGATCTAGCTAAACTGCAAGTATTTCTGCTTCTTGAACTGTTTTAAACTGTTTAAAGTTGTTTTTGCACCTGCACTTTTAAAGTTTGTCCTGTTTGTTGCCTTTATCTGTTGCGGCTACACACTCAAGTGCGCTAGCCTGTGTTACAAATTTATTGTATTTTCCTGCTGTTTGTTGCAAAAAAGAAAAAAAACTAAAAAATGATCCTTGTTTCCCGTCTTTCCTGACCTAGAGTAGTCCAAATACAGGCTTTGCTGTATTCTGGACTTTTGGAAAGTTCCTGTGTTGCCCATTTCCTTTCTTGGATAAAGGGAGGCTTCTTTGTTCACCAGTGGCAGTGGGGAGCCTAGAGCAGCCTATCTATCCCTGGATTAGTGTTCCCAGCACAAGAATCTGGTAGTCTATTGGCTGTTTTGGGCCAATTTCTAGCTCTTTCAAGTCCCCCTGTATAAAACCCGCTTTGGTGCGGCTTTGCACGATTTTGCGCATAGTGCAGCATTGGGCAGCTCCTCTTAATTGGGTTTAAACCATTCTCGGCTCCATAAAGTGTGCTCTTCACTTTTTCCCTTAGAACTGATCTAGTTCTCATAATAAACACCCTATTCCTACTCTAAAGCCTGGCACTTGCTCACTAAAGCAATTATATAAGTCAACACTAAAAAATTAAAAGCACTACACCCTCACAAACTCCCCTTGAGTACCTTGTTCCCCACTGGCCCTTTTTTCAATTATAAAGGAATTCCCAATACTATTCTAGCATGTCCAAAGGTCAGTTGTCAATCTCCTCTCTGGTCCAGCTGGTGAATCTGGGAATCTTGAGGCAATGTTACAACTGCCTCATGTACACAGACAACCCTCTCCTCCTCCCAACAAATTCCAACACATGTGAGAGATGCAACCATATAGCCAAACTGGAGGCTAAGATCTCTCAACTCAGTACTGGCATAACCAGTCAGGAGGAGAAGGAAACCACACTCACTACAATTCCAGTCTCACATAGACCTACCACGACAGCAAACCAAACACATAAACACACAAAAACATACTCGGAGGCTCTAAATAAAAATCTGCCTAAGCAGCAGAGACCTCCAAAGCAGACACCCAAGCAACCGCTACCCCAAAACAAAACACATGCAACACATAGCTCACAAAGCCAGTGTGCCGAACAGTCACAACCCTTAAGGCTAAACAACACACCTGATACACTTGTAATAGGTGACTCTATCGTCAGGCACACTGACATCCCGCTCACCAGGCTGAACAAGGAGAAGGTCACGGTGAGCTGCTTTTCGGTTGATAGGATCCGCCACATAACACAAGCACTTAGGTTACTCCAAGGCAAGTACAAATATGATTCAGTTATTGTCCATGCTGGTGTGAATGACCTGAGACGTACCTCCATGGACTACATGAAAAGAGACATAGAGGAGCTCTCTGAGCATGCAGCCCAGGCCGGTATGACCCTGACCTTGAGTAGCATCTTACCCTCACCAAGAATGATGCCACAATATGAAGACAAGATGATCAATTTCAACAATTGGCTTAAGTATTGGTGTCATTCAAAGGGGATCCAATGCCTGTCAGCCTGGGATAACATGCTCGACAAGCCACAATGCTTCACTAGGGACAGCTTGCACCTGTCACCCCTGGGCTTTCGGAAATTTGGCAAAGGCACTTGCCACCCCATAGTGCCTTTTGTAGGCAAGGTCCAAAAGACAAATCCACCTCCATAGGTATCACAAGGGATAAGAAACTAATAGTAATACTACTCAACACCAGAAGTCTAAACCTCAAGATGCATGCACTCAAAACTCTCCTTAGCATGGAGAATATCGATATCTGTGCAGCAACAGAAACCTGGTTCAAGGCTCCCGGGAGCACCCCAGCACTACCAGGTTATACCTCATACCATGCTTTTCAGCCCCAAAACTTGGACCGAGCCACAAAAGGAGGGGGAGTATCAATATTTGTCAAAGATACCCACACCTCCAGGTTGGTGGCACAGCACAAAGCATCAGAGACTACCCGTGTGCAAATAACAGTGGGTAAAACTGCCTTCCAATTTATAGCCTGCTACAGACCACCCTCCCAAACCGAGGAACCCCACTCAGCCTTCCTGAGAACACTGGGAAATATGAAGGTCTCTCCAAACACCATTATATTGGGCGATTTCAACTACCCAAACATAGACTGGGAGCATTACACTAGCTCCAACACCCTAGCCCAAAGGTTCCTAGAATTTATAAACTCAAATACTGTGGAACAACTTGTTACCACTCCCACAAGAGGGGAAAACATACTGGATCTGATCATCACCAACATGGGGGCTCTATGCTCCAGACCAGAAGTGTATCCCTCACTGGTAAGATCAGGCCATAAACTAATCTCACTGGATATTCACATCCCGGCCCCACCCCCTGCCCAGAAAACCACAGTGAAAAACTTCTGTAAAGCAAATTTCACACTCCTCAAAACCGAGGTGGAATCCTTCAAAGCCCCCGGGCCTGTTGAAAATACGGCCCAGACCGCAGAATCCTTTATAAACACATTCTATGAACACCTTCAAAAATGCATGGATCATGCAATCCCAAATAAAACCAAGACCCAATCCTCCAAAGGCAGGCATCCTGTCTGGTGGACCCCAGCCATAAATAGTCTATACAATAGAAGGAGGAAGCTACTACATGATAGAGCAAAATCCCAAAAAGGGAAGGCATCTCTGATCAGTATTAGCAAAAAACTACGGGCACTCATAAAATCGTCTAAGGCCAGCTTCGAGAGAAAAATTGCACAGGACACTAAGGATAATCACAAGGCTTTCTTTAGTTATGTTAGAAACCTGGGTGGGAATTCCCAGATATGCTCAGAATTAGTCCAAAATGACAAAAAATACACCAAACCCACAGACATTGCCAACATCCTAGCTGACAGGTTCAGTGCAAACTCCCCCCCCCACCAAAAGGGCAAATACCTATCCCAGCAGTGTGCTGCCCCCCTCTGACATCTCAGATGCTCAGGTAAGAGCCGCCCTCTCCAAAGCAAAAAACACAGCATCAGTGGGACCAGACGGTGTCCCGGGCTGCATCCTACATGAACTCCAAGAAGAGCTAAACCCAAGCATAAAACTACTGTTCAATCTCAGCCTTACTACAGGATATGTACCCAAAGAGTGGCGTACAGCAACAATGGTCCCTCTCCACAAAGGTGGTGCCTCAATGGATCCTGGAAACTATCACCCCATAAGCCTGACTAGCTTGGTCTGCAAAGCTATGGAAAAGATGATTATGGACCTCATAAATAAAGATATTGGGGACCTACAGACACTGGATCCTACCCAGTTCGGCTTTGTTAAGGGCAGATCCTGCCTCTTAAACCTGGTCAATTTCAATGAAACAGTCACCAAGGCCATTGACGAGGAGAAGGTGGTCCACACAGCCTACCTGGACCTCGCAAAAGCCTTCGATACAATACCCCACTCGGGCATTATAGATAAGCTCACCAGCTTAAATATAAACCCCTATGTCACTAGATGGGTTGCAAACTGGCTCAAGGACAGAACCCACATGGTTAGAATTTCTGGAGCCATGTCAGACTCCAAACCAGTTACAAGTGGCATCCCACAAGGCTCAGTCCTGGGACCTCTCTTGTTTGGTATATATTTCTCGGAGGTACAGGCCAACATGGAAGGACTGTGGCTGACCAAGTTCACAGATGACTGCAAACTAGGTGTCATAATCGACTCTCCAGCCAACACAAGCATCCTACAAAAGGGCCTCATAGAAACAGACAACTGGTGCCAGAGCCATGGCCTCAAGCTAAATGCCAAAAAGTGTATAGTCATCCCCTTTGGCAAAAACAAAGTGCCCACAAATTACCACATAGGTGGTAATCCATTAAGTACGGAAGAAGTAATTAGGGACCTGGGGACCCAAGTTGACAGCAATCTCTCATTTGAAAACCATGTGACCAAAGTGGTTAGAAAAACATTTTATATAGCCCACCTAATCGTGAAGGGATTCACATCTAGATCAGGGGAGGTCATCATGCCTCTTTACTCATCCCTCATCAGGCCCATAATTGAGTATAATGCCCCTTTTGGGATGTACCTTACCAGACACCTGCAGCAACTGGAAAGACTCCAAAAGTACCTCACCAAGAAGATCAAAGGGCTCAAACAGATGCCATATGCTGCCCGGTTAAAGAAACTCCAGCTCTACTCAGTGGCATACCACCTGCTCAGAGGCGATCTGTGCCTGATGTATAAAGCCATGTCCAACCCAGAATTAATGGACATGCTGCACCTCAGAAAATCCAAATCCCATCGAGCTACGCACTCGAGAGACTTAAACATCAGCACTGAAATAAATAGGACATGCTGGAGGGACAGATTCATAACCCAGAGGCTCCCTTCACTCTGAAATAAAATCCCAGTCCAGGTTAGGCAGAGCCCCTCATTGACTCTCTTCAAGAGGAATCTTGATGAGTGGATGGGAGATCGCAGGTTTACCCTGGGTATCACTTCTGTGTCACTGTTAGATAGAGGCACAGTATACTAACCTCAAAAAAGGGCATAGCACAATTCATTTAAAATGGGTGGCGAAAGCGAAACACACTCTGGCTAGGCTTATAAATGCCCTAGGGCAGATAGCCTAGTATGAACCTATGAACCTATAAAGAGCAATGCTTTTAAGGGTAGTCACACTCCCAACAATTTAAATGCACAACTTAGGCAAGGCTGCTGATGTCATCCACCTAGAAATACACCTCTGGGAAGGTTGTAGCCCAGTAACCTCTATAGCGTGTCCTGTAACTGCATGCTGCTGTCGTGTGATAAAGTAGTGAGGTAAGTGTTCTAATCCCAGACATGGCAACTGTGTGTGTGTCTGCCTGTCTGTGTAGAGAGCAATGTTTTTTAGGTTAGTCACACTCCCTACAATTCAAATGGTCAATCTTGGAAAGGCTGCTGATGTCCTCCACCTAGTAATACACCTCTGGGAAGCTGTAGCCCAGTAATCTCCGTAGTGCATCCTGTAACTGCATACTGCTGTAGTGTGGTAGACTAGTTAGGTAGGAGTTCTATTTCCTGACATGGCAACTGTGTGTATGTTGGTGTAGAAAGCAATGCTTTTTTAGGCTAGCCACACTCCCCACAATTCAAATGCTCAACCTTTGCAAGACGGCTGATGTCAACCACCTAGTAATACACCTCTGGGAAGCTGCAGCCCAGTAATCTCCATAGCGCGTCCTGTAGCTGAGTACCACTGTAGTGTGATAAACTAGTTAGGTAGGAGTTCTATCCCCAGACTTGGCAAGTGTGTGTGTGTGTGTCTATGTAGAGAGCAATGCTTTTTTAGGCTAGCCACACTCCCAACAATTCAAATGCTCAACCTTTGCAAGGCAGCTGATGTCATCCACCTAGTAATACACCTCTGGGAAGCTGTAGTCCAGTAATCTCTGTAGTGCATCCTGGAACTGTGTCCTGCTATAGTGTGATAAGCTACATCAGTAGGTGTTCTATTCCCTGACATGGCAAGTGTAGATATTTGTGTGTGTGTTCCTTTGTCAGTGTAGGAAGCAATGGTTTTGAGTCCATTCACAGACACTACAACCTCCAATGGTCCACTTTGACAAGTGTGCCGATGTCATCAACTGTGAAATACACCTTTGGGGAAATTATAGACCGGTAATCTCTGTGGTGTGTGCTGTAACTGTGTACTGCTGTAATATGATAAACTACTTAAGTAGGAGTTCTAGCCCCAGCCTTGGAATGTGTGTGTCTGTTGGTGTAGAAAGCAATGCCATTTAGGGTAGGCACACCCTCGACAATTTAAATGCTCTACCTTGGTAAGGCTGCTGATGTCATCCATCCCGAAATACACTTCTGGGAAGGTTATAGCCCAGTAATTTCCATAGCGTGTGCCATAACTGCATACTGCTGTAGTGTGATTCAGAACTCTGGTAGGGTTCTATACCCACCCATGGCAGTTCTGGATGTTTTGTGTGTGTTCCACTGTCTGTGTAGGGAGCAATGCATTTTAGGCTAGTCACATTCAGTACATGTTAAATGCCCTGCTTTGGCAATCCTGCTGATGTCAGCCAATGTGACATACACCTTCGGGAAAAAAGTACTGCAGTAATCACCATGGCGCGTACTATAACTGTGTAGTGTTGTAGTGTAATAAACTAGTTAGATAGGGGTTCTACTCCTGGACATGACAGGTGTGTGCATGTATAATGTATATTTGTACCTCGTATTCTGTGTGGAGGTGGTTGTGACACCTGGGCCCAGTGTGTAGTGGGTTTTGCAATTTTCTTATATGGTGGCCCTAGTACATATCACAATGTCCACTGTACAGGGAAAGCAGCTGTGAAATAGCAGAGAGGCTGGGGTGCATATCCATACCCATACATGTGACATCAAGGCCAGGCAATCACAGTTAACAACCCCAGTATTACCCAGAGCACACTCTCAACCCATGTCTCATACACACACACACACACACACACACACACACACACACACACACACACACATGGCGAGTCAACAGCCAAGATGTGTGTAGTACACTACATATTGGCGACTGATAGTAACTATTGTGTGAATGCAGTGGCCTACAGAGGCCAAGGCACCTTGTCCATCAGTACAATAGACACATAATTTCAGACAGTGTGCTTTCAGTATGTTTCCCACTGGATGCCTGCAACAACTGTGGTTCCATCAAATGTGATCCACAAAGGACATACCATGCCTTACACACATGCCCTGTATGGACAGATGCCATTGACACCAGGGAATACCTATAGCATGCTATCAATGTAGGTTCAGGGTCAACCTGCTGTCCATTACCTGGCCCTGCCACATGAGGGCAGGACTGTCACATCTGATGATAACATTCTGTGTTCACAACATGGGCCAGGCAAACCAGGTACACTTCCCCATGCCACTCTACATGAATGTGGGACGTGTGCACATCCCAAACACCGTCCATGTCATGGCATATAGAACACATACATGCCAAGCATTGCACAGCACTGGCCACACACAATAGTAACCCAGGCGACTGGATGGTGAATACTATGCCCACCTGTGTGGTCCATTTCGGACACTACACCCCTTAGCCATAATGCAGACCATTCTCATGTGGCCTGATGCCAAGGTATACCCCTCACCTAGGCTTGTACAGCCATCTGGCACCATCAACCACTACACATCCATGAAGCAATGCACACATGCATGCCGGTACTAGCACCCTGTGTCTGTGTGTGTGGTGTATGATGCTTCCGACCACATTCACACCCAGTACCACCCCCCATTGGCACATTGGTATACTGAAGCATGCTCTCTAATGTCAGACACCGTCACATACCCTTTGACCATAGAACCCCAGGATAACCCCTGTGGGCCAATTGATACCTATGCATTACTGTATTGTGGCAAGGTAACTGGTTAGGAAGTATATTCGTTACCCTGTCAAGTGTGGCAATGTGTATGAGTCCCTTACAGAGTTTGGCTGTGTTGACACTGACACCTGTTCATGTAGACAGGCTTGTGGGCTACACCTACTGTATCACAACAGTGTTGCAGATGTCACTCACCAGCACATATACGTCTGGACAGCTCACCAACATGTAAGCTATGTGGCGCATGCAATAACTGCATACACATGTGATAGCTATGCATAGTCAGTCAGGTGTTTGAAACCTCATACTGGTAGGTGTGTGACACAAACATGCTTAAGTTTTACTCACCCACACCTTCCCTGACATACTTTGTCTCTGTCTGTCCCGCCCACACCCTCTCTGGTGGATGTGGGATGTACACCTGCTTTGCTAGGCAGCAGCTTGTGTTTTGTAAGTGATGGTCATGATCAGCTGATGGCCTCTGCACCAATTGCAGTCCTCCTCTAGCTGAGTGTATGTGGAACAGCTGTGGTAACATTCCCATAGCCAATTGCATGGTAACACACTCCAATATCTAGGAACATCATTTTGGTGTTGGCCCTTTACATTCACTGTGGGCAGGAACTAGATCATTCATTTGGCAAAATGCATCTCAGATGGATTGGGGATTTACCTCTAGCAACTTACACTGTGGAAACAGGGCAACACACAGGAGGGGGATGTGCCTGACCTGACTATTGACTGTAAGTGCTGCTATACTGCAGGTGGAGTAATGTTGGTTTAACAGTGTGTGTGTGGATATGGCTGTCCTACATGTTGTAATACCTGCCATGTCAGTACTATGTTTATGAGGAATCTGCATCTGCAGGGTCTTCTGTAGACTGGGCAGTGTGTTGTGCCCTTGGTGTCATGTGTTACCCACAAAGCACGTATCTGTGAACTGCAGAAGGTAGTGTGAGGATTACAGTCTGTAGATGGTGAAAGCCCTAACAGTTGCTGACTTCATATCCCTCAAAGGACACATGTTGCAACAAACCCTGTTACAAAAGTACATGTATGAGGGTATCACAGCAACATGTCAATATTGGCCCTGTGTATGTGCTTCCAGCCACAACTCTGTCAACCTTTGTACACGTCATGCATTAAGAGGTGCATATGTGCTGTACACCATCATTAGTGTCATCATATCTGATAGCAAGCCAGGAAGATATCAGACTCCTACACGTGTTATGTACAGTACGGGTAATATTTGATGACATTAACAGGACATTCCATGGTCATTTGTACAGTACTGAGGTCTGTGTAACTATGGTGAATGTCAACAGTGTATGTATTGTGAACATGTTCTTTAGCCTGTGTACAGACTGTGGTAGATCTCATTGTTATAGGTCCCATCCTATCTGATGTTACATGCTGCTCCACTGTATGTTACTGTATTGGCTTACATGCTTGTAGGGCCATACACACACATGTCCCATACCACAGACAGACAGTAGACCACACCATGTAGCAGCCCAGTATATGTAGGGTTAGTCTGTGAGTGGCACATATGAGGATGGTGTATAACAGATAGTCCATATACTGTACTTTTATGCTAGCTTACCATATGTGGCTGTGGCTGTGTTCACATTGGATGTGGTTATGCACCTTCACACAGGTGTATCTTACCCCATGGTGTGACATGCCTGCAGATCCTGCTATATATGCAGATACATGTGCATTCCCCCATAGGAGATGTTGGCCAGTGTTGAGCCAGTCTGCCTGTAGCCTGCACAGTGCATTGTTACATGTCTAGCAGCTTAGTGTACTTATCCATTGAGATGTCATGTGGAGATACATGCTGGATGTACTGCTGCCAGGTCTCCCTTAACTGTCATGTATGTCAGACAGAGCAGTGGGATGCTGTACAGATGTATGTCACTATCTAGTGGGTGGTATGTACCAGTGGTTATTATGTGTCAGGCCAGACAGGGGTGTGTGAATGCATAACCTATGGTGGCATATGTATACCAATCATTATGTGTTATGCTCATCTACATGGCTGTTAACATCCATATTGTCATGCATGGTACACATGTTTAGCACTAAGGGATTTTGTGTATGCCTCCATACTGTAAAGAGTGTTTCAGAATGTCTACATATATTGGCCAATATCTGTGCTGCAGTCCACAGGGGCATTACATGCCAGCAGTGGTACTTTACCAGGATGTCCTTAGGATGTCTGTCTGTAGCCAATGGCACACATGTGGAAAGCAGATGTGACCTCCCACACACACCATGTCTGTGAAGACAATCCCACTTTCAGTAGCAATAGTCTACCAATATATCTGCTATACATACCTGACATCCACTTGCACTATGATGTTGGGACTATAGGGGCTGGGGTAGGTCCACACTCCATGTCCAGGACATATCTTGAGAACATCTGTACATATAATCATCTACATATATATATATATATATATATATATATATATATATATATATATATATAAAATTACACATATACATATTGACATATATAGATGGGTATGTATATGTACATAGATATACATATTCACCCAGATATATACATATACAGAGCAATATATGTCTACACATATACAAATAGTGATACATATGCAAATAAACGTATAGATATCTACAATGCATCTACAATGCAATGCAGGCCACAAAAATCAGTATAACGACATTGCTAGGTAGGGGTCTAGTTCCAGTGTTGGCAAGTAACAGTGTGCGTGTATGGGGATGGGTCTACATCAGGCTGCAGGCTATACATGCCTCAGCTGGCCACCTGTCCATGTGGCACAGGCAATACCCGGTATAGTAACTTGTGAAATGTGTTTGACTGTACCCCAGATATGTCACTGCCATGGTGTTAGCACAGTGAATACCCCGTTGAGCAATATGACTGCAGACCATCCTCGTGCTGACACATGTACACCTACAACACACTTTCATATCAGTTTAGAGACCACAACCAAGCAGTGTTACTAACAGCTAGAAGGCATAATTGCTGGACAGTTACACTACCTACCAATTATGCCTCACACTCTACACCCTACAACATGTTACACTGCAGGACTGTGGTACACTGGTGTACAGTCACCCTGTGCATCAGAGCCATATCAGCCTGTCCCTGCATCGATGGTATGGATGACAGGGATTGGGTACAGGTATCATCATATGCACAGTGTGTGGTGTTGGTCTCCCAGAGGCCAAGGGTGGGCCATATATTTGACACCATGTGTGTGGATGAGGGATGTATTCTGGGAGCTGGCTGAGGTGATGTGCTGCGTGTAGGTATGAGTTGCCCTAGGTGTGTTTGCATAGTGTGTGTGTATGCATGCACACAGTTCTGCCTTGTGGCTGCCCTACACAGGTGTTTATGGACAGCTGCAGACCATACCTGGCAGGGTGTGCAGTTCACTGCCTCCAGCCATGGACACATGGACTGTGCCTGCCAGGCAGTTCAGTGGGAACATGCAGGTAGAGGCATTGAAGTGCTACTCTCATCTGCTGATGACATTTGTCCACTGGTACCACATCCCTCCTGGGACTGACTTGGACCACATGCACGTGGCCTGCTCTGGTGTAGTGTGGACAGCACACCCCCCGCACTGCCGGGGCTGCTACTGCCACTATGGGAGCCCCTTGGTGTCCTAGCACACCCACGCTGAGTGCCAGCTGTTGGTGTTGCTGGGCCACATCCACGCGGGTGTCACCGCATCCTCACCATATGTCGAAGCATGGACACACCACGGCTGATGAGGGCCTTCAGCTCGTCATACCATCTATCTGCTTGCTTGGTAGAAGCATGGATAGCAGCCAACACTTCATGGAGGTTGTCGCCTACAGTAGCAAGTGCGGCCCTCTACAGCCTAAGGCCCTGTCTGGTGTAACACTCAATACGTGCCTGTGCCACCATTACAGCCTGGAACATGCTTCTGCTGGTTGCAGCTATGTTGCCTATGCCAGGGGAATGATGTCCAGCGGCCCTACCATGAGCACTCTGGGACATCCACCTATGTGGCAGCCTGCCGGACATCCGGCTATGCCTGCTGTGACTGGACACAGTACGCATGGTTACCACACTTCCCATGCATTGCCACTGAATGTCAATTGTCCCTCTGCTATGGCCATTGGTGCTGGGGTGTGTATAGGCACTGTAACTGTGTGCGGGGGTGGGGTGGCTAAAAGGGGGATGTCAAGTTTTGGCACAGTGTCAGCCCCTGACAAACCCACCTGTGCCTCACCATTATCATCATCATCATCATCACTGGTGTCTGTATGGACACCTACTTCAGATTGGGTGCAGGAGGGACTCTGACCCACCTCACCACCTGTGAGGGAAACCAATAACCACATTTTAAAACCTGTACAGCATTGCTTAACAGTACACACACACACACACACACACACACACACACACACACACACACACACACACACACACACACACACAATCTCCATACTACCTACCTGTCCATGCCTTTACAGACAACCCGACGTATATGTCCATGTGTTACCCCATCCTGCATCACACTTGTTAGCATACACACATTGCTACCACTCATTAACATCACAATCCTCTAAATGCCCACACAAGCAGCCACAACACAAGGCTTGTTTCTACATTACCTGCCTGACCTGTGTGTAGTGGAGTAACATGGCCTCAATGCTGTCATTTGGTATGCACCATCTGTATGGCCGGAATGATATGCATGGCCCCTATATGTGTGGGCTGCTATGTTGTAGCTATAATAGCTCCCACTGGTGTGTCATGTATATGTAATGCTCACTACATGCCGGATATGCTGCTCCGTCGGCCCATCAAATGTCAGCTGTAATATGTGGATACACTCCCTGGTGTTGACTATTACTTCCCCAATGCTTCTGTAGAGCTGCATACATGGGCTGTAGGTGACCTCTCCCCTGACAGCAATATTAAGTGTGTTCCTGGGGTCTACCTTCCCTCTGGATGCCTGATCCAAGCTACAGGCCATATTATACTATTTGCTGTCCTGTGAGTACATGGCTGGTATTCCTGGTGTGCAATGTGGCACTCCATGTCCATGTACTACACGGTCCCAAGGGGGGGTACAGCCATATGAACACCCCACAATCACACATGTGCATACATGGCCACACACACAAACACACACATGCACACACGCATCATACATGCATCTACCTCCCACCACTTTGCCAGAATGACCATGCAGGCATACTAACTAACCACCAGGATGCACACCCACATACAGATGAGGTTGCACAATGATCGTACATACAGTCCTCCAATTACCCATTTGCCAACATGCAGAACATATGGTACAGAACAGCATGCAGTTCAGCTACAGTCAATCCATGCTAGCAGTGGTATACATGTATGTGATGCATGTGCTGTAACTAGGTGATGCCCTTTCCCCTGGATACCTCTGCACCCATGTACACATTATTGCTGTGCACCTGTTCTGCACCCTGCCATGTACTGTGCACCACAACTCACAGGTGTCCAACCCATTGTGGAATGTGTAGTACCGTGTCAGTTATGCCAACTGTACCTCTCACAGCCCCTATGTATTTCAGCAACACATACCTGGGATTATATGTGGACTGTTGTCATTGGTGATTCCCAGATGCCTGATTTACAGCTGGCAACATCAACAGACCATGTATGGCCACTGAAGAAATGCTTACACTGACAACCATCAGAGCATACCATGGCTATGGGGGGTGTACATACCTTTATTGCTTTTACACACACATCCGTGATCTGGCATGGGACCACAGCACTGCTGATCTTAGCTGTACACACACCTGGTATGTAACATATGTGTCTACAGATTGTGGTAGGTGTGTGGCTGCTGACCGCAATGCATACACACCGTGTGGGGATGTGTGTGCACACCCTTATCATGACAGTTTATCACATCTCTTGTTGTGTGTATTACAGCAGTCACTGATCATGGCAGGGGTATACCAGCATGGGCCTTCCACAATCGCCAATGTATGTTCAGCCTCCCCTACATATGTCCCCCTATTCTGCATGATTGCAAGGTCCACTCATGTTCCCATCCCATGATGTTCACACAATACCATCACTATTGCAATGTGGGTAGGGTTACGGCTGCCACAGGTCCTGGACCTGACTATATGCAGATAGAGCCATACCTACCATCCTTGGGATTCCCTGCTGCAGTGCACTGGTGTTTCATGCTGAGACCGCCCCCTCAGCATTTATGCAGATGCATGACAGGTAAGCCCTCCACATATGTGTCAGCTTGCAGTGTCCCATACACTGCACACCACATGTTGCAGCTTAGACCTAGCTGATAATGTGGACTAGTTTAATGCCTTATGCCATAGTGTATCTCAGCAGCAGTTGGCATTGCCCTACAGGTATGTACACTGGTGTTGCACTATATATGGGTCTTGTCCAGAACATGTCACTACTGTAGGTCATGTCTACCAACAGTATGTTACCCCCTGTGGACACATTCTGCAATGACAGGATGTTAGTTGTCATACAGGTGTGTGACATACCCTTTCTATACCCCATCATGTTCGCCCCTGTGAGACCATGCATTTCACAGCAACAAAACATGCACATGTACAACATGCATTCAGGGTAGGTGTGTTAGATGTGTGCATGGAATATTACATCACCATTACATGTCCGGTGTGTTGGCATGCATCTACATAAGACATACTTACCAGTTTCAGGCTGCTGCCTTACTGTTACCCTGGTGGGACCTACATAAGTGAGTGAGAGATGCAATGTCAGTGCCCACACTTGTGGCACTGCTACAGACTGGGTGCAATACTACCATACATCAACTGTAAATTCACACAATACTACCACATCTGGACATCTGTTTATCACTACAATGCAGCAACACAATATTTGTATAACATATCAGATATGCATGATCTATATGTACCACTGCAGATATTTACGCAACAGTGATCTACTGATGTGCCCTGTGTCCTTACCTGCATGCTCCTCAGCTGTTGTGTGGGTGACATCCACCTCCACGAAGGGTTCCAGTGGTTGATGGTGTTCAGGATGGGCAGGTGCTACTAGGCTGGCCAGGAGCTCCTCCACATGTGTCAGGGGAGATGGATGACATGCCCCCCCCATGGCAAGGTGATCCCCCGGACTGCGGCAGCACGCTGACGAGCATTGTGAAGCAGGTCGCTGCAATGATGCTGGGCCTGCTCATAACTGCGGTTATGCAGGCCAACATCGTTGACCCTGTAGAAGAGATCGTTCCACAGGGCAATACACTCCTGCTGTTCTTGTGCTGTCCTGACAAACAGGACCTGGTAATGCAGTGCCAAGTTTTTTTATTATCACATCGTTCTCCTCTGTGGAATATGTTGGGGGTCTATGTTAAATGTTCGAACATCCAAAATGTTGAACATTACATGGTCGAGACCAAATGTTCGACATTTGGATGTTTGAACAGTAAATAAAAAAAAAACTAAAAAAGAAAAAAACACTTTAACAGAGTAGATATATATATATATATATATATATATATATATATATATATATATATATATATATATATATATATATATATATATATTTATATATATATATATATATATATATATATATATATATATATTATATTGTATATATATATATATATATATATATATCTGTATCTGCATATATGTGTCTGTGTATATGCATCCTGGGGATGTTGATAGCTTCCATATTTTACATTTCTTACGGGAACCACACCGTACTGCATATGTTATCTATACCAGCCTGACATTATACAGGTGGGTTGTAGTGCTGTTTACATGTTGTGCACATGTCATGTCAGGTCCTGCTTATGTGATCTGTAACACTTTAATGTATTGCAGGGTGGACATGTTTGGCTGTGGTGGGGGGGGTATGCCTATTCGTATATGATGTATATTGTTTGGAGCGTCTCAATCCCATTAACAGTGCATGTGGACATATTTGTATTTGTCAATCTACCATTGCTATCTACAGATGTGTGGCTATATATATATATATATATATATATATATATATATGTGTGTGTGTGTGTGTGTGTGTGTGTGTGTGTGTGTGTGTGTGTGTGTGTGTGTGTGTGTGTATGTATATATTTCTATGGATATATCTATCTATCGATAAATAAATATATATATCTACATCTATTGATATGTTGTATCTGTTTAGATATTACTATATTTACTCACACAAACACATTCACATGTTGGAATACATTCTCTGTATCTTTGAATGAATGGGCTGGTTGATATGTTTTGAATACACCAGGGTTATGTATATTTGAAATGGCTTAGTGGTAAATCACTTTGGCTATGGTGTATGGGGTTCTGTGCTCGAGCCTTGCAGAGGCTGTTTATTTTGTTGCTGGTCAGAACAAGGTCCATTGGATACAGAGTGGTTAAGGCACGTTTAGTCAGTTATTAGTAGGTTTGCATGGAGGTAAGCACTGCTAACCTGCCGTTACATCTGCTTACAGGGTGCTAGCTTCGATTTGCTTAACCAGTGTAGGCATTGCTTACCGTCATGCGAACAGGCTTCATCTCCGCTTACTAGTGCTTACATATGCTTACTATTGCTTATTTGTGCTTATACCTGCTTACTAGTCCCTTATTCAGTCTGACACTGATACTTCACATGTGCATTTCTTGCAGTACTCCAGTTTATATATATATATATATATATATATATATATATATATATATATATATATAAAATAACACCGTGCACTAGAAGAATCTTAATTATATAAATTCAGACTTCTTTAGGCGTAGTAATTAATACTGAGCTAGTAGAAAGGAAATAAAAACTCAGACACTGAATAGATGATTAAGCTTTTGCTCTTATTCAGGTGGAAGAGCTTCATCAGAATAACCTATAGTCAACAATACTTACATTATATGTAACTAGAATCACATGTAAACAAAAAAACAATGAACTACTTATAACTTATTAGTACAGTAACCAATAGTTCAACCAGACAATATTTAAACTGTGCCAATCATCTAAACACACTAACCATGAACATACATTGTTCAATGATTAGCTAACACAAGGGAGTGTTTATTTAATATTCATGCCCCTGTCATTCATATGTATGTTCATGGTTAGTGTGTTTAGATGATTGGCACAGTTTAAATATTGTCTGGTTGAACTATTGGGTACTGTACTAATAAGTTATAAGTAGTTCACTGTTTTTTTGTTTACATGTGACTCTAGTTACATATAATGTAAGTATTGTTGACTATAGGTTATTCTGATGAAGCTCTTCCACCTGAATAAGAGCGAAAGCTTAATCATCTATTCAGTGTCTGAGTTTTTATTCTCTACTAGCTCAGTATTAATTACTAAAAAGAAGTCTGAATTTATATATATATATATATGTATATATATATATATATATATATATATATATATATATATATATATATATATATATATATATATATGTGTATATATATATATATATATATCTATATATCTATATATATATATATATATATATATGTGTGTATATATATATATATATATATATATATATATATATATGTTATTTAGTGGGTTTTGCAACAACACTATTGGTTATAACGTGCTTTGCCATGTAAAATAGACTGTGCTACAGTGGGACTCGAACCAGGAATGCCTGCTCATTAGGCGGATGCTCTGCCCACTACACTATTGCTATGTTGCTTCATTTGCATATTTCTTCCATAATGTCATACCCATGGTTCCTTCCCCTGCCCCCCAAGCTCCATGTACACAGCAACCATCCATTCTCCAGTTACTAGTCCAGCAATACCACACCTCCACATATTGCCCTCTCTGCACGTCTCGGTACTCATCCAGTATACTGTTTTGACCCAAGCATCTTCAGGTTCTTCATCTGTTTAGTCCATGTATGTACGAGCCTTGCCTTGTTCATCTTCCGAGACAGGTGTAAACATCGGAGTGACTCACAATTTTGGGACGAACCCGTTTTTGTGTCAGGATTAGACTTAGCTGATCTACACTGTTTCTCCCATTGGTAGCATCTTGGAAGGGGTTTGAGAAGCAGCGGTTTGCTCACACACCTGGCCAGCCTCATCTCCCAATTCTGTGGAAATGACATCCCAGGTTTGACATTCTGTGCACGAAGCATGCCCACACACCCCCTCGACATGCACCGTTTTTTATTATTCTCTTAATTATTATGCAAGACTACTGTTCTCACAGTATGATTGGAGAGGCACTGTTTTTATGATACACATAGACTGCTCAAAATACTGTATTTGAGCAATGTACAAATGGTTGCTTGTATTTATCTACATAATTACATACATTTCCTAAACTGTTGATGATATGTTTATGATAACAGCAGCTGTATGTGTATCTGTCATGGCTTAGTGGTAACTCACTTTGACTATAGTGTGCAGGGTCCGAGGGTTGCAACTTGGGAGTGCAGATTATTTTGTTGCTGAGCAGGATGAGAGCTGTTGGATACAGAGTGAATAAGGCACTTTTAAGCAATTGTAAGCATGTCTGCTCTGATTTGTGCGAGGGCAAGCAATGCTAACTTCCAGTTATGGCTTCTTACACTCAGTTAGCTTCTACATTGCTTAACCAGTGTAGGCACTGCTTACCGCCATGCAAACAGGGTTAAAACTGCTTACTGCTGCTTAAAAGTGCTTACTTCCGCTTACCCCTGTGCTGATTTATTTATTTAGTTTACATTTGTTGACCGGGAAAATCTGACTGGATGCTTGTCCATTTTCAGCAGAGGCCTGAGGAGAAAAGCTCCACAGTAAAATTCAGCTAATTATTACAAGTAATACAGTGGCGTTCACATTCATAGAGAGTAACAGACTTAACATAGCTATGTAACATATTATTCATGCTTAGTTTAAGTTAACATGCAGGTATTATTCATGTTTAGTTCAAGTTTACATGTCAGGTATGACGGTTGACAAAGGTCAGTTTACAGTGAAGTTAGATTCGAGTTTAACAGTTTGAGATAGGATACATTCAGGTATTTAGGTTAAGATTTAGTTATTCCATACCTGTGTGGTAGAGTAGAAGAGAATAGTGAAGGAGTAGGTAGGTAGGTAGAGGGGGAGACATTCTAACTGTATATTAGGTTGTGGGAATAATTGGTAGGGGAGCAATAGGGGAGGTTTAAAGGATGTTGGGATATGTATGCCAGCAGGAAAAAGAGGTGTTCGTTTCAGTAGTTGATGTAGGGGTATAGAGTGCAAGGTGGAGGGGGGATTTAACCAGGTGGTGACCATGTGCAGATCCAGGTATGCTTGAGGTATTCCTTCATGTGTTTTTTAAATGTGCCCTTTGAGACAGCTGAGGTAATAGATGTGGGTAGGGAGTTCCAGAGTTTGCCAATATAGTTGGAGAAGAGGGTGTCACCTAATTTTAACTTTAAAAGAAAAGAAAAAGGGGCTGATATGTAAGTAGTGAAAAAGGGGCACAAAGATGGAAAGACAGTAGGGGTAATATGCAGGGATGTGCAGAAAGGCTGAAGGGAAGGTCCACAGCTGGCCATTTCTTCTACAGCAACAGCTGTGCATATACACTGAATTTGGAGGTAGATTTGGACACTCACACCTGTGGCTGGGGGTGAGGACAACAATAATAAGTTGTGATGCCAATTAGAACTGATTACATGCCTACAGGGGGGAGCTGCAACCATGTGTTATTTGGTGTTATTTAGTGGGTTTTGCAACAACAACATTGGTTATAACATGCTTTACCATCTAAACTAGGCTGTGCTGCAGTAAGACTCGTAGCGGGAATGCCTGCTCATTAGGTGAGTGCTCTGCCCAGTTCATACTATTGCTTACATCCACGAGGCAGTCCGATTAGAACCGCTCCATCCAACACCTGCACGCCTTGACCCATAATTTCATACACATAGTCCCCCCCCGCTCCCCCTCTGCAGCAATCATCCTTTCTCTGGGTGCAGGCATGGTCTAGCCACACCACTACACACTGCCCGCTCTCCACATCTCGGGACCCATCACGTATGTTGTTTCGACTCATGGATCATCAGGCCTTCCCAACCTTGTAGTCAAGAGCATACGTTCCCTGCCTTGACGAATCGGTGTAATTCCATGAATCCAAAAATCCTATAATTTCTGGGTTGTCCTGCAAGGGACGTTCCTGTCCTTGTTTCTAGATTAGACTTAGCGGGTCCACAATGTTTCTCCCACTGGTAGTATCCTGCCTGTGGTTTGGGAAGCAGTGGTTTGTTTACTTTGTGTGTTTGATTGTATGTTTCACCTGTTTGGCTGTCGGGGGGATATTGGTATGTGTAACACGTATGTTGATCGAGATCCCTCACCCCCTTTGGTGGTGCCTGTGGTCATATATGTCATTTTTATGTTCTGTCTCATATCATATATATATATCTGTGCATACACACACACACACACACACACACACACACACACACACACACACATATATATATATATATATATATATATATATATATATATATATATCTAACAACATATAGATGTATGGATGTCTGTATATGTATATATCTATATGAGGTTATTTATATATATATATATATATATATATATATATATATATATATATATATATATATATAATATGTCTATATATGTATACATATGTAATACAGAGAGGGAGAGATATATCTATTTAGTTATAGATACACACACACACACACACACACACACACACACACACACACACACACACACACACACACACACACACACACACAAACACACACACACACATACATCTACATATTTAGCTACATGTCCTGTAATGTTGAATGGTATTGCTGGATGCTTTGCTTGCAGAAGCATCAGGGTTACATATATCTGTGGTCGCTTAGTGATAAATCACATTGCCTATGGTGTGCAGGCTCCTGGGTTCAAGCCTTGCAGGGACTGTTTAGCTTGTTGCTGGCCAGAACGAGGCCTGTTGGATACGGAGTGGTCGAAGCACTTTTACGCAGGTGTCAGAGGGTTTGCGCAACGGTAAGCACTGCTAACTTCCGGTGACATCTGCTTACATGTGGTTAGCCTCACTATTGCCTACTCTGTGTAAGCACTGCTTCCCATTGTGCAGACAGACTTGCACCTGCTTACTCATGCTTATTTATGCTTAGTACTGCTCTATTTTCTACAGTAATAGTCTACTGGTTCTTGGGGAGGTGGTGGATTTAGCAAGTGTATGGGGTTATCATTCATTACACTGCTTACTACTTCAGTTCACACATATATGTTATTTATTAGGTTATGCAACTAAATATATTGATCTTAACAGTGATTTGACATGAAAATGGAATGTACTGCAGTGGGACTCGAACCGAGATTGACTGCTCGTGAGGCGAACGCTCTGCCCACTACAATATTGCTGTACTGCTTCATTTACACATATCCTGCTTTTTATCCTCCTTTTGCTATTTCAGCTACATTAACTGTAGCTAAGCGATGGACACACCCGCGCACTTACGGTTAGCTTTAATTGGTGTTTGAAAAGATATAGATGGGTTTCTTCTTTTAATTTATATGTCCTGTTGCTGTTGTACTTGTGGGGGTCTGTTGGTGGGGATATGAGGACACATGTGAGTGATCTCGCTCATTTCTAAACAGCTTCTGCTGTTCGACATTGCAGAGGCATGCTTATTCTGAGAGCTCTGCTCTCAGACATGCCACCTGCACTTGTACACGCTCCGTGTAAGCCTAGGAGCTCGGCCAGCGTGCCTTCATTACTATGCATGGTGCACTGCCATCCTGCTCCTAAATGGGAGCTTCCGTGCAGGACTATACTAGTCCTGCAAAGAAGTTTAGTAAATCTGGGAGTCTGTTTCTAAGTTCTGAATTTTGGAGCAATAATCATCCACTAAAAGCATCATCATTGTCATACATGTATTATCAAATAGCTTTACTAGGTCATTATAAAGCTTGTCACTTTTGTTTACATCACTCAGAAATTTAAACATCCTTAGACCGAACAGGACTTGATCAGATTTAATACATTGTTGCAAATAAAATATTACTGTAGCAACTTTAACTTAAAAACGTTCTTTTCCAAATCAACATTGCTTTCTTACAAAAACTGATTGACATCTTCATTGGAATTTAATGAGCCAGAAACTGACTCTCCTTTGATGACTGAACAGATTTGATTTACTTATAATTAGTTTACTAATGGAAGTATTCGTACCTGAACAATCTGCCATTAATGTCTGCTAATCCATAAAATCCAAACTTAAGGAATTCAAATGACCACTTCCATTGGTTAAAGGACAATTGTTGAAATTTTTACCTCCATGGAATGTATTATCATTGCTCATGGAATGGCTGCTTGTTTTAATTTGTCTGAGTAACCCACACACTTCAGAGATAGCTGATGATAGCATTTGAGTTAAGCTCATCAACTCTGCAGGAACCAAATGAACTGTTAAGTCCAGATGTGCATCTTCTGTTGAAAATTCTCTAGCCATGCTTTATATACTGCAGAAAAAAAAACTTTTAAAAGACAAAACAAATGCAGTGTAAAACAAACTAACCTTAAGAACAACAACAAAATGTCAAATGAAAAGACAAGGCAGAGAAAATAAGTTTTAAGCACTTTTATTCTTTAATATATTTAGAACTTCAGAAGCAATGATACTGGCAGTTATCACAATTTAAATAGCAAAAAACTGCAGTCACATGACTACTTATATCCAATAACAAACACTTATTCAATATTAGTTAAAACTTTAACAGTAAGCAGCTCACCTATTTCCTTTGTAAAACATCACACATGTCTACGGTCCGTGCACCACGCTCATTATTTCACATTGTACAGTAACCAAATGTTAATAAACATGGGGCAACTACAAAAGTATCTGCACAAGACATATGCATTAGCTGTAATGCTGAAACCTTGTATGTATGTGAGCTCGACAAACACCTTTTCACTCGGTAGTCTATAGCATGTGTTCATCTGACTTTCGTATGTGGTTTACACTTCTATATCTTATTACTGGCATATGTCACATTATTATGATGGGTGGGCAGAGGTAGCACCATGGACTGGATATTAACATTTGTTTTGCTCAGTACACATATCTAGCTGTGCCAGTCTCTCTAACTATATATGTGTGCTTATACACATATATAAATGGATCTACTTTCAATTGATGAAAGTGCAATCCACCGAACGGAACAACAACGAACTCACTTAACCGAAAGCTCACTTGCATGGAACCTAACACTGAAAGTTCAATCACCAAAACCCACTTTAAATAAACTACAGTCTACAAAACAATGAAAAACCCCCAACAAATACACTACGCTACATTATGCAGGGGGACCCCCCACACCCCCATTACTAATATATACCAACTCTGAGATCACACTACAGTAGGGAAATGGGAAATTCCCTTAGCCCCACTTGTACCGTGATCTCCAGCAAGTTTCTAAATAATACACATAACCTTCCAAAATTAAGGTCTAACCTCTTCATTGTGATTTACCTGTAAAATATATTTCACCCAGGACTCTTGGAGCGATTCTGCACAAATCCAACACTATACATGCTGGTACGTTCGTGCAGCTACTAACACTTCCTTCTTAAATTAAAAGCGGTATGCCCTATACTCAACATTCAAGTGCATTTCTTTAATTCAGCTTTCAGCATTTTCAGTTTCTGTGAAAGTAACCTTTCGGTGCAGTGAGTTCGTAGCTGTTCCATTCGGTGGATCATACTTTCATCAGTTGAAAGTAGGTCTATATAAACACATGCAAATGTCTACACCCTGCAGAATTATGTGATGCATGAATGACAGACAAACTATCTTTGACTTTATCGTTGATTAAATGGTTAATAGCTTCTGTCATATATCAGTACAACAAGATTTCATTCAGAAGTCATGCATAGAGTAGTAAATGTAGCTAGACTGGTAGATGTAAATGTAAGGTGTTGGTATAAGTTTGAATCTAGCATCTTCTAGGAAGGTGTCACTTATCCTTGTGTGCTGGTTGATTACAGATGTGCATGGCTGATAATGTCTACATGGACAACACAAATCAGACAGAGTAAAATATATGAGTTGGATACCACATAGCTTCACTTATGGAGTCATGACAATGTTGACATATTAAGGTTTATAATATAATAATTTTACCAAGTAAAACTATTTTTATCATGTATCCATTGAGTGAATTCTATATATAACTGCATCAGATAATATATTTGTGTATTTTCAACATTGTCCTTGCTGTGTATCTTCCAACAGGTGCCAATGAAAGTTCATGTAATTGTGCCATGTGCATTGAATGAATACATTGTCTGGAGAAGCAATGTCAGGGAAGAGGTATGATTTGTCTGTGCAGTCTGTTGCTATACATGGGCCTCGGTTCATTTGGGGTTTTCATTGGCCTTGTTTATGTCTGGTTATTCTGGAGCAGTAACCTTTTGCAAATGTATGTACTTTTCCCCACAATGCAACACTACTTCTGGTTTAACAGGTTTATAATTTTAATGTGAAACACACATGTTGAGCCCTTGCAGAGTTTTTGATTTCATCTTATAGTTTAATATAAAGTTTTGTACTGTCTATTCTATTTCCTATTTCACTTTGATGACACCACCTAAATTATAATCAGTTTGTATGTACCATTCCTTAGAAATGAACTGTGTTTTAATTGCATGTGTGCTGTCATATGCTGTATGTTTGTACTGGCTTGGTATTTGTTACTGAATGCTTGTATTGTCACTGGTTTATTGCCTTAACAGTATCAGATGGACAGTATCTATATATGACAATAGTACACTGTTATCTTCACAGTGTTTATGTCTTATCTGTTCAAGTGATGGATGGGTTTTTGTTATCACAACTTGTCAGAGATGGTGAAAGAGGTGTATCACTGTGTTGTGGTTTGTGTGTGTTCATTGCTAATATTGTGCATAGCCTTATTTGATTAGTCACTTTTACGCATATAAGTTTCGTTCCTGCCAGTCTCCTGTATAAAGAGGTAATTGTGATGTTTTTCCTGCACTGGAATATGCTGTCTGCTGTTTGTAGTATTACATAAACATATGTTGTTGTGTGCTGCCAAAAAGAGATGTGTAGTGACACCTGCATGTGTTAACTGGGAAATTTTAGATGCATAAGTATGTGTTGTTATGCACTTTCATTGTTATGCACTTCACAGATAATGTACAGTACATACTTAATATATTGTTTCTGTGGCCATCGTAGAAATATCAGTGCACTTTATTTTTACTGTAAATTGGAAAATCGCATGACTGTAGGGATGACATTTCCCCCAATGCATTACTGTAGTTATTTGCACACATATCACTGTACTAACATTCATACTATACATGTAGACTTCTGCATATTATCACACATTCATATAGATGGTTATGTATGAGGGATATATGTCACTTATGCTAGTTTTTCATGTTTTTCGTTGACACCACAATGTATGTTGGACACTGTATCATTAAACTGGCAGTATATTATTTCATTAATGTAAACTTATCTGGTGTGTGTTTCAGGTATTGACAATGATAAATTCATGACGTGTATGTTTCATGACAACAGTTGCATTCCTTAGAATGTTAGATGTACACATATGCATCATAGTTTTATTGTGTTCTATTGTGTTATCCTAGTTTCTAACTTGATTATTACTTATGCAGTCCTCAAAAATGTTATAGACCAAGGTTTCATTTGCCACCATTGTGATAAATGTTGCAATCACAGTCACTCTGTAGGCATATGCAGTTCTATAGATTCAATCCATGTAGGATTGGCACAGACATTAGCCCATGCACACCCCATTGCACTGTCCTGTTACACATATATTAAGCATGATAGAAAATTGGTAACACTTCTGCACTATTTTCAGAACTGAAAATCATAACTGCAACACATCAGGTGTTTTATACTGTCTGTTAGATAGAATGTCTGTAGGATTTATGTTCTTTTATGGTTACATTATTGTTGCCATTGGTGTGTTGCACAAGTAATTGTGCTTGTCATTTTAACCTATGAAACACTATCATTTGTAATGGGGTGTGGCATACAAGGGGTACACCACACCTACAGATGGGACATTGCTCAAAATACCTACATGACTCGTGCATGGGTTCCTCCAGAATGTACATATGTATACCACAGTGGCATAGGTTGTAATGTGTAATAGCAGTGTGATAGCATGTTACAACAGTATATGTCATTTGTTTTAATGTATTGCTTCAGAGTCTGGAACTAGAGCCAGCCCACCCATCAGCACATGTAGACTATGCCAAACACAACTGTTGCCACCAGATTCCCACTTCTAGAATGGGACAACAATGATGATGGCAGGCCTGGACTATCTGGGTTGATCGTAACAGCTGATTAACAAAGACAACCTTAGTCAGTTCAACCTGATGACCTGCCAGATCCATGATGCTGTTACTGATGAATTCCAGACGTGTATACAGAAGATGATAGGCAACTTCTTCCAGGACATGTCATGAGCATGCACTCATGATCCCAAGGAGATCACATGTGAGATCATTCATGATGTTAGACCTGACCGAGGTGGTGACACTGGACTGCAAGTATTGCTTGTATGTTCCACTCATGCCATGTTGCCAGCATATTTTCTCAATTATTTGGAGGGGGTTTGAATGCATAGGCCCATATCTGTGGATCTTTGTCCATATTGTAGTCATGCTTTCCCTTTGTTCTCTGTAATGCACAATTCACATTGTGACTCATATGTGGCCATGATAGTTATTTGCTTATATTTTCTTTCCTGGTCATTAAATACAACCTGTACTGCCACAGAAACTTACACCTTTACTATCCCTTTGGGAGTGTTACAGACAGCCAGCTCACTTTACAATATTGCATGTTGCATTATTTGCATTATCTGCTTACTGTGGCTCCAACTGTTTGAATGTTTGTGCCTGTATAATGTTGTTTGCCACATTCAAGAACACTATGCAATGGTTTCTACCATTGTTCACAATGCTGTGATATATAGAGAGAGTGCAAGTGACAACATGCAGTGCTAATGGACTATGGCATGTGCGGGCCTTTCCTAATGTCTATTATTATATTCCACACATTTCCTATTGTCATGCAGTTTTCCTATGATGGCATATGCACCTGGGTTAAACACTTGCCTAGTTCTATAATTATAAATTGCCATGATAGCATTCAATCTCTTTGTGGACTATTTGCCACAGCCCAGTGTCTTAATAATGTTGTGTTAAAGTATGTACCCCAGAAGCATGTGTTATCTATATGTACAACTATTGTGCATTATGCCTCTGTGTTCTATACAGTTATAACGGAGGACATTCAATCACATTTACATTTGCCATTGTGTGGGTACACATGTTATTCAGATGACTGTGTGTGTGTGTGTGTGTGTGTGTGTGTGTGTGTGTGTGTGTGTGTGTGTGTGTGTGTGTGTGTGTGTGTGTGTGTGTGTGTGTGTGTGTGTGTGTGTGTGTGTGTGTATGTGTGTGTGTGTGTGTGTGTGTGTGTGTGTGTGTGTGTGTGTGTGTGTGTGTGTGTGTGTGTGCGTGTGTGTGCGTGTGTGTGTGTGTGTGTGTGTGTGTGTGTGTGTGTGTGTGTGTGTGTGAGATTCCATTGTGCACTCATGTCTCATAGTATTTATATAGGGCCACTGTCATGCACATATTCTGCTTGTCTGATTATTCTGGTGCACTTCCAGTGTTTTGTGCATATTGCACATGTTGGACTGGGTGTATATCTTGGATGCATGTTGAACTTGTTTATGTTCATCATCACAGCACAGTATACACAACATACCTGTGGTGCTCACATGGCACCAATGATATACACACTCCCCATGTACCTTTTTTCTTTCTGTGACATACATGTGTGTTAATCCACACTATGGTAGGAAACAGGTTTTTGCACCTGAATGTCCTACTTTCCAGTTGAACACATGTACTTGTTCCACTTGTATCTGTGTTGTGGGTGTGCCACATGGTGTCAGAGGGAAGCATGGAAATACATATGGGGTATGTTGTAGTAGTCATTAAGTTTTGACAGTATCTATACTGCATGCAGGGTTTGTGTTGTGCATGACTGTGCCATGTATGTCATTTGAACACACATACTTGCTGTCACATGTGCCTGTTGCACACATCACAGTCTTCTCTGCTGTATATACCATGAGGATGCTTGTCTGCAACACTTGCACATTGTACTTGTTTGATATTTTGATTCAGACATGAATGTTCAGTGAATTTAGTGTATAGATTTTTCACAATTGTTGTGCATTCTTGGGTCATAATCTGACCACAGTCCATCCCACACTGAGACTTCTTACCCATTTGATACACATCTGCATAGTGTATTTATAGGATGTGTAGGCATTCACATATGTCTTTGTGTTGTGTGACAGTTGTATCAGTGGCCTGTGATGGTATTATGGTGTCCTGATAGAGGTAATTTATATGCATCACACAGCCACACTATGTTGGGACAAGTGAGGATTGTACATGTACGTTATCAGTACTGGTGTCACATGAGTTTGTGTTTGTGTGAATTCAGTGTCAGCATTCCTGCTTGTTTGTCGCTGTACATCATTATGTTGTACTGCAGTGCAGTAATCAACTGTATCCACATCAACATGCACGTAATGCACAGTAACATAATTTTGTATGAATTGGTCTGTGACTGCATATTGGGGATGAACATGTTGTGCACACTGCATGCATAACCGATATCCTCATTGCATACCTGATCATTGGTGTCACTGGCATGTGACACTCCTTCGGCCTACACACTGATATACCTCCTGACCAGCAGTGCATTTATTATGCTCACTTGCCTATAACACAGCCATTTGCTCTATGTACTGCAGGGCTGCTGCTTATCTTTGTAGATAGATGGTTGTCTCTTGAAAGCATGATTGGAGGTCTAATTTAACCTCTGCTTCTGTTATCCTACATTTACTTGTGTGTATCCAATTTGTCCTGCTGCTGAGAGAGTTGCATTTGCACTTTCAACAGTCAAATGCATAGCTACATATGTTCATAGGTTCAAAGGTAAGTACTACGCTAACTGCCCTTGTGGGCCATTTTAAGCTTAGCCATTTTCCCTCAAATGTGAGAATCAAACCCTATATCTTGCATATGTAAGGTAAACAGCTTAACCTTTATGCAATCCTCCTGCCAATCCCCAACCTCGCTAAATACTGGGCTATCATTTTACAGACTATTACATGCCTAGCCAACAACCAGAGGTCAAAGGCAAACCCTGTACTTTGTATCTGTGAGGTAAAGCCCTTAATCATTATGCCAACCCCTTCCCCAAGGTCATTGTGTGCTGCACTGGCCATTTTTCTCAGTTATTGCTCCCTGTCATATGTCTATCATCATTCCTAATTATATTTGAATGACTGTCACACAGTTGACAACATCACAGCACTGATGTGCGCATTAGTGCTTTGGCTTATTTATTTCAGCATGGTGAACCATGCTTGGGTTGCATCACTACCTTCTTCATTCATTTCCATTGACCATTCCTGTGCAGTCCGTATGTATGTGTGTTGTCTGTGTAACATAACTTGCCCTTTTTGTTTTACCTATCACTGTATGTCCTGTGTTGTGTTATTTGTTATATGTTTCCCTACTTCCATTTAACAACACTTTCCCATCCTTATTTTGTCCAAAAAATAAACAAAAAGGGAACTAATCCCACACCATAAAATATTACCCATGCCCCTCAGACTCTTCCCCCAACATTCTTATCCACTCTTCTGTCATGTGTGTCCCTCTTCTGTACTCTCACTTTTCATCTGCTTTTCTGTCACCCTTCTTCCTGGGGTGTGTGCATTACTTGTGTGCCCCCCACACATCCTGCACCCTATTTTTGTTAGCTACAGTTACTGCTGCTGATGTGGCCATGTACGCTACTTCACCATAACTACAATCTTTAACACATTTGTTTTACAGATCCTGATGGATTCCATAAATGTATGTTCTAAATATACTTTTTTTTTTAATTTTATGTGCAGATTACAATAGAATCCACAGTGTATTGCAGATGTGTGTAGCATACAGGGGATGTTACTATTGGTCATTTATGTTCTGTTAATCCATTGCTATAACTTGGTGTATACAACATATTGGCAGACAACTATGGATTTTGTATACATTAAAACCAAGTAAAAGGC